>NC_090271.1:327759859-328359859 GCF_040414725.1 Anabrus simplex
ATTGACGCCTCTCTCGCTTTCCACCCAAGCAACAACCACTAGTTTACAGGAATTATGACGTAAATGGCAATATGTTACTTCCCTTCCGGCGAGCAGAGACGTTGCCATGGTAACTTGCAGGATCGTTGTCGGTCTATCGGTCACTTAATGCAGAGCATGACACCTGCAGAAAATAGTACTTTTCTACGTAATTTCAAGAGATTTTTAAGTCATATGCATATCAAAACCTTCCCCGGCATAAGTATACTCTAAATATGAAGTTCGGTCGAGATCTATCCAGCCGTTACGCCGTCATGGTGGAACAAACACACAAAGAGCACCGATACGGTCATGAGTTGACTTAAAACGGATAAATATCTGAAAAATTGGTGAAACAAACAAAATTACAGACAGCGGACCCCCTACAACATTATTTACATAGGTTGCTTACCTTGCTTTTCCTTAAATATCTTCAAAGAAATTGGAAATTTATCGAACATTTCCATGGATAATGTATTCCAGTTCCTTACTCCCCGTCTTATGAACGAACATTTGACCCATTCTTGAAATATAAATGTATCTTCATATGTTGATCTTTCTTACATTTGAAAGCTCCTTATTCTTCTTTTTCCTTCTATGTGCTCTGCCCAGTGAAGAGTGCTTCTCTGTCTTCTGCAACACGGCACAGTTCTTCAGTGCTTTTTATGTCTCTCCAGTCTTTAATATTCTTAAGGCATGATGTTCTCCTTCTGCCTACTCTTTCAAGTTCATTCAATTCTTTTAAAAGTGATAAGATTATGGGATGCTAGTCTACGGTTTTTAAAATATCTTTCTCATTTTATCCATCGTTCGCTGCCGAAGTTTCAAATTTAATGCACCATCACACAACAGTGTTTTCGTCTTCCTGAATGTTGATCTTGCAGTTTCTATTCGGCTCTTAATTTCTAGGTCTGGGTTAAAATCATCCGTTATCCAAAAACCAAGATATTTAAGTTTATTTACTTGTTGAATTTGTTGGTCTTTCACTTTCAGAATAGCATTATTTCTTCCTCTGATGAAAACCAATAGTCTTTTTTATGTTGATGTTTTTGGACCCATCTCTTCTCCAACTATATTAATTTCGTCCAGGATTAGTTGCAAGCTTTCAACACTATTAGCAAAAATGACTGTGTTACCTGCATATCGCAAATTACTTATTAGTTCTCCATTTACTTTAATTCTCACTTCAAAATCGGCTGATGCTACCTTAAATATGGCATCCGAATAGATGTTAAACAATAACAGAGACAAAACGCAGCCTTGACGAACCCCTCGTCGCACTTCTATGTAGTACGTTGTATCATCATCAACCTTCACCATAGCCTTCTGATGCCAATACAGGTTTTCAATAATTCTTATATCCTTATCATCAGTTCCAGTTTGCTGCAGTTGTCTGATGAGTTCGGTATGCTTTACATTATCAAAAGCCTTTTCATAATTGAAACAGGCGAAGACATCCTTTTGTTGATCCCAATATTCTTGAGGAAGAGTCGTTAAACTGAAAATAGCCTGACGAGTTCCATATGCAATCCGAAACCCAAACTGGGTATCATCCAGGTTTTCCTCACATTTCTTCCTTATTTGAGCGTATATAACTTTCAAGAAAGAATTTAACAAATGACTCATTAAGCTAATGAGACAATATTCTCACAACTTTTTAGTATGTTTCCTTTGGAAGGGGATTGACAATAGAAGTTAGCCAATCTTGAGGTAATTTTCCGGAGTTATAGAAGTTATTAAAAAGGTCCATTATCTTATTAATTTGCTCTTCATTGACAAGTTTCATAACTTCAGCTGGAATTTCATCTGGGCCGAAAGCTTTCCTATCATTTAATTGGCTTATCGTATGAATTACTTCCGATATCAACATGCTCGGTCCATTTGAGCATTCACGATTTTCATTTAATACCGGTCGATTATCACAGAAGATTTCTGCTATACATTCTTCCCATACCTTAATTTTCTCAAAATGATTCATAACAGGTTTCCTTGAATTATCTTCTAGAATAAGAGGCATCTTTCTTCTGAAAGTTCCAGTACTTCTTTTATAATTTTGTTCATATTGAAGGTATCGTGTTTTTCTCCCAAAATTTCAATGTTTCTGCACTTTTCAATCATTCAATTTTGTTTTACCTTCCTAATTTTTCTTCTAATTTGACCATGTATCTGATGGTATTGAGCCTTATTGTTCTTAGCATTTCTGCGTTCTTCCATTAAGTTCAAGATCTACTTCTTCCCACTGGTTATCCACCTGTTGAGTATTCTATGATACTTATCTTTTCTCTTCATTAATTACTTTTGCAACTTCTTGTTTTATTTCACTGTTTACCAATTTTCTTTGAAAGCTCACTTCAAGTTTATTCTTCTACTTGTCATTCCACGCCAACTCTCCACTGTCAGCACGGAACATACCACATAGTCGAGCATCTCTTCTTCTTACTCCCAAGTCTTCCCAGTCCAAAGTTTGCAACATTTTGGTAACACGATTCCTTTGTCGGAAATCACCCTGAACAAATTGTGCTGCTTTCCTTAAATTTTTTTCCAGTTCTCGTATCAAGTAGTTCTGGTGAGGGTCC
This sequence comes from Anabrus simplex, assembly GCF_040414725.1. Lineage (NCBI taxonomy): Eukaryota > Metazoa > Arthropoda > Insecta > Orthoptera > Tettigoniidae > Anabrus > Anabrus simplex. The sequence continues at coordinate 327,762,454 of NC_090271.1, forward strand.
CATACACTGGAGGTATACTCTAGTTAAGGTCTTACCAGAGACTTACACGCCCTCTCCTTTACAACCTTACTACAACCGCTGAATACTGTCATAACCATGTTAAGAGATCTGTAACTTTTCTTAACTACTTCGCTAATGTATTTACCCCAATTAAGATCATTCTTTATATTAATACCTAGGCACTTACACTATATCCCATGAGGTACTGTCACCCCACGAAAGTAATAATTAATGCTGAGATAACTTTTCCTCTTTGTAAAAATTACAATTTTCACTTCATCCCATTTACAATCATACTATTGTCTCCTGTCTACCTCACTACATTGTTTAATCCCCCTGCAGCTCATTTAGTACACCATACAGTATAAACATCATACGAAAATGTCGTTATAATTATGTGATTCAAGATCTTTACTCATATCATGTACACTGACTGAGCAAATGTTATGGGATAGCGAAGCACTGATGTGCAGTTGTATAGGAGACCCTGTGAGCAGTGGATGTGTATGTGACAGATGTAACATGGAACGTCGTCGTGAGTTGACACTGTTCGAACGGGGTATGGTGGTCGGTGCCCGACGGATGGGAAGTGCGATTTCGGAAGTGGTGCGGGAATTCGGTTTCATACGATCAGCCGTGTCCAGGGTGTATCGTGAATGGTTCAATGCGGGTGTCACCGTCCACAACAGACGAACGGCCGGCCGTCCAGCCACCCTCGATGACCGTGACCGAAGACATCTGAGACGGATTGTCAATAGTGACAGACGGGCAACCGTGCAACAAATGACGGCTCACTTGAACACAAGCCGTGCTAGACACGTCTCCCAGTGGACAATCCGTAGGGACATGGGTTCTATGGGGTATGGGTGCCCGCGCCGCACACGGGTGCCACTGTTAACCCAACGTCCGGGCACAACGACACGAATTTGTCGGCAGTCACCAGGGATGGACACTGGAACAATGGCGTAACGTGATATGGTCGGACGAATCACGATTTCAACTGCACCATGCCGATGGGAGGCACAGTGTATGGCGCAGACCACATGAAGCGATGGATCCCGCCTGCCTCAAAGGTTTGGTCCAGGGCGCTGGTGTCTCTGTTATGGTCTGGAGTGCATTTTCCTGGTTTGGAATGGGCCCCTAGTTGTTCTGGAGGAGACTTTGAATGGTACGCGGTATGTTGAGCTGCTCGGAGACCATCTCCACCCATTTTTAGCCTTCCAGCGCCCAGACGGTTCTGCGTTGGTTCAAGATGATAACTCGCAGCCACATCGCTCCCACGTCACCCGGGAATGGTTCCAGGAACATGCAGCGGAGGTCCAACGACTGCCATGGCCACACGGGAGCCTTGATATGAACCCTATCGAGCATATCTGGGATGCCCTGGAACGCAGGCTCCGTGTCATGGATTCTGCACCCACGAACAGACCAGCATTGGCGGCCGCTCTGCAAGCGATTTGGTGTCAGCTGCGTCCAGAGGACTACCAGGGACTGGTTGACTCACTTCCACGGCGTCTCACTGCAGTTCGCAGGGCCAGACGAGACCCCACACGCTATTAGGTGAATATCCCATGACATTTCCTAAGTCAGTGTATATATTTAGAATAAAATATAAAGGTTCAATAACACTGCCTTGCGCAAACCCCTCCTGATGATTACATGATTAGATAGCGCTTCATCTACTCTAATTCTCTGAGATCTATTTTCAAGAAATTTAGCGACCCATTCGACTACTCATTTGTCTAGTCCACTTCACAAGGCATTCCCGAGGCTGTGCTCCATCGAAATGGAAACATTGTTACTCCGTCACCATTTCATCATCTGATTAATTACTTCAAAAAGAATTATTTCAAAGTCACGGACAAGGTCTACCTCGAAACAAGGAAAATGTTGTTAGGGACTACGCTATGTCCTTTGCTTAACACTTCAACTGTAGTAACTATTTTATTTGTAAGGAACATGTTCTGTAAAATGTTCATCATAATTCAATATTGATCTCGCTTACAAATCTTACCTTCTACAATTCCCTCCAAAACTAAGAAAACAGGTCCAGAGTGTCTGAAAATGAAGACCATCCCGGAATAAGGATGTAACCAGCAAGTGAATACTTTTTCAGGAGAAATAAAAAATATTTTAGCTGTTTATTTCATGGTATACGCTACTCGAAGCAACTACATATGCAAGTGTACAAGTGCGTTCATCAATTAAAAACAATGTTTTATTGTTAAAACTTAAGATTTAAAAAAATAATTTTTGAACTGTATACGATACAAAGGAAAATAATTTGCAAGTTCGTCTTACATTTGTATATAACATATGAGAAATCCTATACAAGCGCTTGGAACGAGGATGATAGCACACAAACACTCTCCACCCTCCTTACACCACCGACGACAAAGTTCTGCTGGCTGTAAACCAACATGAAGTTCTAATGTAAGACATAAGATGCCAGCATAGCATAGAGGCGTGATTATAAAACTTATTTCCATTGAAATCTACTTTCTAAGTGTTGTTTATACCCTCATCCGGGGACGTCTTCAGTTGTGTCCTTACAATTCCGCACTTCAAAGAAAATTCTGCAAAAACATATATGTACCACGGATGTCTGTGTTAGAGGTGAACAATTTTATTTCTGAAGAAAGACATTCCTTACTTCGATTAGTCCATATTGCACCCTTGCAGAGCTCCTTCGGTGTTGACTGGATTTCACTGTTGCCTCGGCTGCCCTAAAAAATTAAATACTTACCGAAGGTGGGTGAGATCCTCTTCTCAGGCGCGATCAGTCCCCGTCGTCGAATCAGGATGCATAGGGATATTGCGTTTGGTAAACTATTCACTACAATGATTTATGACTCAGACTGATTTAAATTTAAATATGTATATAAAATTTTATTGATAAAAATCAAAAGAAAGAAAAGTGTAGATAAATATTATAAAATGTAAAATAAGATTTTGTTACTGTTACATTATTACCTTATGAGACTGTACAGCTAGAATTCTCAAAATAACACACATGACCACCTCGTTAATCCATAAAGAAAAATACTTATAATTTATCATAAAATTTTTATATCAAATGATATTTCCCATATTTGTTCGTCCAATTACATGATGCCTGTGTAACTGTACACAATTACTAGGATAATATTGTTTATATACCAGGTGGATCAATTGAATAACAATAATAATCATGAGAATATTTAGTAATAATAATAATAATAATAGTAATAATAATATTGATGTGAATAAATTTTTATGTGGCCAACTCAAGTTATTCATCGAAATACTACTTGCCATCAGTCAAAATAATTATAATAGATATTTTTAAGATATTAAAAATAAATAAAATGTTGATATTAATTAATTAATAAAATTATTTTGATATAACTGAATTGCATTGTAAACTATTTAAAAGGAATCGGAAATGTTTCCACAGTGTATCCTAACTGCGTATACAAAGTTTGGAAAACCAACCTGAAAATGTAATGCAATAATAATGATGATGATAATAATAATAATAATTGAAATAATACGACGATTTTGCGCAAATCAAAATCTAGAAATGTCATTAATAATCCCTCAAATATGTAAAATAAGTTTACAAACAAACATACAAGAAGTTACCATAATAAAATAAATAATTAATTTTACTAATTTAATTGCAATCAAATTTATTAATTACATAATTAATTGCCTAACTGACTACTGGAAACCATTATCTTGTGACTCAAATCTTCCAATATAGTGATATCAATGAATTTGCAATGCATTGAGATGATAATACTAATATCGCAATAATAATAATAATAATAATAATAATAATAATAATAATAATAATAATAATAATTGAAATAACAATAATAATGTCACTTAATGAATATTATTACTATATTGGATATCATTACTAAATCCTTAAGAATTAATATTCGTCTACCAAAATCCAATACTGTTGATAACCAAACCGTAGATAAATTGAAAAAAAAAAAGTTAATGTGTGTGTGTGTTTAGTCCTCAGCCGGAAGGCTGGTTGGATCCTCAACAGATCCGCCATCAGCTGTCATAGATGGCCTAGGCATCACTGAAGAGGCGTACTAGGGAAATGAGGAGTGAGGTAGTTTCCCGTTGCTTTCCTCACCAAAATGTTAATATTTAATTAATTAATAAATCCACAATTGACTAACATAAGTGATTAATATTGTATTCGTCAGGAATCCCTAATAGCCTGTGAATTGCATTGGTAAAATGTTAAATAATAAGATCCAATAATAATAATAATAATAATAATAAATAATAATAATAATAATAATAATATTTTAACCTGACCTGTAAGTACGGTACTATTGATCCACCATCCTGATAAACTATAACGTGTTTGTGGCTGTTATCTTAGAACATTCATTTACCATAAATAACACCATTGGAATAGAATCTTTCTTAACAGTGCTTATTGAGTTTTCTTTATCTATAAAACCATATTTGCCAGGATAAATTATAATTTGATGAAATGCCTGATTCACTGTGTAAAGGCGTAACCACAAAACTCTCATAATAGATTTTACCGTTATTAATAATAATAACATTTCTCTGATCAAAACTGTTACTGAGTTCCCATAATTTCAATATCCTCCTTCCAGGTGCAATAAACAAAAATTTTTTTTAACCTGAGAATTCAGTAACTTTTAACTCACATAATGGACCTTGGTTGTTGCTGTATACGAATCTAAAGCTTTGCTTTCATATATATGCAAGTGACCCTTACTTAGATACCGTAAATTAGTCTGGAGAAGACAAACTCTCCTACTTAAAATAAAACATACTATAACTTATTCTAATATGTACACCAAGCGAGATAACGCAGCCAGAAATCCTAACCTAATGCCTAAATTTAGCACTAATATATACATAGATGAACCTTGTCAAATGCTCATCCCACGTTACTGGCTTATTTCAGCGTCTCAATACATTATAATTCGCTGAAACATAACCATGACCCAGTGCAAATGTTACTGTGGTTTCCTCACAATAAAATACACAGACAATGCACAGACAATAAAAGAATGTACCTAAATGATGGCTAATACGAGGCAAAAAAATAAATAAATATATTTAATAATAATAATAATAATAATAATAATAATAATAATAATAATAATAATAATCATCTGTTAAAACCAACAAAAGTAGTTCCTACTGGCAAGCATCCACACCAGCTCAGTTGGGTGATCCATGTTACCAACCTAACTTTAAAATGTCACTCAAATACGTACTATAACTTTTCTCTGAATAAAACGATATTGTGTCACGGCTAAACCATTATACGTATCATTTGGTCCTTCTAACTCGTACACCATCTTTGACTGGCCTATATTCTTTCTTACATTATTCATTTTACGACGTCATTATCATTTTTATTCTGCATAATTCTATCACTTCTCAGCTATCACGCTGAATACCTACATTTCCAGTCCCCTTTCGAGAATATGTTCACCATACTCTTTGTTGTACATACTTTTCTTCAGGTAAATAACATCATGTATTACCATATACTCTTAACTACGGACCTTCAAACATCTCAAACAAATTACCGTCACTCAATATCGTTCTTATTGTTTGACAACACTTCGATTTTACCTGAGCCAAAAATCCTTTTATTTAGCACTGTTCACCCAACTGTCTAACCACGTTACTTGCCATAGCAACAAAAATATATAGATGTATCAGTGTTACTGTCGTCCAACCAGAATTCTCGACAGTAACTATTGAGTATATATATGTTTATTATCGTTAATTGACTTCATCACTCATCCACCACGGTGTCTATGCTTGCGTCAAACAAATAAAATTCTGCCTAAATGAAATACTGACAATGCTACTAATAATAATAATAATAGTGCAGATATACGCAAACTGCTCATTATAATTGCCTCAAAATATAATTTGTTCGATACTGACAGATCAAATTAGTACACACACGACTAATAATAATAATAATATTTACACTACTCATAAACAGAATTATCCTAATTTTCTGGCTGTGTACTCGGGTTTTATAGTTATACCATCGTCACTCGCATACCTATTTACATCAAGATACCATTATCAAAGGAAAGCTTTAGATTCTAATTTAAACATGAGGTTTTGTACTCACATTGATGGCATTTCGGGATCACCAGGACTTAAGGCAGCCATGTTGTCTTACAGATTCATGACAAACATGTTAATATCATTGATCATTCTTGCTGTATCCGGCATTGGCTTATATTACTAATTTCCACTCTTGCTTGACACTTTACACACGTTTATTTCCTGCTCATAATATTAAACACGACAACTTGTTTTAACACTTGACATTATACTATAATATATATATATATATATATATATATATATATATACAACACACGCAGTACTCAGATATCTTGTAACTTAGGCCTGATTTCACGTACTATGATCTAACACACAGCTGCTTCTAATGTAGCGAAGTCTTTCGTGGGCTCAGCCGCTCCCTTTGTGTAGACCAAGCTGCTGGGGAACACGTCTACCCTCACTTGACCTAAATACCTTATAGAGAGTAAAAGTATTTTCTCCGCTCAACGTTTCAAACACAACTAACAGCTCAGCTGTAGCAAGCAAACATTTTCCACTCCTACGGCTTACCAATACATATTAAACTGTCTGCGTTGCTCTGCGGGCTACATATTGAAACTGCGTCACATAAGATGCAACTACTGCATAATTCAAAGTTTAATTTTTACCCTGCGTAGATTGGACACTTGTAAAATCTGTTAATTTGTTAATCCACTCACTTACGTGGTTTCAAACACTTTACCAACTCAATTCCTGTTCAGAAAACTTATTTCCATCTCCAATGCAGCAATAAATACACACAATTCTGTACATTTATACTTGAATACGGAGCAAAGTTAAGACACGTCTGACCGCCACAAGACTCTGGATGATGACTGACTAGTGAGAAGCTACTGCTCGGGGATGTTGGCGCACTAATCGGCGTAGGAACACTAATTCTTGCCACCAAAAATCCCAATTAAAGTAGTGCTGGGTAGCTCCAAAACAAAGTTACTAAAAACATGAAATGCCTTGTACACACAGATTGCATAAATTCTTGTTACTGCCATGATGCACCGTGACTCTTGAATTGTTCGTAATTACTCTTACAATATAGTAGGCGTTAGTTGGACTATATCTGATGCCGCGCTGGTGAACCACTCTCCGCGCTGGCAAGGGGTTCCCACTGCTGTTGATATCAAACACCTGGGTACACAATATTCCAATACATTTCCCACAAACCAGTAAGTTGGTCCAGAATTATTACAATATTTATTGACATCTCCTCTTGATATAATCTTCCTTAATTACTGACAGGGATTAATTGTAAGCCACATACCATTTGGTCGCGCTAATTTTGAAATTATTTAAATGCAGTAATCTGATTGGAGCGCATACTCCGATGTTCATCTATATGGACGGATCCATTTCAAAATAAGGGGATTCGGGTAGCTAGGACCACGATTCTCCATCTCAGTCACTCCTGCCAGTGCTTTTCCACTCCTATTACGCAGTTTCGAAAGATGATGCAATAACAGGGGTCCCAGAGACATTAATTTATTTTTAGCAGAGAAAGAAGCGTGGGTTCCTATCAAGGCTTCGTTCACACGCACTGGCTACCAGAAATTTCTAATGCTGCCCCTTTTGTTTAAACCTGCCGGCTATTACTATTAATTATCAAATACAACTATTAAAATTTAGCCAATCAGACTCATCTGATGGGTGCAATATCGTATATCCCTCTTCCTTCTTCAATAATTGTTTGCCCAAATATCCGAGTAAAATTGTGAAAGTTATTATTGTTTTCAGAAGAATTACAACTGAGCAACCATTCTCCCTTGATATTAATCGGAGGAAATCTTGAAGAAGTCTAACATTTCAAAGACCGAAGTTATAGGCAAGAAAATGGTCAGATACGTGAAAGGTATCCCTGGATAACGCGAACCTAATATAGACGGGGTCGGAAAAGACCAAGATTTCACTAAAGGATATCGGATACGAAAGATGAAAGTGAGGAGCTGTCTACAAGTAAGTAGAAGCAATGTGAACTTGAAACCACGTTCCCAAATTGAGATCCCCAGGGGCTAATTTTAATCGCTTCCTAATGAAGGTGCGGGATTCTACCGTGGACGTGTTCTATCATCCCCACTCATAGACGGATCTAATTAACAATATATCCAGTCACTTCCTTTTAGACTTCCTGTATCGCCTGATTTCTGTACTAGGTTATATTACAATGATTTTAGATTTATTCTAATCATTTACATCTTCTTCAAGACTGAGTTCGTCCTGTAAGATTTTTCTCTCGCTGTAACAGTTCAATATATAGTCCACCTGCGTAGCGTAACGGTTAGTGTCCTCGCCGGCCCCGGTTCGATTCCCGGTACTGTCAGAGATTTAAGAAATGCAGGAGGGCTGGTATGTGGTTGAAATGGTACATGCAGCTCACCTCCAATGGGGGTGTGCCTGAAAAGAGCTGCACCACCTCGGGATGAGAACACGAGTTTGTCCAGCTCCATGGCTAAGTGGTTAGCGTGTTGACCCTTCGACAGAGAAGTCCCGGATTCGATTCCCGGCAGGGTCGGGAATTTATGCGTCATTGGTTAATTCCCCTGACACGGGGACTGGCTTTATGTGTCGTCTTCATCATCATTTCATCCTTATCACAACGCGCAGGTCGTCTACGGGAGTCAAATCAAAAGACCCGCACCTGCCGAGCCAAAGTCGGACACATCCCGGCGCTAAAGCCATACGCCATTTCAATAGTTGAACAGTTCATTCTCTCACCACTGATGTCCATTTAGAGGCAATGTCTGAAGAAGTGGAGTCACTTTGAGTATGTTTGAATAATTAATTCAGTTAAACTGTTCGACTTTGTTAACAAAATTCGATCTATAACTATGGTGCTTTCAGTTAACCAACTCTGTAGCTGTTTACGGGATTGATGACTAAATGGCAATACGTTACTTCCCTGCTGGCAAGCAGTCAGAGACGTTGCCATGGTAAACTGTAATTGTTGATGTTATCAAGTTACTTCAACCAGATACCTGGTGTGCTCCCTGGTGTTTACTTACGGCAGTTAGCACTCAATTATCACAAAAGGCTTTGAATCTGATGACTGAAAAAGTACATGAGAGAGGTATACGATTACTTTGAGGATAGCTCGATACGGTGTTTTATTATAACATTACAAGCATGACCTTATGTGTTAGAAATTGAACCGAGGTCCAGAAGTTAATTACTGGAGTTGTGAATGTCAGTGGCGACGCGTGATCTTTTGAAAAATGTTACCACACTCCTCCTTGACAGTATATCTTTCCTTAAACTTTACTGTATTCTGGATCTTCCGAAATCAATCAATCAATCAATCAATCAATCAATCAATTAATCAATCAATCAATCAATCAATCAATCAATCAATCAATCAATCAATCAATCAATCAATCAATCAATCAATCAATCAATCAATCAATCAATCAATCAATCAATCAATCAATCAATCAATCAATCAATCAATCAATACTAATCTGCATTTAGGGCAGTCACTTAGGTGGCAGATTCCCTATCTGTTGTTTTCCTAGCCTTTTCTTAAATGATTTCAAAGAAATTGGGAATTTATTAAACATCTCCCTTGGTAAATTATTCCAATCCCTAACTCCCCTTCCAATAAATGAATATTTGCCCCAATTCGTCCTCTTGAATTCCAACTTTATCCTCATATTGTGATCTTTTTCACTTTCAAAGACGGCACACAAACTTATTAATCTATTAATGTCATTCCACGCCATCTCTCCACTGACTAAGTCACAATCTTTTGTCTCCAAGTAGAAAAATGAGTTTTCTATTGACTGGTATACAATCTTATAAACGTCGAATTTTGCAGTTATGACAGTTTCACATTACGTCCTCGAAATAAGACTATTAGCCTTCCAGAGCAAGTCTACGAAGCGCTATCAGCGTCTATCACAGAGGGCGCTCTATCAGCGGCAACATACACAAGATTCCCCACGGTACCCTAGTTCTAAATATGTAATTACGGCCTCTACTCAAAGGCCTACCATCGGAATTGGATTTCAGAGACTTGGGATACGTCATTAAATTGTAGGCCACATTTTTCTGGAAGATTATTTCATATATTCCAGGGGTGCCTGGCCGGGGCGGTAAAAGCGTGCTGTGTTCACCCGAAAGGACGTGGGTTCGATTCCCCGTCAGGAAGTCGAAACATTTAAGAAACGGCATTTCCACTTCCATATGTCCAAATGACCCTGAATTTCACTCACGCTACACCAAAAATGAGTAAGAGGTTAACTCCTGGTGGCAATGGAGGTCGGGCGTAGAGCTAACCACACTACCCCATCACGTGCCGAGGTTACGGATAGTGAAAGCCTTTAGCTTCCAGCCCTCCAAGGGCCTTCACCACGTGTACGGAGATAATTTTTCTTATTATTTGCTTTCACATATGCCGACGTTTGTCTCTCCCTGGTACCTAATACTTTATTTCAAATACTGTGCGGTCAAAACTCGGCGAGTGATCAAAGTAGTACTTCGAGTATGGATTCACAAGCCGGTTCAATGAAATATATATTTCGTTCTCAATTCCCGTTTCCACGAATAGTATGGCTCCAGTTGGAAGTTACTTCTTCAGCAACGGAGGCAGATTATTTATTCCTTCATTTAGGGGGGATTTATGGCGAAATCGTTCTGTAAAAAAAAAAAAAAAAAAACACTGGCCTCCTCTCTGAGAATCATTGTACGGCAAGCAGTGAATTTCATTCCTTCCATTAGCATTTTCAAGTGCCATAGTTACATGAGAGGACAAGACGAATCCACTGTGAGAGAGAGAAGTCATACCAGGCTGTAGTGGAAAATGACGTTACCGGCTAGGAATTGTTAACGCCGGGTGTTTATCGGGAGCTGTACTAACGAGGCCCTTCTGGCTGTCATCACAAGCGAGGACAACTTCTCTTTAAAGCAGAACACACTGACAGATTCTGCTCCGTAGGGAGTTTAACAATTGTCAACGAAATAACTTCTTTCTCTGGCAAAGTTTGCTATAAGCTGCTGTCATGGTTATAGATGTCTTGATATAAATTTGAGGATACGTCACCACAGGAAATAGACGAATCGTGGCAATAATCTGAAAGGTGCAATGCTACGCAATCTTTGCATCATACGTGTATGACTGTTTCCATAATTTATGAATAGTGACAATGCCAAAATTAATGAACATAGGTTTTTGTGGCTCATTGTCATATAAAAAACCGAATATGTTCTTTCTTTCTTTCTTTCTTTCTTTCTTTCTTTCTTTCTTAACCCTCCAGGGTTAGTTTTCCCCTCGGACTCAGTGAGGGATCCCATCTCAAGGGCAGTGTCCTGGAGCGTGGGACATTGGACCCGGGGATACAACTGGGGAGTATGACCAGTACCTCGCCCAGGCGGCCTCAACTGCTATGCAGAACAGGGGCCTTGGTAGGGGATGGGAAGATTGGAAGGAATAGACAAGGAAGAGGGAAGGAAGCGGCCGTGGCCTTAAGTTAGGTACCATCCCGGCATTTGCCTGGAGGAGGAGTGGAAAACGTCGTAAAACCACTTCCAGGATGGCTGAGGTGGGAATCGAACCCACCTCTACTCAGTTGATCTCCCGAGGCTGAGTGGACTTCGTTCCAGCCGTCGTACCACTTTTCAAATTTCGTGGCAGAGCCAGAAATCGAACCCGGGCCTCCGGGAGTGGCAGCTAATCACTCTAACCATTACACCACAGAGGCGGACAAAATCTAAAGTATATAAACGAATATTTTTTAGTATCGAATGGACTCAAAAACTATCGGTTCGATTTCGCTGAAAATTTCAGAAATTGTTCTTATTACTCCTGAGAAGTTTTAGGAAGCGTTTTGAACGAACTCCAATAGGCAGCTTTTTATGGTGAGTAATTTTATATAATTAATGTAATTGCTAAGTCGCACTAAGATTGGATCGACGCTGATGGACAGACTGTCGCTAAGCGACAGCGACTTTCTCTTTGTCATGATAGTCCGGTAAGAAATGCTGTATACAGGAGGATGGAAACTCACCGCCATGTTTTATGACGTACATTTCCACAATGGAGCAATTTCAACCTACCTTAGTACACTTATGCCTTACTATCTAGAAACAAACACTCGAAAGGGAGGAGGTGAATTGTAGAAATAACAGAAACGACAGATATTAGCGTCGAATCCATAGTTTTCGGGGTCCCTAGCTTGATTGGTGAGAGTCTCACTGACAGTTGGAATTGTATATATATATATATATATATCAATCTATTGCGTGAGGCGTAAAAACATACAATAACTCTAAATTTTTAAAGATTTCGTGAACTTCAAAACAAAACAAAGAAATCTATAAGAAGAGAACACTTCACACAGTTAATACAAGATCCTAAAATTAAACGTTCGAAGGAAAGCGTCTGAGCAAAGTCGGGTACTGCAGCTAGTAAATAAATAAATCTTATGTTCTGTTAATGGGGGCCGTGGATAATTATGGTCGTGACTTCCTCGTTCCTATAAGAAGTTCTATGCTTACTGTCAGAAGAAGACCTTCACATGCTTTGCCCTGATGAAAGCCAATGAAAGAAGATCAGTTTTTTGATAGACTCGTTAGTTAAAAGTGGCTTTAACCCAGAGCAAAGCAAGGAAATCTCCCTGCAGGCTGTAAATGCCTTTGGAGATGTGGAAGGTAAAGTGGTGGTGGTGGTGATTATTGTTTTAAGATGAAATAGAACTCGGCAACCATCCTCTATATAACACTAATCAGCCAGAGAAAATTGAAGGGATGCGACACTTCGAAAAATGAAGGTATCGGCCAAGGAATGACAAGGGCCACGAAGGGCGTGAACATGAAAGACTCCCTAGGCTTCGAGTGGTCTAATATACTCGGGGTCGGAAAAGAATAAGAGTTGACCAAGTGAGGTCGTATAGGATAGATGAAATTGAGGAGCCTGGCACAAGTAAGTGAAAGGAATGCCAGGACTCAGCTGAAGGCCGCGTGGTCCCCAGCCCACGCTCATAAGTTCGGAGCATCTGGGACCCTTTTAGTCGCCTCCTACGACAGACAGGGGACTTGATGCGGTAGAGTGGTCAGCTCTACACCCGGCCGCCTTTGCTTCCAGGAATTAACCTGGTGCTCAATTTTGGTGTAGGCTGAGTAAACCTCAGGACCATGTGCACCTCCGGAAGTGGAAATCTAGTTTCTTAAAATTTTCAACTTCCTGGCGGGGAATCGAACCCTTGTCCTTCTGGGTGAACCGAGCACCGGCTCGGCCAGGCAGCCCTAGCTTTAACCCAGAAATAATACTAGGTAATTTATTTATTTCAATAAATGTCATAATTATTTGATAAATAACTTACTTGCTATTGATCATCAGACCGTATTTTCGATGTCAAAGTGTCCTTAAGTAGTTTATTCGATATTTGTATTCTTGACCATTACCGTAACTTACCGAGTGATTGGCTATGTTTTATCACATGCTGGATATACCTTAGTTAAGACAACGGTCGCTATATTTCCAGTGAGCTCAATAGCTGAGGTCGCTTAAGTGCACCCAATATCCAGTATTTGGGGGGGGGGGGGTAAAGGGTTCGAACCCCACTGCCAGCAGCCCTGAAGATGGGTTTTCATGGTTTCTCATTTTCTCACCAGGCAAATGGTGGGGGCTGTACCTTAATTAAGGCCACGGCCGCTTCCTTTCCGCTCCAAGCCCTTTCCTTTCCAATCGTCCTGATAAGACCTATCTGTGTCGATGCGACTTCCGTGCACTAAACCTTTCCTATTCCATCGTTGCCATGAAATCTGTGTAAGTTGGTGAGGCACAAGAAAGAAAAAGATATTTTATGCAAACGATAAAAACTGGTAAGATGTAAAAAAAATCCGCAAAGGAGTGACACAAGGCTGCTTGTTGTCACAAGAACTGTTGAGTTGATCCTGATGAAGTCCATAATGAACACCAACATAGGTAGTTCTCTGTGTGCATACCTCCGTGGATGGGAGCGCTGCAATAACTCCCATGGTATCCCCTGCCTGTAATACAAGGCGACTTAAAGGGTCTCCAGGGGGCTCTTAACTTTGGATCGTGGATTGGTGACCACGGGGCACTTAGATGAGTCCTAGAATTGTTTTCATTTTTTTCACTTACTGGTGCCAGTCTCCCTCAGTTTTATTTATCCTATCCAACCTCCCAGGGTCAACTTTTGTTCTTTTTCGACTCCGACTGTATTAAGTTTCTGAGACCTAGGGAGTCGAATTATTATTTATTTATCGTATGGTTTACAATCACATCACAATAAAAGTATTTTAAAATTATTTTCACGTCTGAACACATTAAGTCAAAATGTCCGATTGGTATCTCTAATATAATTTACACCGTTTTGAGTAGCCATCAAGAACTGGGCTGGATCTCCTGAGAAGGCTGATAGAGGGCATTCTTGGATAATATGCTGAACAGTTTGTCTTTCAGCACCACAACTACACTCGGGAGATGGAATTTTCTTCCATTTATAACAATTAGTTCTGATTTGGTTCAGAGTACACAAAATTTTTCTGGCGAGCTCAAAACCTGGTGGCTTAGATGTGATGCATGGCATATCTTGCTGTTATGGTGTTGCAGAGTCTTCCATAATTCCAGCTGTCAATCATGTTGAAATTACTTTTAGCAAGCTTCCTTGCAGTATTCAATGGAGGGAGTCGAAGTGTCGCACGCTGGCCATTTCTCCCCTCTGATTAGCGTTAATAGAGGATGCTTCCTCTTAAAATTGTAATCACCACCACCATCGCTGTGTGTATCAGTGATAGAGTGTCAGCCTCCACATCCCAACCTCGCCGGTTCAATTCTGGCAGAGGTAGTCGGATTTTTGGAGGGCGGAAATGGAATCGATTCGATACACCATGTCGTACGAGGTCGTCATCTAAACGATCTCCGGTGACACATTTGGTGCTCACCCGACTGAACTAATTATAACTCAGCCATAGACGCCCAAGAGAGATCCACTTTACTATGCCGGGTGTATGCTTAAGTCTTTTTCGGTTTCACTAAGGGCCTGTACTACGACAGCCAGATAAAAGTACGGTATAAATTTATTTGGCAGTTTGGACATTTATCTGGAAGTTCGATTGAGAACGCGTACGACGACTTTCATTGATGTGCTATCTGGGAAAATATTCTCGAGTATAGCTATGCCGAAGTTGGAGGGGCAGTTAACGCACTTATCTGGGACTTGAGTCCGCCTCTGTGGTGTAGTGGTTAGCGTGATTAGCTGCCACCCCCGGAGGCCCGGGTTCGATTCCCGGCTCTGCCACGAAAATTTGAAAAGTGGTATGAGGGCTGGAACGGGGTCCACTCAGCCTCGGGAGGTCAACTGAGTAGAGGTGGGTTCGATTCCCACCTCAGCCATCCTGGAAGTGGTTTTCCGTGGTTTCCCACTTCTCCTCCAGGCGAATGCCGGGATGGTACCTAACATAAGGCCACGGCCGCTTTCTTCCCTCTTCCTTGCCTATCCCTTCCAATCTTCCCATCCCTCCACAAGGCCCCTGTTCAGCATAGCAGGTGAGGCCGCCTGGGCGAGATACAGGTCATTCTCCCCAGTTGTATCCCCGACCAAGTGTCTGAAGCTCCAGGACACTGCCCTTGAGGCGGTAGAGGTGGAATCTCTCGCTGTGTACGAGGGAAAAGCCGACCCTGGAGGGTAAACAGATGATGATGATGATGATCTGGGACTTCGCTCCTATCGGGGACGCTACTGTAAAGAATCAAGATGGCTACACAACAAGAGGAATCTACATCTGCATGATACTGTGCGAAATTAAGTTGTTACAATATAATCTATGTATGTATTTATAAAATATGTCATGCTTCCTGTCCAGCTATCACAGAATTCTTAAAGATTTCCCACCGAGCTCGATAGCTGCAGTCGCTTAAGTGCGGTCAGTGTCCAGTATTCGGGAAATAGTAGGTTCGAACCCCACTGTCGGCAGCCTTGAAAATGGTTTTCCATTTTCACACCAGGCAAATGCTGGGGCTGTACCTTAATTAAGGCCACGGCCGCTTCCTTCCCACTCCTAGCCCTTCCCTGTCCCATCGTCACCATAAGACCTATCTGTGTCGGTGCGACGTACAGCAAAAAAAAAAAAAAAAAAAAAAAAAGTAGCACACCAGCAGCTAATAGAAAGCTGCACGGATAGCCGTGGTCGTTAGGGCAATATAGTTTGTTGTTATTCATTTTTCGTGGGTTCGAGTCCCAGTAGTCTAACATGTTTTTTACCTTCTAAATTATAGTCGGTAGGGTACTAGAGGTGATAGTACACATTTTCTAATCATTGAAAATGCGTGTCAAAAGTGTGGGTTCTATTCCAAATCTATCCGCGACGCACATATGGAGTAAAAGGTATACGACGTTGTTCATGGCGATTCGTCCGTCGAATGAGGATGCTAAGGAGGTTATATTTCTTTTACTTCATAACAACTTGCTACAAAAGTATTTACGCTAAAGGGAGATAAATGCTTGCCAGTTACTATTCTCACATTGTATTGAAAAGAAAGAAACTAACTACTTATTCAATCAGCAAACAATAAATTGATTTAATCAGCATCATCATCATCTGTTTACCCTCCAGGTTCGGTTTTTCCCTCGGACCTAGCGAGGGATCCCACCTCTACCGCCTCAAGGGCAGTGTCCTGGAGCTTCAGACTCTTGGTCGGGGGATACAACTGGGGAGTATGACCAGTACCTCGCCCAGGCGGCCTCACCTGCTATGCTGAACAGGGGCCTTGTGGAGGGAGGGGAAGATTGGAAGGGATAGGCAAGGAAGAGGGAAGGAAGCGGCCGTGGCCTTATGTTAGGTACCATCCCGGCATTCGCCTGGAGGAGAAGTAGGAAACCACGGAAAACCACTTCCAGGATGGCTGAGGTGGGAATCGAACCCACCTCTACTCAGTTGACCTCCCGAGGCTGAGTGGACCCCGTTCCAGCCCTCGTACCAGCTTTCAAATTTCGTGGCAGAGCCGGGAATCGAACCCGGGCCTCCGGGGGTGGCAGCTAATCACGCTAACCACTACACCACAGAGGCGGACATGTGTGTATATTTCAGTCCTAATTCTGTTTTTGACCTGAACGTCCACATTATAGCTTAGTAAGAGTCTGATATTGGACTCTAGAAATACAAATACGAAAGAAATAGAGCTAAACAAAAGAAAAGACCAGGGAACACGTATACCACCGCGCTTAATTTCACTATATTTTCAGTAACATTATTACCAACCCAATAAAAATGTTACTACAACTTCCGCATTACAATACCGTCGTTAAAATCCGTTGGTAATACGCAAGAAAATATTTAACTTCTAGTTTGCAAAACTGCAGCCTACGTATCTGGCTGTTTACGTGACACTCGTAGTACAGGCCCTAAGAGATGGCGCCAGCGAACAGTATGCAGCGCATGAATTTGACACGGCAGTTTGTTCGTCTGATTAACCCACCAACACACACAAGTTGAGTTCGATAAACACTAGCGCCTGTGTTGTATCGTTCAGTGATCATGTCGACGTTTGTGCGTGAAAAAGAACATTTGCGGCACGAATTGCTTTTATTACTCAAAAGAAAAAGGCTGTGGAAAGCCATCATTTGCTGGTAGAAATACGTGATGAACACGCTCCGTCAATTAGAACATGTGAGACATAGTTTCGACAATTTAAACGTGGTGATATAAATGTGAAAACTCGTGCGCACTGTGGTAAGCCACAAACGTGCGAAGACTCTTGAAGCCCGGCGAAAACGTTAATGCACAACGCTGTCGCCAACAAATCACTATCTTAAATCACGCCTTGATCGAAAGACGACCGGAATGGGCCAGAAGGCATGATAAAGTTTTTTCGTTACACGACAATGCGCCGTCTCATACAGCAAAACCAGTGAAAGGTACCTTGTAATCGTTTGGATGGGGCATCCTTCAGCACGCGCCGTACTGCTCCGACCTGGCGCCATCTGACTATCACCTCTTCGCATCACTTCAGCACTTCAGCAATTTCGAGGAAGTTGGAAAATGGCCCGACGAATGGTTTGCCTCAAAGGACGAGCTGCTTTTCTGGCATGGTATTCATAACTTACTTGAAAGATGGGCGAAGTGTGTAGAAGCCGACGGCCAATATTTTGAATAAACAAAAAATGAATTTCCCTTCAAAATTGCGTATGTTATTTACCAAAAAACCGGCAAAAACTTATGCATACACCTGGTTCAATAAAACGGAACGTCCGAATTGATAATTAGGCAGTCAGATGCTTTCAAATTTCATAAT
Source organism: Anabrus simplex (assembly GCF_040414725.1). Classification (NCBI taxonomy): domain Eukaryota; kingdom Metazoa; phylum Arthropoda; class Insecta; order Orthoptera; family Tettigoniidae; genus Anabrus; species Anabrus simplex. The sequence continues at coordinate 327,780,842 of NC_090271.1, forward strand.
TTTTTCTTTCAATAAATGAAACTCAGATTATGTTATTTGCATCTAAGGAATCGTTTTGGAGAGACACCTGGATCGAATCTCGAGTCGAAAGGATTCAATGCATCTTTAAGAGAGAAACTGGCTCATGGCCTGTGAAACTACCATGCCAGAAACAGCTGTTATCTAGAGTATGATGGGATGGGACCTCTTTTATAAAACAGCGTTCTCCTACGTGTTATTGCGATGTTAATGACTGGAATGGAAATGGAAGGAAGGGAAGATTTTCCACAAAACATTTGGAATTATGACCATAAAATACAGGTAGAATAAACACATGTCCAATATGATACATTTGGAATTATGGCCATAAAATACATGTAGAAGAAACACATGTCCAATATGATACATTTGGAATTATGACCATAAAATACAGGTAGAAGAAACAGATGTCCAGTATTATACATTTCGAATTATGACCATAAAATACAGGTAGAAGAAACACACGTCCAGTATGATTACATTTTTAAAAAATGCCCATTTTACTCGATTTCCACGTCTTTTGAATCTCCACTAACTGCAACACAATTTTAATCGAGAATATTCATTTTATGCCGTGAGTAGCGACTGGTAATTTTTAAAGTTAATTGTCATGAAAAATATCTCAGAAGTAATTATTTAATCATATGGAAAGTGTCTACGAAGATAAATAGTTAAATGAAAATCCACAGCCAGTTTCCAGTCATTCGCCTTTTCAGGAGTGGAATGAATGAAGCCCCCATCTAGCGGCGAAGATGGGAACTGTGCTGGCTGCCGAAGCCTGTCCCACTCCTCTGGGGCAATGATTAATGACTGACAGTTGAAATTAAATGATATTGGGGGGTGTCTCTAGAAAGAAAGATGACAGGGAAAACCGGAGTACCCAGAGAAAAACCAGTCCCGCCTCCACTTAATCCAGCAGAAATCTCACATGGAGTGACCAGGATTGAACCACGGAACTCAGTGGTGAGAGGCTGGCGCTCTGCCGCGTAATCCACGGAGGCTCTTACGGAAGTAAATAGTTACTCGAGTGTAAATTAAAATGGCTGAGGCATATATTAGAACTTCCAGAAAAGAACAACCATTTCTATTCTACGAAATTTACCGTAATTATTTGAAAAGCATAACATTGGGAACAAAATTTGCCGGAGGTGCATTAAAAGAGAAATTTCCAGTGTACGAAGTACACAATATTATCATAATACAGTGGCACTGGGCCTCTGAACATACATTGATATGACCATGAATATTACGAATATGGACGCACATGCTTATGGCATTATACTGAACCGTATCCTGCCGGCCCATAATAATAATTGGAATATTATTTGACCAAATATGTGAAATTTATTCATAAAAGTTACAGTCTAACATGTTAAAGCATCGTATCCCAAGATAGTTGATACCGGATGTTGAGCAAGACAGTAAGTCGCTGGATGTTGCTTCATATTTCCATATGACCGTGAGAAAGGAGAGCGTACCCAAGCGTTGGCAAGGATTGACACGTGTATTAAATGCTGACCAAGCAAGATATTTCAGCCAATGGGAACTTAAGGATTTGGCAAACCTGGAGGCTACACCACGCCAAATCTTAATTCCAGGATGATCAACGTGCTCTGTGGATAAAGTCAGTTTCTGTAGGAGATCGGTTTTCCACAGTTTCTGAAGTCAGATATATTTGGAAATATATTATAAAAATTGGTGGAAGAGATTTGCTAGTGTTTGAGCTGTGTTTTGTAAATATATCACAATAAGTATTGTGTCATCATATATGACGAACTCTCTGATTGGTGGTTGGTTCAGACACCCGGGAACCCCAGCATTATTGGCGTCACCGAAGCCTCCTCAGTAACCTTAGCTCTGGAGAGCGTCACTCCGTAGTAAAAATTTGAACAGTGCGGATGTACTAGCTCTGTATTTCAGTGGTAAAAATTTGAACAGTGCGGATGCACTAATTCTGTCATTCTGTGGTAAAGATTTGAACAGTGCGGATGCATTAACTGTGTAACTGGTGATCGTGATTAACGTGGTGTTATTCCAGTAATAGTAACTGGTTCTCATTGATACTGTAAATTGTGCAATCGCAAATATTTTATTGTACTTGAGTAAATGAAATAGTATAATTTTGGCAGAGTTTACTTTCAATCGATAAAGACGGTGTTTAGTGACCGCTGAGTAACAAGTGTAGTGGAAAGGTGCTATTGTTTCACTATTTCGCGACGGGCGCGTTTCGCGTGGAACTTTCGTACCGAACCGTGGGCTGCTTTTTAAACTGTATTTTTACCCTTTAAGTGAAGTGTGTAACATATATGTGAATCAGTGTGTTTAGCTGATCTGGTAAAGAAAGGGTATTTCGGCTCGCAGCATTAAGGAGCGAAGAGATTATCAACTATAGTCTTCTATGTTCCAGTGGATTATTTTCCAGCAAGATGATGGATACGCCTGCAGAGGAAGGAAGTGCATTCCCACATGTTAATGCTGTGATTAACATGGAGTAGATCCCTAAATTAGTGGGGATGTAAGCTGCTATCCTGGTTTTCCCGAGAGTCATGTAAGGCGCATGTATTATTTATGGCATGATATGTAAGTTATGTTAAGGTACTAGGGCAGTGTAGATAGAATTTTAATTTTCATGTAAAGTAAGCCTGACGGCATGTGTTTGTTTAATTGTGTTACTATGATAGATTCGGATACGAGAATAAAGCATGTTTATTTTATTTTCATTTTGCTTTATGAGTAGATCTTTGGGAAAATGAGGAATTGATAGGATCAGTTGTTGTTTATTTGTGTATATTACTTAGCGTAGGATATTCCGAGTTTTCCTTAAATATATGCTAGAAGGGCTAGATCGACAGGTTCATTTTTATATTACGTCAAACACGTATTAATTCATTTTATTTCGGTTATTCAGAGAGACAGGTATAGCTATTTTGCATGATGCATGGTTTTACAGAAGCTGCCAGAAGGAGCTGCAGAACGTCGTTGTTAAAATAAGATCTTTGAAGTGAAGTTGGATTCTGTTTGCCTGATGGTCTGCCAAGGACTCGAACTGCGTCTCATTATGTGGAAAGGCCAGTGGGATTCATGAGGAATAATGAGATAAAAATTGCATGCTGCATTATAATGTATTGGTGCAGGCTGATTGTATGCCTGACAAGATAAAGAGTATTGTGCAGATGTGTGTGCCTGCCTAGTGTCTTCTGAGTGTATATTGTGATCAGAATGGACAGTGTTAATTCCAGACTATTGAGTCTGATGTTGTTAAATGGCCCAAGCATGCTAAGAAGGAATGAATATACGTGAGTTTCCGTGTAGCCGATGAAAGGCGTTATCTCATGGCAAGCTGATTCCTGGCCTGTGTTTATCGGTATGTGTGAAGGAGACAGTATTTCCTTGTGGCGGCCTCGGGAGGCAAAATCCAATCTTTAGCATAGTGGAGTTCAATATTTATTTCAGCTCGTAATCTACCCGGAAGTACAAGACGGATGACCGCGCTGTTGAGCGCTCAAACGCAGCAGAAGGAGACAATGTTGCCCATTGCTTTCTTCATGATATCAAGGGTTATTTATATGTTTTTCCCTTACAGGATGATGTATTACATTATTATTTGTGATTGTATACCTTGTCTCGTTGTTTTTAAAGGGAACAGCCCGAGTGCTGAAGTATTGTTGGTTTATCTAGTTCTGTCTAGATCTTTTGCTGTGAACCGGGATTCACATTAGAATCAGTGTAGTATTTAAGACTTGATTCGATATCCGATGTATATATATGTTTAGTTTGATTATTTGAATTGTTGTAAATATAGTGTAGGATTTGCTCCTAGTATTTTGCATAAATTACATAGCGTCCATTGCGTCTTAATTATTTTTCTTTCCGTCGTAATTTTTCTGTATAATGTAACTTTTATTTAATTGTAATTTGGCGACTCTCGGGATTAACTTAACTTTGAAACCGTATCGTTGGGATGCGATAGTGTGAAACTCCATACGGAAATCCCACATGGCAGTGTTTGCGTACACTTGTTGCCATACAACATAAACATTACAAATTATTATTTTTGTTGATTTAATTATTTTTGTGTGATATGATCGGGGATATTTATTAATAAATCCATCTTACCCCCTATGATTGTTTCTCATTCGTGTTATACCTCCATTTCCTGTCATTGATTGCTATTTTAGTGTAGAACTTCGACTTTTTATCCTGACCCAATCGACAACCAACCCACTCTCTGCCCAACCCTGAGTTAGTCGGATGTTCATACAGGAATGGAGGCATCGTCCTAGCGGGTATTTACCCCTGGGTACGGTACAATACATGTGAACAAAATAAAATAGCCCTAAACAGACCCTGAAATAGTGAACGTTTGTTCTGATGACATTAAACAGTGCACCTTTCATCACTGAACTTGACAGATGTTTGTCTACAACGTTCTTATCACTTCCCTTTTATATTTTAAGGCATATTCGATCCTGATCTGTGGTGCAGAACAAGAAACGGTGAACAATTTCCTGGATTCGTATAGTCGGGGGACCCAATTTTAACGACAGACGATCGGAGAGCCCTCTATCATTAAGGTGTGAAAACAGAAGCTCAGTTCGAATTAACTGCACAATACAATTCTTCTCTTTTATCCGATTGAAATAGAGGAGAAGAAAAGAGGTATGAAAGGAAGGAGCGAATGAAGTTAGTTTCAAAAAAGTTATATCTTTCTTCCTCTTGGTCTGACGTGATTTAGCACTGCCATTGTCTTCCAACAAAGGGCAGACGTGACTCCGCTATTCTAATGTCTCCTACTCTCACTCACCCCCTCCTCCTTTTCTCGGTTCTCCAACCGTTTTCAGCTACTCATTCTGTCCTCAAACTAAATTAATAAAATAAGTTATTCTCCGGTATCAGAAATCAATGCTGCACTACCCTGGACTTTGATGAGTGTGACAGACCAACCGACTAAGTGAAAACAGATGCTTCAGTGAATTGTTTAAACATCGCGAAGAACTGGGGAGTGAACTTCAGTCAAGTGAGTACATCAAAATGTTTTTTATATCGTGTAATTAACTTACCCACCTCGAGAGTAGCCTATATCACGTAACTTAGAGAGTGGAATCGTAAAATATTTCCTGAGAAGTAATAATAATAATAATAATAATAATAATAATAATAATAATAATAATAATAATAATAATAATAATAATAATAATAATAATAATAATCCTAAACAGGACTACAGACCTCTTACCAGAAAACTCACTACATGAAAATATATTTTCCGTAAGTAGATGGACAACCAATGAAAACCCAATATGGCAAAATATCCCAAGTGTCTAAATTCAAATACCTTGGAGAATTCATCCAACCTTCAGGACTGAATCGTGAAGCGAACAAAGAAAGGATCTCTAAACTACAAAGAGCATACAGACTCACTTGGAACAGATATAATAAAAAAATCCATATCCCGAAATGCAAAATTGAGGCAATGCAACAATGTAATCAAACCTGAAGCGCTAAATGCATCTGAAACAATAATCATTGGGGGCAGACCATTGATTAAAGATGTAGAAAAGCCAGAAAGAGAATCGTTAAGGAACATTTTTAGACCAGTCTGTACAGGGAAGATCTGGATGGAAAAGAAATCTAATGACTTGTACCAAAGTTCAGAGGAAATCTCAGACACATTTAGGAAAAGGCGTTTGAAATTTTACGGACATGTTCTCAAAATGAGCAATCAGAGATTGACCCAAATAATTCTGAACCTTACCCATTCAATGAAAGTAAAAAAATAAAAAGTAAACAACAACAATTGGTTGCTCAAAGAGTGAAAAGAATTTCAGGAAATAGGCATCCCAGACGGATTGAGTTAGACAGATCTAAGTTACCACCGCTTTAAACGCCATTCAAGCACTACCACCAACAAACCTGATCGGATGATCGCAAGAAAAGTTTCAGCGAAAAGGTGAAGAGATTTTGGGAGAAGAAAAAGGCAAGGACATCACCTAAATTCAAAGTTCCATCACGCTTCTTAGGCGACCATAACGATGGAATGGAAATATTGGTTACAGGTTTCACTAATTAGTTTTACGGTTTTAGGAGGCGCCGAGGTGCCAGAATTTTACCTCGCAGGAGTTCTCTTCCATGCCAGTAAATATACTGGCACGTGGCTGGGAGCTTCAAATACCATCGGACTGAGCAGCGATCAAATCTACCAACAAGTGCCAAGACGTCCAGCACTCTACTGTCGGTCTCACTGAGACAACAATAAGATAGTGTTTCAGCACTTCTCGGGATTAAAAAGTAAAACCATACGATCTCCATCGGCGCACAGTCTTCATGTGTAAGCAAGCAAAATCATCTCCGGATATGCCCTTGGAGGACTAAAACGTAAATCATTTTTACTGTTCCTATTTTTACAATTTGCTTCACGTCGCTGGAACTCAGAAAGGTCACATGGCGACTATGGGAGAGAAATGGGCCAGGAGTGGGAAGGAATCAACCGTGTCCTTAATTAAGGTACAGCCCCAGTGTGAATATGGGAAACCACGGGAAACCTTCGTCAAGGCTGCTGACCCTGTATACAACTTAAAAGACTTTCAGTGAGTTGCATTGATTCGTTTGTATCACTGATAGTCAATATCATGCGTTTACAGCTGTAGATAAATATAGAGAAAAATTAAATTACCGTCATTTTTCTTATCATTGTTGTGTAATGCCTTCCCTCAGCGTTTTCCTTGGGTTGACAGTGTGTTTGTATTGGTTTGTTGGTAAAAAGGGAGTCTGTTGATCGGTTATATTTATGTTTCGTTATTCTTGTCATTATGATAAAATTATTGACTCTTTTTGAGAATGCCACCGAGAAAGCATTTAATCGGGACTTGAGGTTTTCACGGCCAGCGCTACAAACCATATCAGTGTTTTGCCGGCTTGCAGACCATGGTGCAGGGATGGTCCCGACGTTTCAGTGGAGAGAGAGCTTTCGTCAGTCGGAAGCCTTGACAATGCCGAACGCAGTCGCGACCATCACATGCTTTTGGACCACGCTCTACATGTCCGGAAAATACTGATTTAGTTTCAACGGGAGGTCGACATATTTAGAAACTGCACTTCCACTTGTGGACTGGTACATTTTCCTTTAAGTTCACTCAACGCTCTGCAAGATGAATATCAGTTTCATTCCTGGGTTAACCACTGTGCTGTAGCTGCGGATTGTACAAGTATTACCGAGCAAGTGGACACGCGGCTTGCCTTTGGGAGATAGTGTGTTCGAACCCCACTGTCAACATCAAACACAAACACACCGTTGGCTTCAAGTGTCACCATAGCGAACTGCTATGGAGCGTCCTGTGTTCAAAGCCCTCCACTGGCAAAGTTATTTTCTTCGATTGGTGCATGTAAACAAAGCGTTTCCGGACGCATCTGCATATAACATATTTTCTTCCTCTACGTGTGTGGAATGTGCAATAAATGTTTTGGCCATTCCTCATTGTTATAATTTCTGTACGTTGGTATTTGTCAAGAGGATTTTTGGCAAGAAGGACAAGTAGTCAACACTTCCTCCATGTAATGTGTCGTCATATCCAATGAGAAACCGTTTACAAAGTGTGGTCACTATCACGGTCAGTGTATGGGACCCTCACCGGGATTACTTGATTCGAGAACTGAAAAAAATCCCAAGAAAAAATTCGATTTGTTCTGGGTGATTTCCTGAAAAAGAGTGGCATTACCAAATTGTTGCAAAGTTTGGACTGGGAAGACTTGGGAGAAAGGAGACGAGCTGCTCGACTATGTGGTATGTTCCGAGCTGTCAGCGGAGATGGCGTGGAATGACATTAGTAGAGGAATAAGTTTGAGTGGTAGGAAAGATTACAATATGAATATAAAGTTGGAATTCAAGAACGAATTGGTGCAAATACAGTATTCGTTTATAGAAAGGGGAGTTAAGAATTGGAATAACTTACTAAGGGAGATGTTCAATAAATTAACAAATTCTTTGAAAACATTTAAGAAAAGTCTAGGAAAAGAACAGGTAGGGAATCTGCCACCTGGGCGACTACCCTGCATGTATTTCAGTAGTGATTGATTGATTGATTGATTGATTGATTGATTGATTGATTGATTGATTGATTGATTGATTGATTGATTGATTGATTGATTGATTGATTGATTGATTGATTGATTGATTGATTGATTGATTGATTGATTGAAGATTCAAAGAGCGACTTGCCTTGCTGGAGATATCAAAATAACACCGACTATGGTGATTGAGATTCTCTTACATCGTGTGAAATACAGCTGCCGAATTCAACTTAGCAGCATTTTCAGTTCTATACAATATGTAGACCGTAGAAGTAATAATAAAAATCAGAAGAAGAATAATATATCCTCCACAGTAGCAAAACCACACAAATCTGCGTGGTGATAGAGTCTTACACCTGTCAGCAGACTCCTGCCGAGTAAGAACTTCTACGCTTGGTCAGCGTAACGAATTCTCACGGCATTTATGCTTTGCTTTCCAGATCGCGGCTCCATCCCACCGTCTGGTAGCTTGTCAATTGTAATCACGTAGGTAGGGTGGACCCCGATCTAGCGCTCAGATACAGTTAAAATTTCCCGACCCAGCCAGAAATCGAACCTGGGTGCTTCGGATAAGAGGCGTTCACCGTACCACTAGCCGGCGGGCTGGCTTTTTTCCCCATAGGGTTACTCCCTGAAACATTAGCATGGGGAAATCCTGAACTACCTCATACGCAACCCGCGTATGCAGTAGACACCATGCAGTTCTAAGCGAACCGGTAGATGGAAGTACAGTGTGGGTTGCTGATCGTTAGACAAAATATTAATTGCGGTTCCTGAGCCTGGAGGCTGTCGAAGACATTCCCATGTGGGTGGGGGCAGTAAAATAACACCCATGGTATCACCTGCCTGTCGTAAGAGGCGAATAAAAGGGGCCTCAGGGACTTTGAACTTTGGAGTGTGGGTTGGTGACCACGATGCTCTTACCTGAGTCCTGGCATTGCTTCCAATTACTTGTTCCAGGCTCCTCCCTTTCGTCTATCCTATCCGACCTCACTTGGTCAACTCTTGTTCTTTTCCGACCCCGACGCTATTAGGTTTGCGAGGACTAGGGAGTCTTTCATTTTCACGCCCTTCATGGCCCTTGTCTTCCTCTGGCCGATATTTTCATTTTTCGAACTGTCGGGTCCCTTTTATTTTTTCCTTTGCATTAGTGTTATATAGAGGATGATTGCTTAGTTGTACTTCCTCTTAAAACAATAATCACCACTACCACCACTGTCCGAAGACAGAGAATACACAATACAGTTAATATCGATTAAAAAAGAAATAGTATTTTAAAAACTCGAAAATTTAAAACGATTGTGAAGTTAGATATACAAATTAAAACAAATCTGTGAAACAATTAGTGAAATTAAAGCTACAAAATCGTTTAAAACATTTGAAAAAGCGCTCACAACCCCACGGATGACGGTAAAGTACGACGAATGCAGAGTGGGTCTCGGCACACAAGTGGCCGCGGCTGGTCCGTGGTCCGACAGCTCTGCACTCCGACCTACCGACCGAGCAGAGGAGGGATGGCCACGGCTCTACCGTGGCTCTACGCCTCCGTATTCGGGAGACGGAGAGGTTCTTGACCACACCGTCGGTTGTCCTTGATAATGGTTTTCCATTCCCTTGCATTGAGGCGAATGCCGGGACAGTTCGTAGTACAAGCCACGGCCGCCAACCTTCTCACCTTCTCCGCACATCTCTTTCTCCGATACAAATCTCCTGGCCTGAGAGACGGCGTCACCGCCTAAGAGGCCCGCCTTCCCCTTCATGGGAGGAATGAAAATATTTAGTGTTAGTAGTTGAAAATTTATAAGAACAACTTGAGAAATAATTACTATAAAACCTAAAATTGATTCGGATTTGAGGCCAGTTGATCTTATTGCGACGAGTATAGAAGATGTCTCAATAGAGGATAGACTCCCTGAGAGCTTTTAGCCTCCAGTAAATAAACAATAAATTTAATATTTTTATTTTAAATTATATCCCCCTTATATTATTTCAGTACAATTCCGATTTATTTCAGCCACTGGCTGTTACAGATTTACTATACGATGAAGTGATGCACGAATGAACACTGACGTTTCGAATTGCCATCCCTTGTAGTCTTGTCGTTCAGATACCAGTAATTCCCCACGAATGTTTTAAATACTCTTTGAGATCTAAAAGCGCATCATTTTGCAGTTAGTGAAAGAATGGAACAACTCTGCTGGAAGTCAGTGCAATTATTTATGTGTGGAGGAGTTACATTATCAAGTGCTCGAAGGAAGAAGTATTGTATTTGCTTCAATGAGAAGGTAGTGTAGGTGTAGCCTAGTCTTCCGCCACGATCCTTACCCTTTGCACTGAAAGTCTTAGCTCTGATGAAGACATTCTTGTCAACCGCAGGCTTGTCACTTCACTGAAATTCAAACAAAGAAAATAGTAAAGCGTTACAATTCATTGCTTTACTGTCAGAACCAAGTGGATTCAACTGGCAGTGACAATCAAATATGGCAAAGAAAACAATGGTCTCGTTGAAGACATGGCGAGAGAATCAAATTCGAGGCAAGAACATATTCCAGGAAAATACTGTAGAGTTCTGAGCGTATACTGCTGGTATATCATTTATAGATTTTTTTTTTTCAAGACATATGACTCACCTAAATAATATTCCTGAATGGCGTGAGAAGATGACAACGTATTCTGTGTGTTAACCTTTGTTCATAAAATTCTTAAATCATCCTCAGGAACGTTATGGACAATGTGTAGCACGTAGTTGTGCAGAGTTTCAACCCATACCACACCGACTCAATTAATTAACAATTCAGTGTCCCTAATTTTTTTTTTTTCAGCAACTGACTCTTGCAGGCTTACGATGCGATGAAGTGATGGACGAATAAACACTGACCGTTCGCAGTGCCATCCATTGTAGTTTGCGTGAATGTCTAGAACCCCTTCTCACACAGGTACCAGTAAATTCCCACAAGTTATCAAATCGTATTACTACCATTCTAAATATCGTGTTAATCACCTAATATAGTAACGAAATCCATTAAATATTAGATTTCCAGGTATTCCGTTCTTAATATAATGCAACTATGAAAGTGATTGAGTCTAAGTCATCATGTCACTTGGTGCAGATTATCACAATCAATCTAATAATTCACAGGAAACACCAAAATACCGAATATACCGGGGGACTTGGCCGCGCTGTTAGGGGCTCGCAGCTGTGAGCTTGCATTCGGGAGATAGTGGGTTCGAACCTTACTGTCGGTAGTCCTGACGATGGTTTTCTGTGGCCTCCCATTTTCACATAAGGCAAATGCTGGGGCTGTACCTTAAATAGGACCACGGCCATTTCCTTCCCCCTCCTAGGCCTTTCTTATCCCATCGCCACCTTAAGACCTATCTGTGTCGGTGTGACGTAAAGCAAACTTGTAAGTACCAAATAATAATCGTCGAGTGCTATCCCGCACAGTACAATTATTCACAATCTCAATCAATGACTACTTTTAACATAATATCAGCACCTTTACACAAATATAAATCTGGCAATACTCGGATTTATTATCAGTATTTATAAAATAGAAAAAAATGTTAGTAGTTATTAGACGTCGTAGGTCAAAAATGCATTTTAATATAGCTAATTTCATCATGGGAGCACTGCACTCCACCTTTTTCACACGTAACACATATAAAAATTAAATGAAAATGATAATCCACAGCTTGTTTCCAGTCATTTGACCGCGTAAAGATGGAATGAAGAAGTCCCCATCTAGCGGCGAGGATATGAATTGTGCCGGCGGCCGAAGTATGTCACACTTCTCTGGGGAAATGATTAATGACTGACAGATGAAATGATACTGAAGAGTTTTGCTGGAATGAAAGTTGGTAGGTAAAACTAGAGTACTCAGATAAAATCCTGCCCCGTCTCCGCTTTGTCTAGCACAAATCTCACATGGAGTGACCGGGATGTGAACCACGCAACCTAGCGGTGAGAAGCCGGTGGGCTGCTGTCTGAGCCACGGAGGCTTTACATAACGCATATATTAATTGATAATTTACGGTAATCTTGACAGGACATTTTACGAAATGTTTAATATTGAGTTAATCGTCACTAGCGTACTGATACACAATTGCGATACTCATCAAGTACTCCGTAATTGTAATGATAGACTACCAAGAATATTGCTCGAACATAAGGCTTATCTCTGCTGTATTTATTAAATATGGGTTATGACATGTTGATGTATAAGGGAGCGAGACAGTTCTCCCCGCATGTCAAGCAGGTGGCAAACAGATTTACCTGCAGAACACGAAACGAATTGAAAGGTGTCATGTCATGGGTTATCGCTCGGCTGAACACTGCTCCGATATGGGTGTAATATATATAAAGTCTGCCTGTTTCTGCTCAATCGCTCCGTGTTTGGAATCCTTATACATTTCAGACTGTTTATATTACGAAAACCTCTGCCTGTTTGTACTTTTATACCGTGAACGCTACCAGAAATGTTTCACCCAAATGCCGTAAGCTATTTGAAATATGATTTCAACTCGAGGATTTCGAAATGTCTGAGTGTACAGGAATGGAGGTGGGGGTCGAGATTTAACAGTAAAGATGAAACAAAAATTCCCATCTGTTAATACCAGGTTTACGAAGGAATATTAAGGGCTGGACTGAGTGGCTCAGTCGGTTAATGAGCTGACTCTATGACCCCTAGTTGTCAGGTTCGATCCTGGATCAGTCCGGTGTAGGTAGATTTACCGGCACATAAAACAACTTTTGCAGGACAAAATTCCGGCACCTCAGCTTCTCTGAAAACCATAAAAGTTTAGTTGATGGGACTTAAAATCATTAAAATTATTATTAGAAATGTTGTGGTATCGTGACGGACAGGTGTTGGACCTCGCAGGAGGATGGTAGGTTGGATGGTTACTTGATTAGATTGTTCCCGATCGGGTGGAAGCTGAAAGTAGGTGAGAAGAAGAAGGATAAGAAGAAAAAGTTGTCCTTCCCTTGAAGAATGTTTAATAACCCTGAGAAGACTGAAGTTGTGTATAATATGTACAGAGAAGTAAGACTCTAAACTGACTGAGTCTTGAATAGAAGTCGTCTACACGAGCGTAACTACTCTCTAAGTCGAAGAAAAGCTTATTGTTATTATCTGATGCGCAATCGTCTCGTACACTGACAAGGATATGTTTAGCACCTGCTCCAGTGAGTTACTAAAAGAAGACCTCGGGGTAGGGTTGCCAAGGTTTATATAGAACTCCGAGCCCCACCCAATTTTCTCAAAGCTCATGGAAATATTGTATGGAATGTCATATGGGCTCTGCCAATCAGAGGACTGGAAATCCCGTATTCTTCCTCTGCGACTCGGCCAGATCCTTATGCTAATTAACTCTAATATATCTGGTCAAAGCAGTCCCTCCTACTTCCCTACGGGCAGATCCTCGGAGGAAGAGTTCGTATCCCGGCGAATACACGAAAATGGAACATGAATGGCTTAAAAGCAGTGAATTTTTTTCTCGAAAAAACCAACAATTCACTGTTCTTCAGGCAACCAAGTCAATGTTGAAAACATCCTGCGAACGTGAGCAACGCATTTTAGGTAAATAAAATAAAATAAATCCTGACAATATATTCTTTACTTATTCCTAAAAATTATAATCCTTTTCTTAATCATCGTTATCGGGTAGGTTACTACCTGCACACTTTTTAGCGATAGATTTACACCCTAGTGCTGAAGCGGTCGATCTCGGCAATCTTCTAGATTCGTACTGGCAAACTTTGAAACACAAACTATGAACCGCTGTGCTACATGTGGCGTACACTTTACGTACTAGTATTGTTGTTATTTACACAGCAAAGCCAAACTATAGAATTCACTCTAGGAATAAGATTCGCAGCGAGAAATGTTATATAATGTTAGATAATGTGTGTATGACACAGTTGTTGGCTTAAAATTACAAAGGTTCAGAAAATTCATATCGATCGATCATATTATCGATTCAATTCAGATTTCATTTCCATTCAGTTGGCAATATTAACGGAACCGGAAGTGCTCCCTCCTTACTCCTCAAACCCGTACACAAATCTATCGCTAAAACGTCAAAATTAGCAGTTTGCCCTTTCCTACAACTACGAGCGCTAATGTTAGTCAATGCAGAGTTTCACTTAAGCCCTTATAACTACATTCAGTGGGGACATATTTCAAAAAGTAAATTATAGGCATTTTTCCGTAAAAGTATTTAGACCGGAAGTGGTTTTCGAAATCTGTTTTCTTTTTAGTTTGATCGAACTGTCAGGACACAAAATGTGAAACATTTCCGAGACCTTCAGCCCTTCAATTTTCTGTATAATTGAGAAAATTGTTTAATTTTATGTTTTTTATAAAATGGTGACGCCTACTTTTTTCTGCTAGTGGCTTTACGTCGCACCGACACAGATAGCTCTTATGGCGACGACACCACTACGTTGTCTGTTAAGAAATGTTTTGAGCATTAAAATGAACTGGATATTTTTCGGATTATTCTTTTCGCATTCCCAATGAAGCTTTGGCTTATGGCTTAAATTCAAGCTTGTTTGTCTCCTTTTGTCACGTTTATATAGATAAAATGCGTTCGAGCACATGAGTGAAGTTCCTGTAAACTGCCGTTCTACAATTATTAGGGGTTGGTTTTCTCATCTTTCTGCAATCCAACGATGTCAGAATCGTAATAAATGCCGTCAATACCAGCATAACAGCAAACAACTAGTAAATAGCTAACCATCTTAGTTAATCTGCGGTTAATGTATGTTTAAACCTTAAAATGTTTAAATAATTTGAAAAGCGTAAACATTTGTTTTGTAATGCCGAGACAAGCGAGTTAGTGTTGCCATTGATGCTTTCACGGTCCGTACTTATAGACATGATATAGGCTTTTAGGCTTATGGCGTGTCTAGAAAATAAGTTGAAATTCCTTTTGTTTCGCAGACAACTTTGCTCTGCGTCTTCAGAAGAAAATATCGACTGTCCATGAGGAAGGCTTCTCAAACAAGCAGGTTTGAATTTAGACGTTGTAATAGAAGTGGAAGAGGTACGTTCATTCGTCACCAGATGGCTCCTCGGATGCGGTACATCGTTAGCGTTCGAAGCGGAAGCTGACGGAACCATCAGTAACACTCTGAGAGGGTCACATAACATAAGAGGCGTTCCAAAGCCTACTAGATACTGGAGGCCTGGGTAGAAAGAAAATTTCTTGCATTAAAAGTGGGGTAATAGATTTTCTCATTTCCACAGCTAGGTTCGCGTTTATGTTCTGTTGTTTTGCGCGGATTCTATGATTACGTGTGTTACTGCAGCAAGTTTTATGAGAAGAAATAACATTAAACTTCAGTTGATAAGGTAAGGCCTTAAATAAGATGAAATATGAAGAGTTTTGACGTTTTTTAATTTAGTTGGTCTCACGATTTGCAATATATGGATGGTTGCCGTGATGCATTTAACATTTGTTTAGTTATGTGCTTCCTAATTACCGTCAATTTCCTCTTTCCATTCTGTAGGTTAAGGTGGTTTATTGTTGCGTGCCTAAATGCACCACTGACACCGCGCAGAAAGTGACAATTTTTTTTTTTCCCCTAAAGATCCGAATTTATGGGAGAAATGGAGGGTTGCTCTTTCTCGACAGGGTAGCAGAATATGATCTCTTTGGGCTGCTAATGATAGCTCCAGAATATGTAGCTTCCACTTTGTCGAATCCGATTACAGTGCAAGTACTGTGAGGAGAATTCTGCTCCCCGACAAAGTGCCGACAGGTTTTTAATAATTTCCCTGATCACTAGAAAAAAAATTTTAAGCGTAAGAAATATCCAGTTGTGAGGGCATGTGGTTCACCGATTAAACAAAATAAAATAGATTGCAGACCAGTAGACGCAGACAATCAACACCTTTCTATAGAATTCGAAAACGTGTTAAACTCTGATGTAGGCGCCCAAACACCTACAGTATCTGACTACAAAGACAAGCAAAAGAATATCAAAAGAAAATTTTGTTGTAAAATGTGAATAAAATTTTAGGCTAAGAAGAATTGTATTAACACTAAGAAGTGAAATTAAAATAGCTGAAATCTAATAAAAACAGAAGTATCCTCCAGAAGAGAAAGTCCAGAAAATTTGGAAAGATGGAGAAAATGGGGTGATAAAGGCACTGTTTCTAACCGAAAAAAATTGAAGCTTATATTAAAGCACACATTACATGCGGTGAAACAACTCTTAAAATTTGTACACTTTGGGATTGGAAAGCTCCGACAGGGTACCGTTTCATAAGATCTGTAAACTACCTCAAAATTCCTGATCCGAAAACACTAAAAAGGTACATTGACTTCTCTAATGGAGAAAATGGAGTCACATCTTAAATAAAAGAAAGACTACAGCACGAATACAGTAATTTGGAATGTTCAGAAGAAAAATTGGGGTCTCTCGTTATTGACGAGATGGCAATTAAACACAGAGAGGGATACGACAGTAAGATGGACCAGTTCCTTGGATTTTCGGAAAATTAAATAGTGGACTTGGGCCGAGGTGAAGCTGTGGCTAACAGGTTACTCTGCATTTTATTCCGCGGTTTGTCAACTAACATCAGAATACCCGTGGCATTTTACTTCACTCGGCAGTTAACTGGCAGCCAGCTGTTAACACTGACAATGAAAGTAATCAGCGAAGTAGAAGAAACTGGATTTTAAATCCTACGCTTAGTGACAGACAATTGCTCTGTGAATTCAAATATGACGAAAGAGTTGTGTGAAGGTTCAATCTTGCCTAAAATAAAACATCCTAATGATGAAAGCAGACCCCTGTTCCTCAGTTTTTATTCCAGCCATGTTCTAAAATTTATTAGGTGTCAGTTTCTAGCAAATGATCTTCGTTACGGAGAAACTTTGACTTCAAGTGAACATGTAAAAGGACTGCATAATATGCAGAAAAAATCCGTTGTTAAACTAGTCCGTTGTTTAACAAGGAAGGTTGTGTACATCTCCAACCTTGAAAAAATGAATGTTAAAAGAGCAAAGTATTTATTTTCCCTTAATGTCACTGTAGCACTAAAAACACTGCCTGTTGTTGCTCCTGAGTCAGTTTCTGATCCTGCCAGTCTGAGAGAAACAATTAAATTGTTAGAATATGTAAGGAAATGGCATGACATACACGATGTGTGCCACATAAAGCATGGTTACCATTCCAAGAACACAGACAAGAAAATTTTCACCGAATTGACTGTGGTTAACAGAGGAATTTCTGCCGTACGTTGACACAGTTTAAAAATCTGATCAGAAGTTAATACATTCAGTCAAGAAACATATGAAGCTCTTATGATCACAACACATTTAACGGTAAACTGTATAAAGTATTTATTTTCAAATGAATTTCATTATATTCTCAGTGTCACGTTGGTGACGAGTTTCAGCTCTCCCTAACCATATTTCGAATCTGCATTCATGCTATAGAAATTAGCGTCATTCGGAAATTATTTCCGCCTTGTAATCAACTAGTACTTTCTATGTGGCCTTGCCCACTTTATTTATCTGATACCATCTTCGTCATTGTCACCATGAGATTATATGGCTTTAAAGTTTTCTCTCGGAATCCGCAAACTTGGTCTGGTAAAATCACGTGTCCTAAGTTATAGTGTCTTCTTGTGGGTGAGTCTATGACTCTATCTTTCCATGTGGTGGGCCATGCTGCTTATTGGCGTGAGTCGCCATACTTGAGTAATCACTGGAGCGCGATGGAGGCAAGACGTGTTTCGTCCTCACTTCTAGATCACTTTCCGATCTACCACGTGGATAGTGGATAATAGTATTTCTGCATAAGGATTTAGTCCTTAGTGCTTCTTAATCTGACATGGGGAAAGTCTTTCTTTTAATTATGAATTTAGTAATTTCAAGTATATTTCTTTTACGTGAGTAATGGATACTAGCATACTTCTGCAAACTTTAACAATGCAAATAGGTCTCTTCTTCATTTCGGTCTTGGATCTGGTTCCTGCTACGTGAAGAAGTATGAGTTGAAAGTCCTTCGTCTTGAGTATCGTCTTGGGTCTCGGATTTATTATGTCGTTCTGTTTTATTTAGTTACCTTAGGTTTTCCTAAGTTGGGTTTCCAAAATGTACCGAGTTATACATCCAAACCGTTTGGTAAAAAGAAAGTGTGCTTTTAGAAGCAATTTATTTAGGAATTCTATTGAGTAACTATGAAACTTCTCTGTGTATAATTTTAAAACTACGGGAGATGTCACTTGGGTGCCAGTCCTTGATTCGTCTTAATTTCTTGTTTACCTCTGTTTCTGCTTATTTTATTTTGTCCGTGTATTTGTGATTCTTCCTTTTAACCTTCATATTTTTTCTTATTGGAGCCGTGTTGTTTTGGTTCTTGTTTCGCGGTTGCCAAGGTCTCTTGGCGTGTTTACGTCGCCATAGTAACTGGTCCCGGTTGTGATAGTGACTGTTTGATGTTGTTGGGTGACGTCGTTATTCTTTTAAAGATGTGTGCTGATATCGTTCCGCTTCTTGGGGATTTTTCATTTAGTTATACTTGCTTAAAAGTAATTTTATTTATCCCCCCTACCTTTCCATTCTTATATTTTTCTGGCCTTCTGCCGGGTTATGTCTGCTATTTTCTCATCCGAGGCAAGTACTGGGGGCCGTGTGAAATCTCCATGGTAATCAACCGAGGTGTTTTCTGAGTACTGAAAATGTTTATAAGTGAAAGAAATATTGTGAAAAGAAATATTTCTGGAAGACGCGATGGATGAAACATGTTAAAAATTTCATACGAAGTTTGGTTGTTTTGAAGTTATGTAAATGTATCATTTAAATTTATTTCTCCGTCCGGACGGTACATTAAGGTTTCATCACTACATTTAATGTGTAACCCAGTTCGGGTGGTTTTAATTTTGGACGTTTTCGCTGATAATGATGGCTTAATTTCTTTTATGTTTAGATAATAAATACGTAAGTTATGTTCATAATTAAACCTTTTTCTCTTTATTGTAGACTAGAAATTAACTGCCGTAATAACACTTAATTTGGTTCACGGCCTCTGGGAAATTGATTGTTGTAACTAAGGTAGCGGTAAGTGTTTGATGGTAATGAGTTATTTTTTCTGTCACCTTAATTTCTTCCCAATGTTTAACTTCTGCTGCTGATAGTCGGTAAGGCGGTAGACTCAGTAGATGACATTGAACAGTTATTTAGTCATTTAAGAAGGGATGGAGGTTTCAATGATATGATGGACGCCAGGTCGTGTTTATATGCTTTATAGACGACTTTGAAATGTGGTATGATCAATCCTTCTGACACTTCTAATGTATAATCTCAGAAGTTCAAATTAATGTTCACCATTAGGCGGAGAGTTCGAACATTTTAGAGCACGACATCATGATCCGACGATAGAGCGTGCTCAGATATAGCTGATTTGTCTGGCTGGTTGAGACGAATATTTCGTTCCTTGATACGACTACAAATGGACCGGCATGTTTGGCCAATGTGTACCTTACCGCAAGTACAGGGAATTTTGTATAATCCAGGATGTAAAAGTTGGGACAATTTGTATTTATAGCAAGGATGCACGTGGCTCACAAGTTAGAGAGGTGAAATTCATAAAATAAGTAATAATTGTGTATCGGTGTGAAGTAACAAAAAGCATGACGATCCTTCTAAATTATCTTCTGAAATCTGCGAACAATGGATCAAGTAAATGTGAAGAAAACATCATCGCAAATAGGAGTAGATTCACTGCAGTTCTGATCATGATCGTGTCCATTGTTGGGCATTAACTCAGAAAAATGACTGCTTCCAGGGAAACGAGTGGGCTTATGTGAAAAAGAAAATGCTAGGTTGTAAAGATTGAGCAAGATTAGGACCAGACAAAAAAACAGTAGTGAAAATTTCTTCAGAGTGGAGCAGTAAGTAGTAGATTCAGTAGCTTTCGAGTAGCAAAATAAGGTGCATCTGGAGATATGAATAAAGTGTGAGATTCAGTTTATGAAGAAGTTTGGGTGACTACCACCAACTTTTTCTTACCAAAAGAATCACCTATTAAATGCAATTTTAATCGCCTTGTGTTCTGTGTAACATTTTGGTAGGATGAAGATTTTTAAAATTTGTCAAGTAAATTAGATGATAGCTTTGACGTGGAAGATCTTTCTTTTTTGGTCCGGCGCTGGGCGTCTGCTAGCGGTGAAACGCCGTCGGAAAACATTACGTTTTTTTTTTGCAACGGCAATATGTCCATGCCTATTAATGATATCGCCATTGTTACATATTTGAACAGAAGAACTATATATCTACAATTTAGCACAAAAAATTATTTGACCACAGTGGTCAAATGAAGGTGGTACCAAATAAGGCACCATTTTGGTGGTAGCGCGCTCGATGGCAAACGTCATAACTTCGGAACCATCAGTCCGATTTCGAAACACCGAATTTAGTTTGAAAGCCTGTATAACATGCTATTAATTCTCTCAGTTCTTTGTGTGGTGATCTCTAAGCAGGCTATTGGTCAGCTGTCTCCATCGCTCGTGGTCCTTGTCCAGACATACTGCACCAAAGATGTTCAGCTCAGTTTTACCCTTGGTAATGTTAGACCATCAAGTGGGAACTCATCCTACACATCTCTTGCCAAAACATTTCCAAGAATGATCAGTTTATTTATGCTGTCATTCCCACGTAGCACAGTGTGTCCAAAGAATTGTAAAACTTCATTTTTTACATATCGATGATAATCTGATTGTGTAGTTGAGCTGGTTGATAATGGAACAATTGCTACGAAATGCTGTCCGAGGTATAAGAAACATTCTTGGCCAGCACCACATTTCAAAGATACCGATTTTCTTCAGGTCTGCATCACGAAGAGTCTATGTCTCGGCTGCATAGACGAAAACTGAACTTACCAGAAAGGAGTGCTTGTGGTCTGTCTCCACTCCTCTTCAGTATTTACACTGAAAGGGTATTTTCTGAAGCACTAGAAGGAAAACAGGAGGGCATCGTTGTTAATGGGATGACAATAAATAATCTGCGATATGCAGATGGTTCTGTTCTGCTCGTAACAAGTGCTGAAGACCTGCAGACTACTAAACTGTGTGGTTGAACACAGTGCTGCAGCAGGTCTCCGTTTAAACATGAAGAAGACCAATGTAATGGTCAGAAGTAAACCTGTTATTCAACCTGTTAACTTGACAGTAGCTGGCACATCACTGGGGCAAGTCTAACGTTTGAAGTACCTCAGAAGCGTGTTTGATCACAGCAGGAACAATGCTGTTGAAATTAGGTCCCGAATTGAACAGACAAGGACTGCATACAAGAAAATGAGCCAATTTATCTGTTAGAGGGATTTTAAATTTAATCTACGTCTAAGTTTACTTCGGTGATAAGTATTTTCTGGCTTACAGTACGGTGCCGAGACTTGGACCCTGACAGACAACACCAGCGAAAACTTTGATCTTTTGAAATGTGGTGCTTACCGACGCCTTCTCAGAATATCATGGGTTGACAGAATGGGTAACATTGAAGTACATCAACGCCTGAACAAAGAGATATAGGTCATGCACTCCATAAAAAACGAAGAAACTTGACTAATTTGGCCACATCATTCGAACTGATAAATATAGACTCCTTTACGATATTTTTTGCCTGCTGCCATTTCTTGATGGATACAGTACTTTTGTATCCATCTCTTGGCACAGGCCAGAGTAAAGCGTAGCTTTCACCGAAGTCCCAGTCTCATCCATGGCTGTGTCAATATGGATGCTGTTGGGGTATGGGTGGTGCTGAGTAATGACATTCAGAGCACAACTCGTGCATCTGAGTGTTATGAAAGGTGTTGCTCATAGGGTCAGTCGTGCTGCAATAGCACTTTATGACCCAGTGAGGAAACCAATGGCAAACTACCTCACTCCTCGTCTTGCCTAGTACGCCTTATTTTGGTGCTGTCATTGGTTTTTGTGGTTTCCTTATAACCGCATATCCTTTGTTGGTGCTATTTGAGGATCCAACCAGCCTCTGGGCTGATGACCTAACAGACAGACAGATGTTACCTTACAAGTTAAAATTGAAGGAAGGAGAAGTAGGGGAAGAAGGAGAATATCTGGGCTAAGGAATCTACGAGAATCGTATCGGCTCAATACCCTCACTCTTTTCCGAGTTGCTGAGAACAAGAACCAGATCGCCCACATGACAGCCGACATCCAATGAGGATATGGTACATGAGGAGGAGGAGAAAAAGAAGAAAAATATTCTCATCATTTTCTCTGATAAAGATATAGAGTGATGCTTTCATATATAGGACAAATTCTTCATTTGAGTACATTTTTGGCCATAGCTGTTCTTCTCCTAATGTCAGGAGCACAGCTAGACTGAACCAAGGTACAGAATTTGTGAAATGTTTTTCAATTGCTTGAAGATGTTTGGGCTGGCTTCTTTCTCGGCTTCACCAACAACCATTATTCTGGTCTTGTTCGTGTTAATTTGAGGTGTCATTTGAACACTGACATTTTTGACACGTGAAATGAACTCTACCAATGAGTGCAGTATCTTCTGCATAACGGAGCTTGGATATTTTCTTACCACCAACAGGAAATCCACCGTCCCATTCTTCAAGCGCAGCTCTTATTACACAGTTCAAAAAATTAGGGGAGCATGTTTTTCAATGTATGCCATGCTCCACAAAACGATACCTCTCACCCGGGTATATTGCCAACTAAACCTTTCTTCTTTATCGTTGAAGTATACAAAAGAACATCGATGGATTCGCTTTCATTTTCAGAAAACAAACGGAAATGTACAAATAGGGCGAAAAACGTCATAACAGTCCTTCAGGGTGGATTCTTATCACAGTTAGAGTGCTTCAACATGGTGAGCATTCATCACAGCTTGCACCTACGTGACATGCTCCGTACAAGTCTACAGAGGTCAGATTGCGGTGTCAGGTCTCATTCTTCAATGAGAGCCTGTTCGAAGTCTTGGAGAGTCTGTGGTGGAACAGGCCGCCCACGAACACTTCTGTCTAGTCCATCTCACACATGCTCGATGGGATGAGCGTCCACCTCCTGTTTTAAAGTACGTGTTGTGCGTATCTGTACTCATTTTACGGATTCATTTCAGGTACACATAATGAATTAATATTGGCGCTCAGGATTCCTGCTGTCTTCTAGCCCGTAAACACACATCTCGTTATGTTACCCCGGCTTAGGGAGAGGGACCGGTGTCTTTCCGAATTGTGGTAAATGTGAAGGGAAGGGGATAGTGGACCACACGGTATAGCTTCAATTATTTTTTTTAAATCTTTTAATGTTCAACAATTCTTCGGCATATATTTGGTGTCTATAGACCGTTTAGTCAGCGTATACCAAAAACGTCCTTGGTTTTCCATTTTCTTTCCTTCTACGCCCTTCAGTGCTCAGCTCCGTTTGTTGTAAGTTGATGTTTCGTACATCTTAACCCCATAAATAATGCTCTACGCAGTGAAATACACATTAAAATCAGTTGGGATTAGATCACACAAATATGTAGACAGAAACCTTCGGAAGACGTCCGTTCATAATTGGTATACATACTGTTTGTCTCGTAAATGTAATGAGTGAGGGGTTTAGCAACTGTGTTTACTGTGTTTATAGCGGCATCATTGCAGAGCAGTGATGTGTTCTGTATTTCGATAAAATATTCTCAGCAACATTTTCTATTCAACTACATGAGTACATTATTGTAGTCCTTTGCATACATCTATCCCTGAGGTTTCTTACTTTTCCTCCCAGTCTGCTGAATTCATACTTTTGTTTATTCTGAGCAGCGCGGAAGGAGGAATGGAGAAGCCATGTCATGGGATGCGGGACTATGTTTCATAAAATTAAAAAAGAGTTTGTTGTAATGTAGACCTTTTGAATATGTTTGCATCATATTAGCTCCCAGCGTACACCAGAGATAATATTGTAACAGACGCTCCAAGCAAAAATAAGTTAGTTTCTACCGTGTGGGTCTGCGCTGGAGGAGTAAACTGCACTTGTTGACACCGGAACTTCACTTTGAAAGTTCTCCTTGTCTGACGAAGTAGGATAACAGCTCTTTACTACTCTTTATGTAGAATTATCTATGGTGCATGAAACTGTGGAAATAGTGATGAATATTGCGGTAATTTGAAGACATCTGTCGTGAGCTATATAAGTGTGTTGATAATTTTTTTTAAAATAATAGGATAGTGTAATGAGTATGAAAACGACCTATCATAGTATTTTGCTTGTCCTTTGGTACTTATTTCTCACAAATCAGAAAAGAGCATAGACCCTATAAGGAAATCCACAATATACTAAAAAGGCTCGAGTCAATGTCACATTTGAACCATGGTTTCATCGAATGAATATGAAGACAAACCAGATACTTCGGAAAAGATTAACTACACAGTTGCCATCTTGATCTAGTTTTACGATCACCACTCTTGAGGGGCCTAACTACCCCTTTGCCATTTGATCCCAGCATGTTCTGAAGATAAAGCACAAGCATCTCCGTACGGTTGAATTCACGAATTAGTTGAAACTAAAGAAGAAGGTGAAGAAAGAGAAAAGGAAGAAGAGGTGACAATACGGTATTGCCGAAAGTATTCCCAAAACTTTGGGGACTCTGTGTGAGCCCGATGAGAGACAGTGATTAAGTGTGAATTTCAAGTTGATCTTGATAATAATGAATTTGGAAATCAGTTATCCATCCATGAAAATATGGTCATTTGAAAGAGAGCTGTGCCGCATAATTCGAACGCTTTTCGGTTATAGAGAGTTGTGAAAGAGAAGAGATCACTGACGTTCTCGTAAATGAAAACATCAAGATGCCAAATTTATATGCTAGGAGCTTTACATCGCACCGACACAGATAAGTCTTATGGCGACGATGGGATGGGAAAGGCATAGGAGTGGGAAGGAAGCGGCCGTGGTCTTAAATAAAATACAGCCCCAGCATTTACCTGGTGCGAAAATGGGAAACCACGGAAACCATATTCAGGGCTGCCGACAGTGGGATTTGAACCCACTATCTCCCGGATTACAAGGAAATATCCAACTTCAGGCCTGAATTGATCCTTAATAATTTTACTACCAGGCTTGGTAACACTGTGGCAAGTATGTTGGCAGCATTGTTTCACTACGATCCCCAGTACAACGGACGCAGATAAGTAACACTACATAATCAACGTGACTACATTCTTTTGATACCATAGATGTGAATTTAAAGTCAAATGCATTACGGCAGCCTTCGTCAGGAAGGAGCACAATTTACTTTGAAACTTCGCTCCCTTCATCATGGAAATCTTGACTCAAAGACTGGTGAATATGAATGGGTCATATCTGCTAGACGTTATGACATAGAGACATGTGAATGAAGATTCTTATTACGACCTTATATCGTAGGACTTGACGAGGACCAAATGGAGATCTCCGATTTGTTCAGTTATTTTGAATAATTATGTAATTATATTATCAACACACAACTCTGAGAGGCACGGGGTAGCTTTCCTCTTATAACTTAAGAGTGAAGCTAAAACTGAGCAGAATTCATACAATGGGAGATTAGTGGATTGCAGTAGTCAAAAGTAATTTTAATAGCTGCCTTGGTTGAGTGAAGCAGATCATTCAAATTGACACTCAGGCAGCCTGGATGGTGTTACATCAGGTCATGATGTGTTAAGGCTTAGGGGCAGTGACAAATGACCCTACAGTATTAACAACCGGGCGAGTTGGCCGTGCGTGTAGAGGCGCGCGGCTGTGAGCTTGCATCCGGGAGATAGTAGGTTCGAATCCCACTATCGGCAGCCCTGAAGATGGTTTTCCGTGGTTTCCCATTTTCACACCAGGCAAATGCTGGGGCTGTACCTTAATTAAGGCCACGCCCGCTTCCTTCCAACTCCTCGGCCTTTCCTATCCCATCGTCGCCATAAGACCTATCTGTGTCGGTGCGACGTAAAGCCCGTAGCAAAAAAAAAAAAAAAAAAAAAAACAGTATTAACAGAATGAAGTTAATTGAGAACTTGGTAGATTCTGGAGGATACCTTCCTCTCATCCAAGTTTTCAGGCTCCGATTTTACAACCTGTCGTTTTTGGTACACATTGATAAAAAGTTTATTAGTCTAAGTCAAAAAGATAAGTTAGATGCTGGAAGTAGAATTTAAACTCAAAATGGTATTAATTGATTGTAACACAGTTTGAAATGATATCTCTAGCATTCATAATCTGTAATGTTTTCGTTTGAATCCTATGTGTAAACTGGATGAGGCGGCATGTTTAAAGCAGCTACGTAGGACATTGCTAAGCTAATCAGCGCTTTTTATTTTTCTTTATTTTTACTCTGTTTTCTTTACGGATAAGTGTGACAGTTGCTAACAGCTATGAGAATTCCACGTCATCCCATCTAACTGATTATGCAAAACACTGCAAACGTTTAAGTTTTTAAACATCAATCAATCAATCAATCAATCAATCAATCAATCAATCAATCAATCAATCAATCAATCAATCAATCAATCAATCAATCAATCAATCAATCAATCAATCAAT
The DNA here is from genome assembly GCF_040414725.1 of Anabrus simplex. Classification (NCBI taxonomy): domain Eukaryota; kingdom Metazoa; phylum Arthropoda; class Insecta; order Orthoptera; family Tettigoniidae; genus Anabrus; species Anabrus simplex. The sequence goes on from NC_090271.1 coordinate 327,807,466, forward strand.
CAATCAATCAATCAATCAATCAATCAATCAATCAATCAATCAATCAATACTGATCTGCATTTAGGGCAGTCGCCCAGGTGGCAGATTCCCTATCTGTTGTTTTCCTAGCCTTTTCTTAAAAGATTGTCAAGTAATTGGAAATTTATTGAACATCTCCCTTGGCAAGTTATTTTAATCCCTAACTCCCCTTCCTATAAACGAATATTTTCCCCTTGGAACATTTTTATTCATTGACAAATTTAACGTCTTGCATACTCTAAAGTTAATTAAAGGTGAAAAATGCTGTCAATAAATAGTGACTAAAGAAACCAAAGCAGCCTATCGTTATATATCGATTACAAGTCTTCATCTCATTATGACAATGCTCATGAATTAAATATTCACAGACTAACACATTCATGCGCACAAAACATAATTAAAGCTAATGTACCATCATAACACTCAAAAAGGTTTCAGGTACGTCACAATCACAACATGGTCTTGACTTCCTTGTAGCTCCTTCTGCTTCTGAAGCACTAGTTACCGTCCGCAGGCTTGTAGATGGGTTATGAACTATGACAGTTAGCCGCACGCTCCTGCTCGCCGTGCTTGTAATCAGTGGAGTTGCTTGACTTCTCGCTACGTAAATTCCTATTAATTATTTTGAGTGAAACAGTGAAACGATAATTAACTCTCATTGGAATAAAATTTTGCAAGGATCAATGCTCGAAGACGCGTATTTAAACGCCAGAACAAGTCGCAGGTGTGCCATGTAGACTTCTGAAACTTACATCAGACCAAATGACCCAGTTGTATAATGTGGAAACCTCCGCCTACATTAAGGTCATTTCAACAGTGAGTTACGAAGGATTGATATGTAACTACCAAGGGATTCAGGAAATTACGTTAAGTGATGGTTGTATAGGGAACGTTATTGTGATGCCAAATGGCAGGATAATAAAAGGAATATTAAATGTTCTCCTGGAAGTGCTTATAGAATTAATTTTACTAGCGTTAGATAAATACGGGAAAGTGGTAGACCACACGGCAGAAGAATGCTCACCGCAATACCCGTTCAGAGTACCTAGTGGTGTACGTGCTATAAGAATGGAATTAAAAGACCCAAAAATTAATTCATGTACAGGGTCACTCATATAAATACACCATGTTTGTATTCTGCGCTGCGGCAACCATGATTCGCCAGTCTGAATCTCAGTTGTAACCATGTTGAGACAGTTATCATTTCAACACCTGATTTTCGTAAGGAAAAGTTCTGATTTCATCTTAATGGTCGTGTGAACAGTCATAACTCTCTCTATTGGTGTGCTGAAAATCCTAGTGGTGTTTATTATTGAGTCCGTCATTATGATAGGAAGATTGGTGTTTGGTGCGCTGTTATTGAAAGACGAATAATTGGGCCTATGATTTTTTCAGACCACAGCAAATGCAGAGAGGAACCAAGGTGACATTTTGACATCGTTCTTCCATCAGTTAAAGGAAGAAGAAAAATGTCATGATGGTTTTAACGAGATTCAGCCCCTGCTCATGCATCAGAAGATACCCTTCTTGGAATATTCGAAATGTTTCCAGACAGAGTTATCAGTGTTGAGCTATATTTCCCCTCGTTCTCCGGATCAAACAGTGTGTGACTTTTTATCTGGGGGTAAACTGAATTAAAAAAATGTATCGAACAAATCCTCACAAATTGGAGGAACTGAAAAACATAATGAATGACATCAGAAACATTACAGTGGCAGATCTTATTCTCTTCAGCCAGAATGTGGTTACCAGGTGCAGAGCCTGTATAATCCAGGATGGACGACACTTCACGCATATTTTATAAGCTAATATTTCATAGAAGATTGTATAGACGCTTAAAGCAGGACGGCCGCTCGCGAGGCAGTTGCCGTAGCGCAAGGTACAAACAGCCTTGCGCACAGGTTATTTATGACGGCCAGAATAGAACGCCCGGCCACCTAAAGCCGGACTAATGACCTCGATAGCTGCAGTCGCTTAAGTGTCGCCAGTATCCAGTATTCGGGAAATAGTGGGTTCGAACCCCACTGTCGGCAGCCCTGAATGTGGTTTTCCGTGCTTTCCCATTTTCACACCAGGCAAATGCTGGTGCTGTAGCTTAATTAAGGCCACGGCCGCTTCCTTCCCACTCCCACCACTCCCAGCCCTTTCCTGTCCCATCGTCGCAATAAGACATCTGTGTCGGTGCGACGTAAAGCAACTAGCAAAAAAATATGCCGGACTGTCCGCTATGTCTGACTCACTGAGGAGGAACGTAAACACTACTACAGGCACACATGTGAACCCCACTATCAGTGAGCAATTGAAGTGTACTTATTGCGGTGGAGAGTCTAAATCCGGGGTACGTTTCTATATCACAAGTACAGAATCTTGATAACTGTAAGGTGATACTAACTTCCTTTAGCGATCACCATAGCGTCTTAGTAATAATGAAGACAACAAGGAGTGAAAGATGATTCATTGAGAAAGGTATATGGAAAATGAATAGGTCTGTTTAATATAATCCTGAGAGTGTTACAGAGTGCTATTACCACTGCAAAAGAGCACAAAATGGATACAGTGGCGTTATGGACTGGTGGACGCGTAAACTTAAACCAGCAATTATATCACTAGGAATAACAATACCTTATGAACACAACCGAGATACAAGTAGAAACATAGAATTTCATGACATAATTATGTATGACCTACGTTGCTAGGAACAGCAAAACCAAAAGTCTCCTTTGAATTAAACACCATAAGGATAATTATTTTAGGGACTGAGGAAAGCGGCTTAGAAAAACGCCATCAGAACGAGAAAGGCGCTTCCTTCATTACTATGATAAGAAGATGAACAAATGGACAATTTGTAAATCGATGAAATAATTGAAAATGGACAATTTTTAATACAAACGAAGAAATCCTTACAGAAAGTTAGAGCAACTTCCAAGAAATGTTTTCAGAAGAAAGCTACTGGGAGTTGGATATTGACAGGTACTTTCAGCATCTCTAGAGTCGTTTGAAAAAGAAGTGGAGAAAACTTTAGACCATACTGTTCCCAAGAAAACGTCAGGCTATGATGGTATCGCGTATGAATGGTATAAGACATTCGGAAACATCATTGGTAAAGAAAGACATGATGCAAGTAATTAATTTTGCATGCATAACACGATAAGTGATATATTTAGAATTGTCATTTGAACTCCTACGCTTTCTACGTGCACGTATATCAGTGGCTGTATACCTATTACGATATTAAATACACACTATAAACTACTGTCCAAGATGTTAGTGATCAGAATTAGAATCATCTTTCCTTCATTAATGAATAATGGATAGGCTTGCATTGTACCTGGTAAAAACATATTATTTAATCTACTGAAAATTAGAGATGAAATCATATATAATTCAGTTTTTGACAATGATTCAGGAACACTGACTAGCATTGACCTGAGGAAAGCATTCGATAGGATAGCACACTCATATATTTTGGGAAGTATTTAAAAAGTTTAGATTTCCAACCAGTATCATAGCAACAAAACAGCAAATACACCACAAGGCATCCTTACAAGTCACGATTAATTGAATCCTCTAATCCCAATTTTCAGTTAAAAAATCAATTAGAAATGTATTCCCATTATCCAGGGTACATTTTTTCTTAGCAAAAAACGCCTGATTCAAAGTTTGAATAATTGGTTATTGCTTCGTAGTACGCACGTCAGACGAAAGTGTCTTCAAGAAACTTTCGGGAAATACGTCTTCGATAATCACATACAGAGAAATGACATTGATTCGGCTGCCATGGTATACAATTAAAGGAGAAGAGTTCGCAAATGGTTTGACGTAGAATATTATGAAAAGCGACAGATTACCCTTCTTGTGCTACATACAGCCAAATGCAGCCATAGTTTAGAGGATATAAAATCCTAAAGTAAAATAAAAAAAAAATATAAAATCTACTGAAGATTAAAAAAAGGATTACATGGAAAAGGAAGCAACAAGTATGGCGGAAGAAGCCAGAAAGGACCCGTACGTGTCATTGAGGCCGCGGAAATCTCAGAGCAATAGCAAAATAGACATAACAGTTTTGGAAGAACATTTCAACAACATTCTCAACATTGATAAAACCAACACCGCGTATGAACCGATCAGTGTGAAGACATGCATAGCGGAAACTGAACCCTTCAGGAGAGAAGAGGTATACGAGACAATAACATCTCTTAAAGACAAGAAGGCGCCAGGTCCCGAGGGCATATATAATGAGCATATCAAAGGCTCAGTTAGCTTATTACTTGAAGCAGTCACAGATATGTTAAATCTATGCTTAAAAGAGGGCAACATCCCAGAAATATGGAGGATCTCGACAATTAAGATACTATTTAAGCGGAAAGGCAATCAATTGGACCCGAACTCTTACAGGAGAATTGCCCTGGAAAAATGTATATTGAATGTACTCACAAGCAATATCAGAAAGCGAATTTATAAGGAAGTAGAACACAGGATTCTGGAAGAACAATTCGGTTTCCGAAAAGACAGGAGCACTCTCCACGCCATTAACAACTTAATTGATGATATAGAAGATACATTAAGGCATCCTCAAGGAAACTTCCATGTAGTCTTCGTAGATTACACCAAAGCTTTCGATACAGTAAACAGACGTATCCTAATCTCGAAGCTGGAAACAATAACAGGAAAAAATAAGCTCACTACAGTGATCCATAACATGATGACAGCCAATTTTATTCAGACCACAGATGGCGTAACCACATCGAAAACAATAACTCAGACCAATGGCGTCCTACAGGGAGACCCGTTAAGCCCCCTACTCTTTAATGTCGCCACATGCGATGTTGTACAGATGATTAGACAAGAGGAAGATATAAAAATCTGCATGTATGCGGACGACATGTTCATTGGATCGCATTGCACCTACAACCTGCAAAGAGCCATTAACCAACTTGAGAAGTGGGCACAGGAAAACAAAATGGAAACTAACACCGAAAAAACTGTACAGTTGACATTCCGAAACGGAGATCGAGAAGCTGCGGTGGACAGGATATATCTAAGAACGAACCCTCTTGTGACAGTCAACAGCTTCAAATACCTGTGAGTGACTCTGCAAACCACCGTCAGATCTTTCAGAATACACGTGAAATCCCGAGCAGCATCTTCCACAAAAGCACTTTTTGTCATCAAAGAATTATCCAGATTATCATTAACAACCGCTATGGCCTTATTCAACGCAAAAACAGTTCCCATCGCAACATACGGAGTAGATATTATTTGGGTTAAGTCTAAGAGATCTAATGACTTTGGAAGCAGTTAAATCAAGATTCTTGAAACCAGCTCTAGGTGCTTTGAAACACACAAATTCGAGCCTAGTGTACGAGCTCGCCAGAGAACCATTCTTTATAGAAGAACTGCGTATGAGACTGCCATCTACCGACAGCTCGAATAAACTGCTCCTTGAAAGACAAAAGAAACGAAGAGAAATTTAGCTGGACTTTTACACTACAGAAGCCATGATAAATAGATCCTGAGCCAACACGAATCAAGACCTCCGACACCTGGCGACCTCAATAGCTCTGCATGGGCACCACAAAGTATGCAAGAAGAAGCGTTTTCACGATCCCGGGAATAACTGTATATGTGAGTTGTGCGATCAATCTTCTGATCGTTACCACAGTGCCACTTATAAAAAACGAGTAATACCTCTGGTGGACTATTGTGCTTAATTAAAATGTGTACAGTCAAAATGCGGGATAAAATGTATGTAACTTATGTAACATATATGGACAACTTATGTGCATTTCTTAATAAATTAATATTCTGAATTGCCCTCCTATTATGTGTCCTGTGTAGCGTCTATCAAATTTTATATTAATGTGACTGGTTTTTAATGTCCAGTTAACTGTGAATACAGTGTAGAATGATTATGACAAAGAAGATGACATACATACGCGTCCCTGCTCCTAGTGTGAAAATGGCATAAAGTAATATTTCTTGTTCAAATGTTATGTGGACAGGTCTATGTTAATCGTATTTCTTTCTATGCAAATTTTTCAAACTTATGATAGGGGAATATTTATAAATTTGTCTTAGGTTGATTTAAAAATCACTCATTTGCTTTGTGCTGCAATGATTTATATTTAATAACAACAATTCTTTTCATTCAAACAGCGGATGTTGGATTAGGTATTGCTGTCTTATTTTCATTTTGTACTTTGTATATACTTTTTGTATATTCGTATGTTCATATGCTTTTCTTATAAAACGCCTCGTGGAGTATATAAATACAAACGTTATTAAAAATTTCAAGGATGTCCCTGTCATTGGCTTTTTTGAAGAACTGATGTCTCATAGAAAGCAAAGTTTGCACGAGTCCTTGACGACGTCTGTTAATATCGGAGGACAACACTGTTCACTGGAGTTAGCAGATTCCGACAAGTTCAGCGCTACCCTGACCCACTCCCAAAAGTGCTTGAGATTTCCATAAATAGTTAATCTGTGACTCTGTGAATCAATTAGTGAACATCTCTTCCATAACGGGAATTGTGGAATTCTGTGCCGGAACGAATTTCCTCCAGTCGAAATTAGCTCATTTAACAGCCACCCTTTCATTCGGCTGGGATAGAGGTGGATGCAAATGTCTTCCAAATATTCATCCAGTTTTAGTTGGGATTTTTTTCCATGATGTGCAGTTGGTGATTTTGTTTCAAGTTGAGGAGGTACTCCAAACTATCCAGTGTGCAAAAGTCTTACATAAGTGTGCATTCTACATACGTAGCTAATTATCGTACGTAGAGAATAGCCTCTGTAATGAGAATTGAAGTGAATGAATGGGAAGTCGCTTCTCTATTGAAGGAAAATGGAACACCGATCTTCGATATTTTAATGATAATACATTATTATCCACTAGAGAGGAGGAATTAGTCATCCTACTAGACCATGTTACGGCCAAAAGTTGTGTTCTTGGATTGGAGATTAATCTGTAAAAATTAAACATGAAGCTGGTCAATCGTGAAAAGCAGCTGTTTTTCACTAGAAGGCTGGTGGACCACGGGCTTTTTCAGATTCAAAGTGAGGGATGACTGCCGTGAGGCCAGCAGATAACTCCGGCTGTATTTCAAGCTCTTAGCCTTAAAGTTTTCTATCCGATAACACTTGGTAATATCTTGCTCATTTCAAGCTTTTATGGTATTCTATTCTGCGAGGTTCATGGAGTGCATTTATCATCTGAGTCGTTGGCTGAATGGTCAGCGTTCTGGGCTTTGGTTCAGAGGGTCCCGGGTTCGATTCCCGGCCGAGTCGGGGATTTTAACCTTAATTGATTAATTCCAATGGCCCGGCGGCTGGGTGTTTGTGCTATCCCCAACATCCCTGCAATTCACACACCATACATAACACTATCCTCCACCACAACAACACGCAGTTACCTACAAATGGCAGATGCCGCCCACCCTCATTGGAGGGTCTGCCTTATAAGGGCTGCACTCGGCTAGAAATAGCCACACGAAATTATTATGTTATTTACATTCTTTGAAGGATTTTTCATTTTTCAGTGTTAAGAGGTTTTGGTTATCTAGTCATATTTTCTCTATATTTACCAAGCTTTTTGGCTGCGTAACGCGGGCTGTATTCTGGAGATGACAGGTTCGATACTCGCTATCAGCAGCCGTAAATATGGCTTACCATTTACACACCAGGCAATTACTGATTTGTACGTCAAACAATTTAGAGGATGGTTGCCTAGTTGTACTTCCTGTTAGAAAATAATAATCAACACCACCTGAAACAATTCCACGGTCAATTCCTTTCCCGTACTAGTATTGGAACCATGAAACTACTTGTGATTAGTACAATTACGCGGAGAACATAACGGGTCGCCTTTACCTGCGAATAATACGTAGCTAATGTGAAAATAAACCAAACGCAAAGAAAAGTTTCCTTAATGCAGTAACTACCTCCGTTACTGCCACCGTTTCTCATGTAATGAGGAATTCCCTGTGTATCCATATTAAATTACGGTTTATATATCAAAAATTATTGCAAACGTGTTAACAAATACGGAGTGATTCCAATCTCCTTCATCTACATGATTAGTGATGTATGTATTTATTCTTTATTTCCGTGTGCAGATAAACTGCTAAATGATGTTTGTTTCAATATTCCGATACAAGGACAGCTTTACCATTGGCCTGCAAAACATCTTCCTCTGTGCGAAGTGATGGTAAATAGTGACAAACCAGAAGGTGTTTTTCATCTTGTAGTAGTCCACTATCACAGGTCATGTGTCCTTGTACGCAGACCCGCTAAACTAGGCTAGACATGCACTTCAAAGAACCTGTCTGCAGTCGATTGAGGGTCTTCCAGGCGGGATGATGAACGCAAAAACCTACAAAAGGTTCTTCCTTCAAACTCAGGGGTGAATTACGTACTTGCCCTTCCCACAGTTCACACCTTTGTTCCCCCGGCGTATCAAAAATTGGTATAGCTGTTCATAAAAACACTTCCTTGACCTGAGTCTAACGTCCTGCATTTGATGGCAATAAAGTGGGTGACGTGGATCAGTTGATTGCTTCCAACGTACAACTTCCGCTGCTACTTCCCTTCTTGTGTGAGTAGGGGCGATTACTTCGATAAGATACAACAGGCAGGTCGCTAGCGCCGTACTTTCTATTTATAAATATCGCGCACACACAAATGATAAATAAAAAGTCTACGAACTGATTTTCGCAGGGGAACTGCTGCCATCGGGCAGGTTTCTTCAGAATATGAAGAGATAAGAACCGGACGGTCGCTGGCAGCATGTTCCTCAACGCTACACTTCTAATGCAACCCCTTGGATTAGTAAACCTCGTTTACGACCGCATAGTACTAGGGTGGTGTATGTACTAGTGTACAGCAGCACTAAATTTACTGTCTTCTTATCGACAATGGCTACTGTGTTCAGCAAGGACGAATACACAGAAATTTCAATCCGTGCAGAATCTGGTGAGAAAGTAGCCGTAGCTCCAAACGACGTCTGCCTTCTACACACGTATTTCACCGAACAGTATTAGTTTTTGTTTCATACAAACAACTCTTTTATAGTGTGGAATGTCTACGCGTGTATAAATTAATATGTTATTCTATTTTTTCTGCACCTTTGGCTTTTTTACAAATGCACTCTGTTATGGAACGTGGGCAGTAAAATGACTGCAATTTTTGTTCTAGCGCTCCTTCGAAGCAAGTGGTAGGCATCCCGTGCGTCACTGGTGCATGCGGGAAAATTTCTAGTAGGAAGTACGGCGCGGCGCTTGCGAGCCTCCTGGTATATATTTTTTGTTGGATTTGGTCTTAGAAACACTGTAATTAAGCGACCAGTCTTATTTACAGCAACATCTGCATGATTAGTGATGCGATTCATACAACTTAACACACCACAACATCGTGTATACAAAACTCTACTGACTATCTAAAATATTTTCAGTACTCACGGTCCATTCATTTGTTTCGTCATTCTACACAAAAAAAGGAGAGACTTCTCTACGTTATCTGAAACAGCTCCGTTTCTTAATCGCCCTCTTCTTGCTTGGTCGACATAAATCCCCCGGTTAATGATAACTAGCCATTACCGAAGCAGAAGGACTCGTCTCATAATTCTGCCTTAGTGTTCCAAGAGGAGCGGCGCTCCCATTCAAAAATAATCATTGCTGCCTCAATGAGGCTCTTACAATGCGGCGAGGACTTGAGTGGGGAGCTCGTGGTCGATCGAGGGAATTCATTTAACTGAAGCTGATCGGAAGAGTGATAAAAATGGGGAGACTCTATAGATTTCTTCTTTCCTCGTGTCTACATTTAAGACTGCTGCACGTACGTAAAGATCATTTTACATGCTTTGAAGCTCATTCGTTTGCCTTTTAATCATACTTTCGTATTAATACAGTTAAAAACTTAACCAGTACCTCAATAAAGTCAAGTTCACTTTAAATGTCGAGCCTTACACTTTTCACTATATGTTTCTTACTCTGAAAATGTGATATATCTTGAAAATGAACAGCAAAAGATCTGCCAGAAAATACTTTGACCATACTGTCCAAGGAAAATGACCAAGGGGAAAGCCAAGGAAACTCTGGACAGAGAGAGAGAGAGAGAGTAAGGTCAGATGCGGAGGAGAGAGTTCTCAAACGCGTAGATATCCTGAAAAAGAAGATGTATAATAACAGAAGGAAATGGTGAGCGGTTGTACACCACACAGCGAAAACTGGAGTTCGAAAACGATGTTCATATTAATAATGGCTATTCTATGTTTACTTCAGTTTGAATATTTTGATTTAGAGACCACCTTCTTCTTGTTCCTTAGACTTAGACACACCCACCAAAACGCTACAGCTTAAGTTTGTTTAACTTTACTTAGGATCTATTTATTGGATAAACGGTCTATAAAATAAGACAGGGCAAAGGTAAAACTCAATTAATATCACCCCATCATAATTCTTAAGAAGTGAGAAATGGAGAAAGGAAACTCTCATTTTAGAACACAGCCAATGTACACGGAGCCTCCGAAAGTCGGGGGAAGGGGCGTCCTGTTGGAAAATGTGCCGTGTATGACCTCTGAGCAATCTGTCACAGACACCAGTGTCATGTTAAATGACTCTGAACGTGAGCTGATCATCGGCGCACGGTGCATGGGTCATAGCATTTCTTAGATTCTCAGCGAATTCGTGTTTCCGAGTTCAACAGTGTCGAGGGTGGATCTTGAATATCGCAGAGAGAATGTTACCACTCGCGTACACCACCGCACGGGAATACCTCAGGTGTTTAACGAACGGAAATCACGTCGCTTCCACAGAACTATACTGGGCGCTCGACAGGCTACTGCGAGTCAGTTCACCGCCCACTTGAATGCTGGGAGTCAGGAACCCATCTTTATCAGGACTGTAAGGAGGCAACTGCACCGCTTAGACTTCACCTTCCCACGATCAAGTTGTGCCCCTTTGCTGACACCTCGACAAAGAGCTCAACGACGTGCATGGGCCCGCGAACAAACAGCAATGGACCATGAAACAGTGGCGGCGTTTGGTATGGTGCGATGAATCCTGGTTCCAGTAGTATCGAGCTGAAGGGTGGGTGAGTGTGTGGAGTATGCCCCATGAAGCTATGCATCCAACGTGTCAACAAGGTTGTGGCTCAGTTCTGGTCTGGGCGGCGTTCTCATGTTCGCAGATTGGCCCCATTGTCCGGCTGCCGGGAGCACTGACAGGTACACGTTATGTGGACGTTCCTTCAGACCATGTGCATCCCTTCCTGATCCTATAGTTCCCTGATGTAAATGCCATGCTTCAATAGGAAAATGCGCCATGTCACCGCTCAGTGTTGGCAAGCAGATAGTTGGAGGAGCACTCCATTGAAGTTATGACCATGAATTGACACCCTCCAGACACGCCGATCATAATCCAATCGAGTATTTATGGGATGTTGTCAATTCTGGTGTTCGCTCCATAAAACTTGCACCAACTACACAAGACCAATTGTGGGTAGCAGTGCAAGATGCGTGGGTCCAGATCCCTCCAGAACTCGCCGTCTTGCTGCTGGCGGAGGACAACTCCTTATTAACATCACATTCAGTGTCTTCCCATGACATTTAGCCACTCGGTGTATAAGTTAAAAGGTGAGCGAGTTACGCAGCACATTATAATTATTCTCTTTTCTGTATGTTAACTTTCGAAAATACGAAGTTCATTATTTCAGTTATTTCCTATGGCAATATAAAGTCCACTACTTAACTTCATAGATTCATGTTTTATCCAGCCGGGGAAGTTAATCCAGATTTTTGCAACATTCACTGGGTTATTGTTTGTTTATTAATAGCTTATGTTTGCCAGATTTTCCTTTGGATGGGTCTTACATTAAGCAAACAGCTCCATATAAATTTAACTCGTGAATATTCTAATGAAATCGAAAATGAATGTTTCTTACATGACGAGAAGCCAAAGGAAGCTGTATTTGAATAACACAGTATCAACAGGTTTCCCTCTGCAGGAAAGGGGATGGAATGAAAAATCTTGTTAAAAGCAGACTTTTGCGGTATTTAGATGTAAAAAAATTATGAAGGGAATACGGACGGTATTATACATTTACTCGGTACAATTCCATAATCAACACCTAATTAAAACACGCTGCCATAGGAGAGATCGCTTACTCCACTTATAGCCAGACAATCTTGGGAAAACCTTGGCACCGATCATTTGATCATGATGCAACTACTTCACAAATATAAAGGCATTATTGTTATATCCGGAGAAGTGGATACTAACAGTAATAACATAAAGAGTTGTCTTCTCTGTCTGAGTTATGAAAGTGTAAAGTTAACCGAATTGCCTGCTTGATATTCAAGTGATTTTAGTGAAGTAGGACACCTGACTTAAAGGGAACTAGCATACACTGACTGGCACAGTTCAGAGCGGGAATATGGCAGCTCTACTACTCGACACGTGCCGACGATCGGAGGTTCTAACCCAGGAATCCTTAGGAGCCACTCTGAGAGTGTCAAGTGGTAACATTGGATTAATATGAGTGGACGGTTATGAGACATGGACCGTTAAGGTTAAGGACAAAGACCACATCGATGCCTTTGAGATGTGGTGTTGGCGTAGAATGCTACGTGTAGCTAGGACGGAAAGGGGAACAAATGAGTCCATCATTAAAGACCTGAAGATAGTGAAAAGCCTCTCTACACGTGTCAGTGAAAGAATAGTTCAGTTCCTTGGACATATGCTAAGGAGGGGTAAAACAACCTGCAGAAGTATACCATAGAAGGCAGAAGACCACGTGGAAGGACAGCAAAGAAGGTGGGCAGATCATGCTAGGATGATAACCAGCCTTCCTCTTCAGAACATCCTAAGAAAAGCCGAAGATCGAGTTGGATGGCGACACTCTGTGGTGCATCTAACTCTCTAGACACAGAACAATGGGGTCACGACACTCAGTAATGAGTAATACGATTGATGATGAATGTTCTTCATTCTTATAATACAGTAGAACACGGTAATACACAAATCCGTAATTTTGGGTAATTCGAACAAAATCCGTGGTAAGAGGAAAAAAAATCCATTTTCAACGTAAAGGAAAGACTGTTCGTAGTAATTTTCAAATGTAATTTAAGCTGGAATTTATTAGCGTAGCGTCGAAACAAAGTATGGCACATTGCTAATAAATTTTAGTATGCTTAGCTCTAACAGAAGTCAAGCTTTAAAACAGAAATTAAGAATATTGTAAGCTGTCTTGTATTGTACTTTTCACTTACAAAAAATCTTGTGTTGCATGAAAACGTCATTACTCTATGTTGCAATGCACTGTTTATAAAAGGCAGAAGTGTTCAGTCAGCAGTATGTAACGATTGTTCGTTACAAGGATAATGTCCAGATAAAGGAGGTGACTAATACTAAAGAGTATTAAAATTTACCTATGCCAGCAATGACATTTACAGTAAGACACAAAAGTTGAAAACTAGAAAAGCAACTGGAATTGATAAGGTTTCGGGGGATATAATAAATAAAATGGGTTTGGATACAGTACCATATCTGAAGTACTTGTATGATTTTTGTTTGCATGAAGGAACTTTACCAAATGAATGGAGAGTTGCTATAGTAGCCCCTGTGTATAAATGAAAGGGTGATAGGCATAAAGCTGAAAATTACAGGCCTGTCAGTTTGACATGCATTGTATGTAAGCTTTGGGAAAGCATTACTTCTGATTATGTATGCCATGTTTGCAAAATTAATAAATGGTTTGACAGAAGGCAGTTTGAGCACTGAAGCTCAACTTGTAGGATTCCAGCAAGATATAGCAGATATCCTGGATTCAGGAGGTCAATTGGACTGTATTGCGATTGACTTATCTAAGGCATTTGATAGGGTAGATCATGGGAAACTACTGGCCAAAATGAGTGCAATTGGACTTGACAAAAGAGTGACTGAATGGGTGGCTCTGTTTCTAGAAAATAGAACTCAGACAATTAGAGTGGGTGAAGCTTTATCTGTCCCTGTAAAAATTAAGAGGGGAATTCCACAAGGCAGTATTATTGGACCTTTATGTTTTCTTATATATATATCAAGGATATGTGTAAAGAAGTGAAACGAGAGATAAGACTTTTCGCAGATGATGTTATTCTGTTCAGAGTAATAAATAAGTTACAAGATTGTGAGCAACTGCAAAATGACCTCGATAATGTTGTGAGGTGGACAGTAGGCAATGGTATGTTGATAAACGGGGCTAAAAGTCAGGTTGTGAGTTTCACAAATAGGAAAAGTCCTCTCAGTTTTAATTACTGCGTTGATGGGGTGAATGCTCCCTTTGGGGATCATTGTAAATATCTAGGTATAAAAATAAAGGAAATATCTTAATTGGGGTAATCACATAAATATGATTGTAAATAAAGGGTACAGATCTCTGCACATGGTTATGAGAGTATTTAGGGGTTGTAGTAAGGATGTAAAGGAGAGAGCATATTTGTCTCTGGTGAGACCTCAAGTTGAGTATGGTTCCAGTGTATGGGACCCTCACCAGGATTACTTGATTCATGAACTGGAAAAAATCCAAAGAAAAGCAGCTCGATTTGTTCTGGGCGATTTCTGACAAAAGAGTAGCATTACAAAAATGTTGCAAAGTTTGGGTTGGGAAGACTTGGGAGAAAGGAGACGAGCTGCTCGACTGAGTGGTATGTTCCGAGCTGTCAATAGAGAGATGGCGTGGGAGGATATCAGTAGACGAATAAGTTTGGATTTTGTCTTTAAAAGTAGAAAAGATCACAATATGAAGATAAAGTTGTAATTCAAGAGGACAAATTGGGGGCAAATATTCGTTTATAGGAAGGGGAGTTAGGTATTGGAATAACTTACAATCATTTAAGAAAAGGCTAGGAATACAACAGATAGGGAATCTGCCACCTGAGCGACTGCCCTAAATGCAGATCGGTAGTGATTGATTGAAAATCACTTAAATTTATGGATACTGAATTTTTCTTTTCACTTAGGGAACATTCAAATTTGTATGAAGGAAAAATAATATTCACTTAACTAGAAAATCAGTAACGTTCCTTTTTTCGTAATCATTTTAACCTACTACATTGTCTTGTCTCTGCTAGTACGTACTGTTAGGTAACTCTTGTACTGGGTATACAGTATAATATGGCTTTTTTACCGGATAATCCGAATTCGAACGCAAACAGACCACAGCCTCAATTAGTTCAGATTACCGGCATTATACCATCATTAATGTCTCGCTAGAGGAACTATAATTCCATACCAATTAATTAATCAACGAGACATTTAATAAACATCCGTGCAAACAAAAGATATTGGAAGCAGTATACTAAGATTTCTATAGACCTCAATCTAACATTAAACAGCAGGTCTTTCTATTGGAAGAGCTTCTAGATAAACGCACAAAAGTAGAGAATTTGTTCGATGAAGAATATCAACGCTTGATCGGCTTATTATTTATAACAGCATTTGCCATTTATTTCTGAAACTTTCTAATACAGTAAGAATACCTTTTCAGCGAGATATAGAATATTTTTCCCACTATAACCCTGATGCAGGTACCCATCACTACTGTTAAAATATTTCTATGTAGATCAGAAATTCTAATCTTCTTCTTGTTCATTGACCGCTTTTCTCACACCTGTGGACTCATGGGCGTGAAATGTGTCGCACATGAGGATTTGGCCCCGTTTTGCGGCTGGTGGTCATAAATTCCCATAGGAACACTGTTTCAGTTGAATCTAAGAGTACTGTGATTCCCAAATATGTTAAATAATATCAGGTATTAACACGTAATATAAAAGCAAATCCAGCCTTGTATAGCTAGTAATGTCCTAGGAGAAGTGAAGTGAAGGCTTACACTATCCGTGTCCTCAGAGCTAATAGGGATGGAGTGATTGTACTAGGAACTGACCTGCTACTCACTGCTGGTGTCAGGTAAGTCAATCTCAGGGCGAAATGCTTTTCCAGTAAACTTCGTTTCTAAATGAATATCATCAATTGAAAAGGGTCTAAGTGCCAAAATTTAAAATGTCAGGCCTTTCATTTAAAAATGTTCTACGTAAGAAGCCCAACGCATGTGTAAAGGGCTTGTAGTCGAAAAGTTGGAGGAAATAGTTTTTATAACTGTCTAAAGATGGAGCTCTTTGTATCAACAGAAGTATGTGTAATAAAAATGTTCTACTTTTCTTCACTAGATACAGCTAGCTTCACTTTGTTCAGATAACTCTGTAAAGGTTTCACTTGATAATACTCCAATGCCAAAAGACTTAGAACCCTTAATAATATTTAACTGACAAAACATCCGTATGTTGTTGCAATATTGTGCAAACTGATTTCCAAGGATTATTGTAAATCTGCAGATACCTTTGTGAATACTGGAAAGTTTTATTTATCAAACCTACTGGTTTAAAATCACAAACGAAAATCGTCACCAGTTGCTTGTAAGGATGTCACTTAATGATATTTCTACCTGGATCACCTGCAACATTGCACAAACGTGAAGACAATGTGAAGATATAGCAACTACGGAGAAGAAGCTACTTGGGTGCATAAAGCGCATCACAAGTGACAAGGAGAGGAAGAGGACCGCTTATTTGCCAGGAGAACTCAAGTAATGTAATGACACAATCTCACGGTGAAGGTTTGCAGTTTCGTATGTGCTAAAATTATAGGCGTATCAAAATTACAAGTACCGTATAAAATGTTTGGTAACGAACGTTGAGGCACAAGAAGACGGTACACAGATCCAATTTTAGTTTCCAGTGTTCATTCCTGTATTTCGTACTGAAGTATTTGTTTCTTTTTAAATATTCTTGCTTAATTTTTTTCTATGTATCTAGTTTTTTTTTTGCAAAATTTGTTTGCTAACTAAATTTAAAACGTTAACATGTAATAACAATTCTTTCACTGATTTTACATTTCGGCACTTGGACCCTTTTTAAATGATAGTTTTCAAATGTTTGACTCCCACGCGGAGAATCGAACTTACGTACTTTCGGATTTTATCACCCTAACGAGGCAGACCTAGCATGTATTGTGAAAAAGTAAATTTATACACCTATAGTTAACTTGTCTTGGCGTTTAGAAGGATTCTTAAAGGGTGTAGCTGTCTTTATTCGTGGATTTTCTTTAAGGTACAGCCTTTAGATCAGTTCAGAATAACAGTAAAGTGTCAAGAGGAACAAAAATAATTTTAAAGGAATACACTGTACATTTAGAAAAGGCTTGCTATTACGTCAAACTGACTAAGAAGTGTTTATTTCCGTGAAACATAAACTGAACAATGCACGGGGTGAAACATCCAAAATTATATTACGAATATTTCCGGAACGAGATGTGCAATTGATACTCTGTTTTCACACAGTGGAAGTATATACAGGAGCTCATAAATTGGAGGTGTCCGCTGACAGTAAATGAAGGGTGTACTGTCGGGAATATTCACGACTTTATCACTCATTATGAGTAATTTGTGAGCTTACTGATGGTACACTGTACGTTACTGTTAAAACTGTCAACAACTCTTTCAATTAGTAAAATATAAGGTAAATAAATTATGTTAGTGCCAATCACTTTTACCTGTTTAGCACGAGTTAGAACTTGACACTTTTGGTAGAACTTGCTTTTACAGAAAGCAATGGCATGAACATGGTCGAAACAAATGAAACACTGCTGTACTAAGGTAGACTACCTTTCAAATTAATTTCGAATGCTTTTTAAATTATAATAATTATTATTTTATCTACTTTGAAAACTAAGGTTTCCTTCCCTTGTGTGTAATAAAACCAGTGCTTCCGTCAGCGCTAAAGGTAACATGCTGAAGCTACAGGAGTTGGTCCTGCAACGTCCTACACCAATCAGGCATCCCTTATACTCAGTGTACATGCTACATTTCGAACTGAAATATGCATCATCAAGCTGCTGCAGTTTCTTCCTCCATACCTCCATAAACAGACAGCGGCAGGTTACGGTTATATGAATATTCACCCTAATGTGTGATTTCCTTAGATTTAAACTGGATTCTCTTCTCCATTACAGTGTGTAATTAGTTTTATAACTTGATATTTGATCATATTTATTGAATTATAATTTTAAGAACCTTAGGTGATTATGTTGCATGAATTATATTTTAGAAGGAGAGTCACCGCGAGTCACTTACGAGACTTTCTTGTTAAAAGTGGTTTTAACTAAAAGAGATACGAATGTATCGGTTGAAAATAAATTCACCCTTCATTATACTTACACTGATTAATATCCAATACGAACATTAGAATTACGGATAGCCTTAGGTTTCACTCTAACATTATTACTCGCAAAAGTTTACATTATTCAGTAAGGTTTTGTCATCCAAGATTTAATATTATTGGACTCGTCACGGAAAACCAAATATCACCAGTGAAATCTCGTTTTTTAAATGGTTCATCACTGCTGCCAACTTGACTTGTTACATATTAAAATCACGAGAATCATCACCAAACTAACCTCAATGTAAGAACCAAGTAGTGACCAATCAAGATATTAAGTCAATTTTCAAGCTCACTAGGGAATTAAGGAAGTAAACACTCTCCCACATCCTTACCAAATGTTATGTTATATATTTCTGCCTTTATTTTGATACACGCATTACTATAACCGTATACTTCGGACTGAAGTGAAACCATGCTGGAATAATACGTACAAGCAAATGTAGTACATGTTCTTGTGCCGTAAATCAATAAGAATACACAAAGGCTAAGTCTGCAAACTGTACAAAATTCGTGACAAGGCAAGGTTAGGTCAGATTCATAATGAAAGTTCCTTCCATTTCAACTAAGCTGATCCTTATAGAGGAGGTAACGTTGCTGTCCTTTCCGAAGGAGTTTTTGTAGATTTTTCTTGCTTATTAAACATCCTATTTTCCATTCCATACATACGCAATGGGTGGAATAAGACCGTATTAATATAATTCTGCGTTCGCCATTTAACACCAAGTACGTTTTTAAATGCATTATTACCAGGCGAGTTGGCCGTGCGCGTAGAGGCGCGCGGCTGTGAGCTTGCATCCGGGAGATAGTAGGTTCGAATCCCACTATCGGCAGCCCTGAAAATGGTTTTTCGTGGTTTCCCATTTTCACACCAGGCAAATGCTGGGGCTGTACCTTAATTAAGGCCACGGCCGCTTCCTTCCAACTCCTAGGCCTTTCCTATCCCATCGTCGCCATAAGACCTATCTGTGTCGGTGCGACGTAAAGCCCCCAGCAAAAAATAAATAAATAATAAAATGCATAATTCGACCATGCCACAATTCTACGGTTCTTACGTCGTATTACGTGAACAGATTTACAGTCCTACAGAAATAGAACAAACGCTTTACTTATGCCCGCAAATTTTCAGAGTACCGCTGTGCCAATTGGTAAACCTCGCATGTCGCAGAAAAAAAAAAACAACGTGCAAGATTAACAGTAAGTGTAGGACTTCGTATCGGTAAGTAGGGTCTCTAAACTGTTTTCCTGCTGCCACGTTCGATAGCAATTAGAACACCTCACTCTAACTTGACATGTCTCAGGTACTGAGAGCTTACTTTCTTCGAAGAAGTGGCGTCAAAAGTTACGAGCCAGAATGTAGGCTACCTCTCCACCATAACTTTTCTCCTCCTTTTTTGTAGCTTCCCTACCATTGTGCGTTCCAGCAATCCTGCGGGTGATATGTCATAATTCATTCTATCTTGCCTCTAAGCTAAGAAAGGGGTGAGCAAATAAAGAATTGGATTAACTCTAAGCTGTTGACTTTTTGGAAGAAGATATATGTGGCCATGAATTTATGAGTGTTAATGAAAGGAAACCTTTTAGAACACACAGATATTACTCATTCGAATTTCCTGTTGTGTATATAAGGGATAGGGAAAGAGAGAGAAAGTCATAAATACGAATCAAATCATGTGCCTAGATTTCAATAATAATAATAATAATGATAATGATAATAATAATTAGTAGAAGTGGTCTACAGAACGCAAGATGCAGCACAGTACATTGACGAAGAGATGTTGGGAGGATAAGAAGACAAAAACCATCAAGACACTTGCACTCCTTGAAACTGACCCTAGTTGGGCTCACTGCCCGACGTTACAGAAGCCAATCCCCTACTACTGAGGTGAATATATGGAGAAGATTTAAGTTACAAAGCTACAGATAGAAAACGATTATGAAACATAGTCACCTCGAATTCAAGTTGGTGGGGAACTCGAGAGGGTATCACACTCTCTATTCCCGAATTTAAGCTAAGTTTCTAAGGTAGTTTGAGATTTACATTTGAAGATGAAGTTTACATTATTGAAGATTGGAAATTAAAGGTTACATAATTAAAGACAGGATTCCTTCCCTTCGAGCTAACTTTCAGAAGCTATCACCTAGTTATTAAATGGCTGCTATTACCTTACTGGGCTGGACTGCTCGATGAAGGGCGAGACACCCGCGCCACCGCTATTAGCACACACTCAGTAAACTGGACGATTAAGAAGACAAGGTGGCCACCTTTTATACCCGAGAGGAAGGTTGGAGAGAGATATGGACTAAGGCCCGACCCCCCCCCCCGCAATTTTTTATTGGATAATTAAATATGTAGAATAAAACGCTCATTGATTGAAAAATACACATACAAAATTTCTAATTGGTTAATTTTAAAGTTGGCGGAAAGAGATCGCAGTGTTGACAACTGTTACACTAAAAAACAAAGGCAAATCAACTCAGTTTAAGAAACCTTAAAATAACAAATCACTTTAGAAATTTAATTGTTCCTCTTCACACTATAGGACATAACATAAAGTTTTGTTTGTAGAGACATCTATGAGGAAAAGTCCAAACTCCTTGCCGAAGGAGTTGCAAGTTTAAATTGAAGATGGCGTTTTCCAAGGCGCTTCATTAGAATGAACCGGGCGGGTGTACCCTCGCAGTATAATAGTAATAGTAATTGAGCCATGAGTTGAGTCTCTTGTCTGTTTAAATCTGCCGCCGAACTTTTACTGTAAGTTTATCTGTGCCCTACGTGATATACAAGGCCTGGAAATGCTGGTCAGCTGACGGGGTTGCGGAGAGTTTCAAAATACTCCGCCAGATGTCATCTATATGGGCCGACCTACACAATTCTCTTAAATGGTAAAGAACACAAATATGTTGATATTCACCTGATAAACTCATAAAAATCCTATAAGGAAGGGAAAATTTACAAAAAATAAATCTGTTTAAATCACATAAAACTGATTCCGTACCCGTCGGTCTATAATATTTTGAAGAATCGTTTAAATTTTCAAGATGGTCCAGTACCTCCATTAGTGTAGCCAAGGTAATTTTTTAATGTATTCCTGTTTGGAAGTTTTAAGCGACTATCTAATTAAAATGTAACCATTAGGTGCTTCCCTATGCCATAAGACTGTTTTTTTCAAAGTAGTCTCACCAACTTTGACGTTTTTCTTTCCATAGCTGATCTACTTTCTTCTATATTATCTTGTTGCTTTCACATTCTTCTTAGATGTTAATTCTTTCAGTTTCGTCGAAGTTTATACATTACTTTCTTATATCTACTAAATAAATTCCTCAGCAAGATATATTTCCTTCTGTTTCTATCGTATTTAGCTCTTCGGGTCGCATTTGGAGTTGGGTTGGACACTAGAATTTCTACTTTTGTCTTAGTAGGTTGAGGTGTTTCTCCGTAGGTGAAGCTGCCATTGATTGAATTCTTTCAGGTTTTTAAATGAATGTAATCTACGGTGGTATCACTTCTGCGTTTGGCACATATTTGTTTATGAGTGGAGTAACCACTAAATGTGAATGATTTTTTATTTGGAAAAGCCTCTTCTTTGCGGGGCTAACACAAAAATCAGATTCAAGCAAATGCTTGCTATACACGTTCGACGGCCTTGTTGGTATTCACAAAAACCTAGTTTTTTACTCACCTCGACATGGCAATTTTCCCCTTCTCTAGTAAGTTTGGATCAGTGAGAAACTGATGGAACATCACATTTTTTCTTTCTTTGCACTCTTTGGAGTACATTTTGGAACAAATCAGTGCACCATTTTTAACAATTTACCCACATTCCCATATTGTACGCGAAATGTACATTACGTGACTTGGCCCTACAATAATTATCACAGTATTGACAGTAACACTGCAACATTGCCATAAAGAAACCTAAAGGTAGTCTTGGTTTGTTGGCACAGAAGCAGACGAACTACAAAGTAGAAGATCGAAACTAACTTATAGACGTAATAAGATGTAACATTTTTAAAGTTATAATTAATGAGGAAAAACGATAAGAAGATGTATTTATAAGGGTTTTTTCATTCGTACAGCTATAGAACGCCAAATGATACCACGAAAACCATTAATAAACTGCAAACATATCACACATGTACTGTAGATCTTACACAAAGTTAGGTCTCTGATTTGCTGACAACAGCCCATAACCCTGACACCTACCGGTAAGACTACAAACCTAAGTGTCCCGATACTTTGCGGGAAAATCGCTCGTCCCTCCAGGCCTCGTACATTACGTAGGCTACGACTCTAATGACTGAACTATAATTTCGCAAAAGTTTTATCTTTCAGGACCAGATGTCCCTAGTGACAAATTTCTAGCGTCTCATAGTGTTCAGATATTATAACTACCACGAGAATGGTTTTTCTCCATGCTGGATACTGAATCTGCCTTCAATTGTTTTGCAGTTATCATCCCTCTTACTAAAATCAATCCACTAATGGTATCACTTGATATCAAAACCCCATCCTCCTATCAAAACATGTTAGTTCACTCTCTCTGACCTCTATAAAAGGAGTGAGTATTGTTTAGACTAATGTCTTTCGGCAGTGGATTATTGAGTGTGCTTCGTGGAGGAGAGATCTTCTAGGAGGAGATGCTGGAGGCGGGGAACCGGAAAGGCGGCAAGACTGAAAAACTTGTAAGTTACATTGAACTAAGACGACAATGGAAAATACGGCTTCCTTCGTAACGGATTAGTCACATTGGCACTGCGTGGCAGCTATCAATCAATCAATCAATCAATCAATCAATCAATCAATCAATCAATCAATCAATCAATCAATCAATCAATCAATCAATCAATCAATCAATCAATCAATCAATCAATCAATCAATCAATCAATCAATCAATCAATCAATCAATCAATCAATCAATCAATCAATCAATCAATCAATCAATCAATCAATCAATCAATCAATCAATCAATCAATCAATCAATCAATCAATCAATCAATCAATCAATCAATCAATCAATCAATCAACCAATCAATCAATCAATCAATCAATCATCATTGATCTACATTTAGGGTAATCGCCCAGGTCGCAGCTTCCCTATCTGTTTTTACCTAGTCTTTTCTTAAATAAATGCACAGAATTTGGAAGTTTTTGAACATCTCCCGTTTTATGCTATTCTAATCCCTAACTCCTTATCCTATATTTGCACCGATTTGTCCTCTTGAATTGTACTTTATCTTCATATTGTAATTCTTCCTACTTATTAAAACATCACTTAATCCTATTCGTCTACAAATGTTAATCCACCCAATCTCTCCACTGACAGCTTGGAACATACCACTTAGTCGAGTAGCTCGTCTCCATTCTCCCAAGTCTTCCCAGCCTACTCTTTGCAACATTGTCGTAACGCTACTACTTTGTCGGAAATCACCCAGAACAAATCAAACTGCTTTTCTTTGGATTATTTCCATTTCTCGAATCAAGTAATAGTGGTGAGGGTCATATACACTGGAACTGCACTCTAGATGGGTGGGACATTACCGAAGACGTATATGCCCTCTCCTTTACATCCTTACTACAACCCCTATATACCCTCGTAACCATGTACAATATGGTTTATGTGATTACCCCAATTGAGAGCTTTCCTTAAATTAACACCTAGCAACTTTCAGTGATCCCCATAAGGAACATAGTACACTGACTGACAGAGCAAATGCAACACCAAGAAGGAGTGGTCAGAACTTTATGCCAATTGCAGGGTAGACTGACGTCACTGAAGTATGCTCATGATGTGAAATGCGCCGCTGTGCTGCGTACGTAGCGAACGATAAATGGGACACGGCGTTGGCGAATGGCCCACTTCGTACCGTGATTTCTCAGCCGACAGTCATTGTAGAACGTGTTGTCGTGTGCCACAGGACACGTGTATAGCTAAGAATGCCAGGCCGCCGTCAACGGAGGCATTTCCAGCAGACAGACGACTTTACGAGGGGTATGGTGATCGGGCTGAGAAGGGCAGGTTGGTCGCTTCGTCAAATCGCAGCCGATAGCCATAGGGATGTGTCCACGGTGCAGCGCCTGTGGCGAAGATGGTTGGCGCAGGGACATGTGGCACGTGCGAGGGGTCCAGGCGCAGCCCGAGTGACGTCAGCACGCGAGGATCGGCGCATCCGCCGCCAAGCGGTGGCAGCCCCGCACGCCACGTCAACCGCCATTCTTCAGCATGTGCAAGACACCCTGGCTGTTCCAATATCAACCAGAACAATTTCCCGTCGATTGGTTGAAGGAGGCCTGCACTCCCGGCGCCCGCTCAGAAGACTACCATTGACTCCACAGCATAGACGTGCACGCCTGGCATGGTGCCGGGCTAGAGCGACTTGGATGAGGGAATGGCGGAACGTCGTGTTCTCTGATGAGTCACGCTTCTGTTCTGTCAGTGATAGTCACCGCAGACGAGTGTGGCGTCGGCGTGGAGAAAGGTCAAATCCGGCAGTAACTGTGGAGCGCCCTACCGCTAGACAACGCGGCATCATGGTTTGGGGCGCTATTGCGTATGATTCCACGTCACCTCTAGTGCGTATTCAAGGCACGTTAAATGCCCACCGCTACGTGCAGCATGTGCTGCGGCCGGTGGCACTCCCGTACCTTCAGGGGCTGCCCAATGCTCTGTTTTAGCAGGATAATGCCCGCCCACACACTGCTCGCATCTCCCAACAGGCTCTACGAGGTGTACAGATGCTTCCGTGGCCAGCGTACTCTCCGGATCTCTCACCAATCGAACACGTGTGGGATCTCATTGGACGCCGTTTGCAAACTCTGCCCCAGCCTCGTACGGACGACCAACTGTGGCAAATGGTTGACAGAGAATGGAGAACCATCCCTCAGGACACCATCCGCACTCTTATTGACTCTGTACCTCGACGTGTTTCTGCGTGCATCGCCGCTCGCGGTGGTCCTACATCCTACTGAGTCGATGCCGTGCGCATTGTGTAACCTGCATATCGGTTTGAAATAAACATCAATTATTCGTCCGTGCCGTCTCTGTTTTTTCCCAGCATTCATCCCTTTCGAACCACTCCTTCTTGGTGTTGCATTTGCTCTGTCAGTCAGTGTACTTGCTATCATCTTCTTCTTGCTGTGTAGCAGCGTCTTCGTGGAAGAATCACCCGATGTGCCACCATTGCCCAGGGAACCCCCGAATGCCTTATCTAGTACTCTCCGGGGAGGCTCCTTCCGTGTACACGCAAGGAGTGATAAGAACGAGAAGATCACAGTTGACATCGCATCCGGAGTATTCGTATGACTTCAGTACTGAAGAACTAGACAAGGCTCTATCCAAGCTGCTGGTAGTGGATGAGACCCATCCTGAGCTTCTGAAGGCCGTGGGCCCTGGAAGAGAAACATTGGCTAATCAAACACTTCAATGAAATTCTACGAAGTGGTAAACTACCTAAGTTGTTAAAACAAGCAAAAGTGATTGCAGTCGTGGAACAGGAAAGGAGGAAACTATTTTTTTGCTAGTTGCTTTACGTCGCACCGACACAGATAGGTCTTAAGGCGACGATGGGACAAGGAAGGGCTAGGAGTGGGAAGGAAGCGGCCGTGGCCTTAATTAAGGTACAGCCCAGCATTTGCCTGGTGTGAAAATGGGAAACTACGGAAAACCATTTTCAGGGCTGCCGACAGTGGGGTTCGAACCTACTATCTCCCGAATACTGGATACTGGCCGCACTTAAGCAAATGCAGCTATCGAGCTCGGTAAGGAGGAAGCTGATGCGTGATCGATCATTTTCACTCCTTAGCGCAATCTACACAGTGCTCGAAAGAATGATACATAACCGTATCCAGGAAGCAAGAGAAAGAGTCATCCCAGTTGAACAAGCGGGTTTCAGAAAAAAATCGCAGTTGTTGTGATCAGGTGTTAGCACTGGCAACAAAGATTGGAGCAGGATTCGAGTAAACACTGAAGGCTGCTGCAGCTTACATCAGCCTATGATATGGTCTGGAGAAAGGGACTGTTGCTTAAGTTTGTCCATGTCATCCCTTGTCAGAAACTAGCATGATTACTAATCAAAATGTTATCCAACCGCTCGCTTGCTGTACTTCTGAATGGTGAGAGAAACAGGTGGAGATCTCTAGATAATGGTTTACCTCAAGGGTCAGTATTATCTCGCATTCTATTAAATCTTTACATCCATGATCTGCCAAGAACAACTTTAAAGAAGATACAGTTTGGAGACGATCTACCTTTAATTACTCCGAGTACAGATTTGGCACACTGTGAGGATGTACTTACATAGGACCTTGCTACCATGTGTGACTATTTCCAGAATCGGGGACACCAGCCAAATTCTAGTAAAACGGAAATAACATTATTCCACTTGTTCGACATTGAAATTGATCGGAAGTTACATGTGGTTTTTTAACGGAACAAAAGTCTTCAACAACTTCTTCCCAAAATATCTGGGTGTAAAACTGTATAGATCCTTGTCGTTCAAACAGCATTGCCTGAATCTGTCAAAGAAGCTGAGTAGAAGAGTAAATCTTCTGCTGGGGTGCAGATGCAAACACTCTTCTCACTGCTTCACTTTCTGTAGCATAATCGGCTGGCGAGTACTGCGCTCCTGTGTGGGAAAACAGCATACATTCGAGCAAAAATGACGTGCAGCTGAATGAAACCATGAGAGTTGTTACTGGTACAGTGAGGTGCACTCCTGCTCAGTGGCTGCCTGTTTTTAGCAAACATTGCTCCTCTAGGTCTGAGGTGAAAAGCAGCAAAATTACAGTGCTCAAGAAGACCTTAGCATACAGAAGCTCGCGCTTGTTCAGTGCCTTACGAGATCCGCCTGTGTTGAGGTTAAAATCCCGGAATTCACTCTGGACTGATCTACACTTCCATGAAAAATTCATTGTAACAGCAGAATGCAGACAGCGATAGGAACAATGTCCACCCACGAACGCCTTTCTGATTAAAGACCCAAGAAAGAAAGTACCCGGTTTCGATCTTGCTCTACTTGAGATGTCAAAACTCAATCGTTTCAGAACAGGCCAAGGCAGGTGCCGATATACTCTTATGATGAAAAAGTGGGAATATTGTGAAAGTGCTGCGTGTGAGTGTGGTGCTGAGAAGCAGACATTGCTTCGTGTTGTAGAGAACTGTCCACTGTCAGCGTTTGAGAAGGGTTTGCGGGCTCTGCTACCAAGTGCAATGAACTGGTTGTCGAAGATGGACGTTCTAGTTTAATTATTTCTCTATTTTAGCTTATATGCTCCACTTTATATGTTTGCACATTATGCTTGTAAACACCATACGATAGTAATAATAACAATAATAACCCCATCAACACAGTAAATGAACCTTAGAGGACTATTCCTATTAGTGAAATTCACAACCTGACTTTTCATCCGGTTTATCGCCATATCATTGCGTGCTGCCCATCTCACAACATTATCGAGGTCTTTTTGCCGTTGCCCACAATCTTGTAAGTTATTTATTACTCTATACAGAAATACACTGACTGTGTAATCGAAGAAGGAGGGTGAGTAAGAAGCCCTTCATCACCGTACATCACTCACCTCTACACAGTCATGAAACGTCGAGAATCAAATAAACAGTCTTAGTTACCGGACCGAATCCTTCTACCTTAATTAACTAATTTGCAATTCCTTAATTAGTCTACGAGAGTAGGAAATATTTCATGGAATAAATTTGAAATCCAAATCCTGGAGTGTGAAGAATTCACACATTAGTCTTCTCATGCTGTACATTTCTGGTAAGGATTTTTCTGTCCACGCTGTCTAATATTTCAAGCGCCAGGGAAAGTTCTTTATTAGCCGAGATAAATTTGTTTGATAAAGAATGTAACAAGGTAAAATATTTTTTAAATTGCATATTTAAAAGAAAAGGATGTGATTTAATTTGGATTGGGAACAGAGCTGTCCTGCAGTAAAAAAAAAAGCGTAAGGTAATTAAATAGTTGAGCAGGCGTGGTGGATGGAGTTGACGTCACGCGCTACCTGGGCGGTGAGGTGTCGTGATGGAGCGGAGTGGTAGGCGTTAATTAAAACGTTACTGTGCGTCCCGCTCCGCATTTCAAATGTACTCCGCCAAGCCGAGCCCAGGCCGTCATCAAAGAAAATATTTAATACACAAAGAAGACGCTGAATAGAGTTTCGCGCGACCGTGACAGATAGAAGTGGAGAAAAGAGCAGATACGAGAAGGGACGGTCTTTAAAAGATTGGAGTTTAAGCACTTACGCTTACGATATGTATATCTAGACGGGAACTTGGCATGATTCCAACTTGAAAGGAATGACACATCAAAGAAATTACTTAAAATAGTGAACAACTACATATAGGTATAGATATTTTTACTTTCATGTCCAAAAGTATTACATTATAAAGGAAAATATTACGAAATTTTTGAGTATTGATGTTGATCTGGTATCCGCTACAGAGCTGAAGAATTGCTAATAGCTTATTTTAAGTACAGTACTTAATGGAAGTTAATGCCACTATGTTTTGAATGGAATAATGTAATAAGTTAGCATGTAAATGTACACCGTGATTGGAAATGATAAAATATTAGCTAAGGTTCATGACAATTCCCAAGTTTGAAACAAAAACGCGCACCACAGAACAAAATATGCCTTCTTTACAGTTGAATGCGATTTACTAAGATACGATCATTGTGATCTGTTGCCAGATAACAATCTAACGAAAATACTTGTCCGATACAACATTCGTCTCATTCTACTTTATATCGCTGCGGCTACAAGCAGTAGCACGGTGAAAATATATGGTGAGGGAGAAACCCTGTGATGTAATGTAGTTAAGTGCAATGTTTGATGGTCTTTGACTAGAAACTATGACATAATGCGTTGCTGGATGGCTGTTATATGAGACACTGTATACATATTCTGTTAAACATTCATTAACTAACAGCACGTTCCATTACATCAGAAGAGTAATACTACATGCTTAATAATAAACCTTAAAAATATTGTTTGCATAGATAAACTTATATAATTATCATTATTATTTTATGGCTATATGTTGATCTAATAATTGTCAAGCATAATAATTATGTAATATCTATATAAATAAAATTGTAGGGGGTCCGCTGTCTGTAATTTCTTTTGTTTTGCCAGTTTTTCAGATATTTATCCGTTTTAGGTCAACTCAAGACCGAATCGGTGGTTTTTACCTTTCGTGTCTGTTTGTTTGTCTGTTTGTCTGTCTGTTTGTCTGTTCCACCATCACGTCGAAACGGCTGGATAGATCTCAACAAAGCTTCATATTTACAGTATACTCATCCCGGGGAAGGTTTCTATATGCATATCATTTTAAAATCTTTGAATAGACGGGCGGTTTATAGGAAAACCAGAATGGTTTTTCCACCATCACGTCGAAACGGCTGGACAGATCTCAGCCAAACTTCATATTTAGAGTATACTCATCCCGGAGAAGGTTTTGATATTCATATCATTTTAACATCTTTGAATAGACGGGGAGTTTATAGGAAAACCAGAATGGTTTACCTCCATTTTCTCTTATACTATTGATTTTCTGTAAACTTAGTTTACCGTACGTGAAACGTCTCTTCATTATAAATAACTTTCGTTATGTTCATAATTTACCTTACTCTTCACATGACGGAGAAATTTACAATTTTCCGCTGGTATCTTGCTCAGCATTGAGTGACCGACAGACCGACAACGAACCTACAGGTTACCATGGCAACGTCTCTGACTGCATGCCAGCAGGGAAGTAACGTATTGCCATTTTCCTCATCATGCTGTTAAATTCGTGGTTGTTCCTTGGGTAGAAGGCAAGAGAGGCGTAAATCGGCCTATCTGCGGGATATTGGCGGAATATCGTTGGATGTTATAACCGCCCTCGAATAGATTAAGAAATAACACCATTAGCCATCTTCTTATTATTTGTTTACCTAGGAATCACTGGACCTAAATTTCTCCTCTGTTACCGCTTTATTATATCCATAACTCACACTAGCATAATTTATTGAGGGGCATTTGATTTTCCAATACATTAACTTGGCATTTACATATTTCTCGTTATCCGGCTGTCCTCAGTTATAATCCATTTTCTATTACTTTCAACTTTCTTAACTATATAATTTTCTTCCTTAATTACGCCGTATGTACGCGAGTGCTACGAACTACTGGATGTATTTCCACCAAGACTCATATTTAGAATACACCTGTCCTTGATAGGTTTTATGGCAAATATTGTTTCTAAATCCCTGAACTGACTGGGGGTTTATACGAAACCGAAACAGTGATTTTGCACTTCCACAAAATATACACAACCAACGTTAATTTAAATCTACCTGCCTTGGTAGAAATTAATTCCTAAACCTTTTTTCTCGTGTGCATCATTTCGATAAGAGGATTAATAAGGGAGATATCATTAACGACCGTTTTTCTGTACAACTCCCATCGGACTTAACTCACGAGCGGGTGCGTGTAAAGCGTATTCCTTACAACTTGAAAACTACTGAAGACATTCGAACCAAAATTTATATTTAGCAGCCACCTGTCCAAAGGTAGGTTTTAAACGTAAATAACATTTCATGTACCGGAATGGACTGGCGGTTTATAGGTAACACAAATGGTGATTTTACTCTTCCACAATATATACAGAATAAGACCAACCTGACTGGAAATCGAACAAACATGATGGAATTCCACCTCTAAACCTTTTTTTCATGTGCATTTTTTCGTCAGGAGGATTAATAAGGGAGATATCATGAATGGTCAGTTTTGTAGGTTAAGTCCAGCGGACATAACCAAAAAGGTGTTTTACATGGAGCAGATTCCTTATCTATATAAATCAAATCGTAACGACTGTGTGCCTCTACACTGACTATTTTGGCGAAATTTTCGTACAGCTTTCCGTTTAAGGGGTAATAATGACCATCTCCATAATTTTTGGTTTAGTTTCCTGAAAGTCCTTACTTTTACCCGCCTCGCCCAAAATACAGATTGCGGCATAATCTGCCAGAAGGAAAAGAAGATAATTGAAATTTGACAAAATTATACGTTTTAGCCTCTAACGAACGGAAAACATCCTAGATCATTAAATTTTTCACTTTTTATCCCCGAAGAATATCGAAATATGCAGGCAATTTTAATGATGGTGTAAACCTTCGGAAATTCCTATCACATAACAGATTGCACAATCTCCGTTCAATTTGGAATGATCTACAACCTTGTTCTTACGACTTTTTGCAGTATCTGTATTCCTTTTACGTTTGATTTTTCTCTATTAATCGATGTTAAGTCAATTTGGAATTTTTACATGCATAATTCATACTTTCGATTACTTATATGAAATACAGAATCATCAAACTCTTCACGAAAACTGGCCCACCCAGTAGCCATATGTGAGTCAAATGCTATGTATTTAGCTGTCACATAATTATCCGAAAAGTAATGTAATGTGAGATAATCTTACAAAAACGTTACCCTGTTCCACGTTTCTAACTCAATCTGACCCAAGAATAGATGACATATCATAGGACCAGCCATTTAGGCCACTAAATCCGGCGTGTCTTATGGTATAATCCTTTGTCGATATGACGTACGTTTAGTAGCAGTTAATCTGTAAATGAAGGTCTTCAATATTGTAAACACGCATATACTTTCGTATGTCGATCTATATATATTCACTGATGTCGATTTGTAGCGATCGAGAAAGGGTGGGTCTGCTATTGTAATCAGTACTCCCCACACCGACTTTGACTGGCAGTATGAAAGGGTTCCTTCTCCAACTCCTGTGTAACTGTCATTAGAAAGGAAGGCCTACAATTGTAATGAATAGTTCACTTCTCGATTTGACTTGCTGAAGGCAAGTGAGCATGCAGTTTTGTTTAAAACTCCCCTACCCGATTGTGTTTGGCAGTAAGCAAGGGTGCCCGCCATTATAAAGAAATGTCCTCATCTAAAATGTGACTGGCATTAGGCATAGTGGCCTGCTATTTTGATGGAAACTCACCAACTTGGTGTGACTGGCAGTAAGCTGGCTAGCAGTAGGAAAATGGGCCTGGCATTATAATGATAACTGCACAACTCAATTTCGAGTGATAGTAGGGTAATTTCCTGCCATTATAATAAAAACTCCTCAACTGTAATCTGTCTGGAAGTAGGAACGGGGGGCTGCCATTTTAACGAAAACTTCCTAAATCGATTCTGTCCGCGTGGTAGGCAACGGGGCCTGCAATTATAATGTAAACTTCCCAACTCGATTGTGAATGGCAGTAGGCAATTGAGCCTGCCGTTATATCACAAATCCATAACAAACACTTTACATTGGAAACAACGTACGGGGACATACAATTTTAAAACAATCTTATTTACTGCATGTACACTATTTACTTCGATATTCGAATACAATGTAGAATACCGTAGCGAAGCACGGGTACATTCGCTAGTATGTAATATAGTCTATTTTAATTATAATATTCATAACTTAATGTATATAATTCTAGTTATCTACTCTGCCTATTTTAATTAACACTACAAATAACGCTATATGACTCTATATCTGTCTTAATCTATTAGTTACATACACTAACATGTAATAATTTGATCTACTACCATCTAAATCAATCGAATAAGTAAAAAAACAAATCATTTCGTAAAATCTATACATTAAAAGAGTTTACTAAAGAGCTTTGGCAAATCCGCCCGTCCCTTCTTCTAGATCGATTTGCTTCATGTTTGTTTCATTCTCTCCGGAATTGGCTGCCGGAGAATCACGAGATATTGACAGCTCTCTAAGTTCAGCCAACTTTGAGTAATGCTAAAATAAAATCATTTAATGATCACTGCAATAATTTCGGGTGAAGGCTTACATTAACCCGCAATACATTCTTTACTTAGCAGGTTGCTGAGCGACTAAAAATTTCATTAATTTTCTGATCTAATTATGTGATTTTTCATCTTTAGTTATATCATTGTATGCAGCCATATTTGTTTCTCAGCGGTCAAGCCTGAGAGTATACACTCTATCTGATCATAGAGGAATATTATTCTGTGGTGTATACTCTTTAGCAGCCACAGTTCTCTATTTTAACATACTGGTTTTTAGAAACAGAAACGCGACAACTTCATTCTCGCACCTTCCCCAGCTTCTAAATATACTCAAAAGGTAGCAGAACGTTCGTAGTAACTTACATGCTACTAAGAGAAAAGATAGACGTACTCACAGTGATAATGCGCAGAACAACCTCTTGAAAAGCGGGTATCTAGTTACCACAACCATCATTCAGTCACGGCCAATTGTATGTTGAATCTCGGGCAAGATACAGTAGTTAGAAAATGTTAAGGTCCAGATACGAAGCACTGTGAAGGGGATGAAGTGTTATAAACTACGCAACGAATTAATCAGTTCTTATGTACCGGTATTAAATATTCATAAAACTATTGAAAGGGGCAGGGAAAACAATGTGACTAAGACAGGCGTATCAAGATGAGCACGGGTCCACTAGTACTTCATTAATTTAACTTTGTCGAATGCCCACTTTCCATACATATTTACCATGTTATTCTTTAATAAATTGCTGTCTCTTTCATATTCTCTACACCTAAATCATATATGACCAAGTGTGGTAAATGTGGTTATGTTTTTTCTGTTAAAACACTGCGAAGAATGGGCTTCTTTGAATGCCATTTGTGAATAAAATGCAGTGATTGTGACAGCCAGGTTACTACAGAAAGCCCTAAAATTGCAGCATTCATTATTTGCAATTTCTTGACTACTACTTGAGTGTAAAATTTACCCGTAGATGGTGGTGGTGTGGGAGGAGGAACCTTGTAAATACAGACCCTTACTGATGAAGAAATTTCGACTAACGGGGATACAATTACGGAGCTTCTGAGTCAACATAAATTACACCATGCAACAGAATCCCCTTAAGTGGGAACCAGGAAGGAATACCAACTACCAGCTCAACGGCAGTTAACAGTTTAGATACTGTCTACTTGAATTTGTAAATATGTAATCACTAAAGTATGGGCCAGATGCAAGTTGAAGTAATGAAGTTACAACAACTGTAAGGGTACGAGCATGCGAGGTGTGGAGAACTGTAACTCGCCAGCTGCTTGATGGCCAAGGAAGATCATGGATTGTTACTGGAATGGAATTGACAGGGGACATCGAAGGTCCCAGAGAGTAACTTTCCCGTCTCCACCTCATCTGCACACATTTCACATAGAGTCACCATGATTTCGACGAGGGCATGATGAGTGAAGTTATCAAGTACAAATTCAGGTGAAACCCGGATTATAGTTTTCACATAAAAATCACCTGAAATCAGAAGGCCATGAAGACTTAGACCTCTTACCGAAGCCCAAAATCAACCAGGGTCTCAAGTGACCTCAAGAAAATCCTGGGAAAAGTAGAAGAAATTATTAACAGATTTGAACGCAGGATGCATCTGTGAAACCTGACCCATAAACGGTTTAAACGAAGCCTCAGAGAATCCCCAAGTAATATAAAAATAGTATTTTTATTTGAAAGGGTGAGGTTAAAAAGGAAACGAATAGATGCTACATCACTCTCAGAAACATTTACAAAATTGCTTTTCATTTTATACTAAGGATCAATTGTAATATCTTAGAACTACAAAGTTAATATAAAGAAACGTGTAAACTAAACTGAGCTACTTTTAAACATTACCGTTATATTTCATGTCCCTTTAAGTGCCAGGTGAAAATGTAAATGTAAGGTCTAAAAGTACCAGGTTGTTTTAATGGAAAAAGTAGGCCTTCGGAAGAAAATAATATAACTCTACGTTTTTTTAGATATGAAAGCTAAACATAATCAGGGAGTGCAAAACATAGTCATTTAAATTCAGAATAACTTACAGCTCATGATGAAATTTGTTCCTCACGTTATTAAGTATTTAATACAAATAATTTATTAAGGGAAATAAAGGTTGGCAAGTTTGGTAATTTCTATACCCACACGCTTACAAATGGGGTAAAAATGAACATTAGAGGACACACTAACATAATGAAAGAGCAAAGAAACGCATTTTCCTTGTACTAAAATATCTGCAGAAGTGTCAAAAATCCAAAATTTTAAAATCTATCATAATGAAAACTACACCAACAATGGCAATAGCACACGTAAGGATAATTAAATGACGACAGTGAAAATAAAGAGCCATATAGCTGATGACTGGGGAGTCAAGTAGCGACCTCTCGGACTTCGTGGACAGTGATTATGACCTTGGTAAGAAATCAAGTGCCGGTTTCGCCTCAGACAATGAATTACGTGCAGGGAATGTGACTGTACATAACCAAGCAAGTGATAGTCATAATGTTCATACTAATAATGACTGGGAAGAAACGAATGTTGACCAGGACAATCCTGCACAGGCACCGCGCCTTTTCCTCGACTCATGAGTTCTTTAATTTCCTCCTCTTTTACACAACTCTTCTTACACTCTGCCGCCATGATTTTATGAGTCGCGCGTAAACAAGTCAAGGAAATTTAAACATCGCTAAATATAATCGATAGGCAGAAAATCAAACAATTGTTGTCAGAAAATGGTAGTTGGAACCCTCTTTAATGCTGGTGCGAAGATTAGGCGCCGTTTTTTATCGAGAAGCCTGACAAGCAATAAGGAAATGAAGCGTCTATCAGAGCGACGTTGAAAAGTTTTGTTCATATTTGGAGGATCGCTCACACCACTAAGAGGGCTTGGGAGTGAAAAATATTCTTATATTTCCCTTCCTTTACTCAATTATAAACAGTACTAAAATGAATCAAAATCAGCAGTTTTCAAACGTATTTTACTGTTTGTTAAAAAATCTATGGCTTATAATGAAAATAAGAATAAGAATTCCCAAGAAAGCCGGTGCTGACAGGTGTGAAAACTACCGCACCATTAGTTTAGTATCTCATGCCTGCAAAATTTTAACACGTGTTATTTACAGAAGAATGGAAAAACAAGTTGAAGCTGAGTTTGGAGAAGATCAATTTGGCTTCAGAAGAAATGTAGGAACACGTGAAACAATCCTGACTTTATGTCTGATCTTAGAGGATCAAATCAAGAAGGACAAGCCCACGTGCATAGCATTCGTAGATCTAGAAAAGGCATTCGATAATGTTGATTGGACCAAGCTATTTATGATTCTGAAGATGATAGGGATCAGATACCGAAAACGAAGAATTATCTACAATCTGTATAAAAATCAGTCTGCAGTGATAAGAATCGAGGGCTTTGAAAAAGAAGCAGCAATCCAGAAAGGAGTGAGGCAAGGCTGGAGTTTTTCCCCTCTCCTTTTCAATGTTTACATAGAACAGGCAGTAAAGGAAATCAAAGAGAAATTTGGAAAGGGAATCACAGTCCAAGGAGAAGAAATCAAAACCTTGAGATTTGCCGATGATATTGTTATTTTAACTGAGACTGCAGAAGATCTCGAGAAGTTGCTGAATGGTATGGATGAAGTCTTGGGTAAGGAGTACAAGATGAAAATAAATAAGCCCGAAACAAAAGAAATGGAGTGCAGTCGAACGAAGGCAGGTGATGTAGGAAATATTAGATTAGGAAATGAAGTCTTAAAGGAAGTAGATGAATATTGTTACTTGGGTAGTAAAATAACTAACGATGGCAGAAGTAAGGAGGACATAAAATGCAGACTTGCACAAGCAAGGAAGAGCTTTCTTAAGAAAAGAAATTTGCTCAATTCAAACATTGATATCAGAATTAGAAAGATGTTTTTGAAGACTTTCGTGTGGAGTGTGGCATTGTATGGAAGTGAAACAGAAGAAAGAGAATAGAAGCTTTTGAAATGTGGTGTTACAGAAGAATGCTGAAGTTGAGATGGATAGATCGAATCACGAATGAAGAAATACTGAATCGAATTGGTGAAAGGAGATCGATTTGGCTAAATTTGACGAGAAGAAGAGATAGAATGATAGGACACATCTTAAGACACCCAGGACTTGTTCACTTGGTTTTTGAAGGTAGTGTAGGTGGTAAGAACGGTAGGGGTAGACCAAGGTATGAATATGACAAGCAGATTAGAACAGATGTAGGATGAAATAGTTACGTAGCAATGAAAAGGTTATCACAGGATAGGGTGGCATGGAGGGCTGCATCAAACCAGTCTATGGACTGATGACTCAAACAACAACAAGAATTATTTTTCCCGTCCTCGGTTAAATTAAAAATCATATTTAGTTTGGTGTTTAGAAACGCGTTGGCATAAATACAAAGTCCATCGACGAGAGAAAAGCTTGAAACATGAATCACACTCTCCATTCACATTAGATGTTGGCCAAAATAAGATCCATTGGTAGAAGTCTTTGTTGTCATCGTGAGCGTAATGAATGATTTTTTCAACAACTTCGAGTTCTCTCTTCTTGATGGGAAACTTCCCTTTATACATTTTGACAGTAGAAAGAGTGTCCACACCACACATGTACAGCTTTAACACATCACTAGCTAAACCATCAACGAACTCATGGCCGGTTTCATAACACATCTTTTCTATATGGAAAGTAAGCATTTTGTATCCGTTAATTCGGTAGTCTGTTTGCTTTCCGAAACTTTCATTGTTTTTAAAGATTGTAGGCCAGTATGCTTTTAAAAAAATGTTCTTCATGAATTGTCATATTGTTTTACACAAAATGTATTTATTTAAAAAAAATGTTGGTCCGGAAAAAGCTGAAGGCGGACACAGACAGAAAACCCATAAAGTAAAAGAGAAACTCTCAAACCTGGTAGCAGATATTAGAAAACGAAGATTAAAAATTTAATGGACACGTCCAAAAACTTTCAACAACAAGGCTTACACATAATATCATGACAGACAGCAGAAAATTGAAGAGTCTACCATGGATCCAGGAAGTCAAAACGGGCTTGTAGAAAGCCCAGATAGATGTAACACAAATATTAGACAGAAATCTGTTGCGAAAAATAATGAACAGGTGAGTAGTACAGCCAGACAATGAAGTCCCAAGAAGACCGGGAACAGAGAGGACTGAAGAAAGGAAGAGAGCCCACGGAGAAAAATGATAGCCATGTGGAAGACCAGAAAGGCGGATCATAAAAGCAGTGCGTGATCCAACAGGGTCCATACGTAAAGAAATAAATAATAATAATATGAATACCAGGACCAATAAATCCTAGGCTGAAGAACTGAGGAAAATGTTCAGTGTCCCGATGAAAAGATTTTGGGAGAAGAAAAATCGGCATCAGACAATTTAGCCAATGGCATAACGCTGTAAGAGAAAGGACAAGATCAATAATAATAATAATAATAATAATAATAATAATAATAATAATAATAATAATAATAATAATAATAATAATGGTGTTCTTTTCCATTATTGTCCGCAACTTCACTTCAGAATTGCCATCCCTACCTCACATTACTTTCACAATCATATGGAGTCTTTTCATTATCAATCACACCTGTTCATTTTGTCTGTGACATTTTTATTATTGCATTTACGTTTTACTGCAGTTCTAGTTGTATATGCATAGTGCTTTTAAATATTGCTCTATTTCTATCACCATGTTTTCACAGTTGATGAATAATAAAGCTAATACTGCGCTATTAACACATAAAAAAATACATAAATAAATAAATAAATAAATGATTTTTATAACATCCAATGGATGCATAAGTTTGTAGGATGTAGTTCACATGAAAGTCACTTCATTAGTTCGCAATATAATCATCATGATGTCAAGTTTTATTTGTGGACAACTCATTATAGCCCTCTAACTTCGCTACCACCTGATACTGCGGTTTGTTCACAAAAAGAAATGGAGGTTGGCTGTCTCTATTGTAACCGCCGCAGGATTTTGAGGGTTTTGTAGACTTACTTTCTTTCCTTTGCACGTTTATGCCGAATCCTAATCAAATCTTACTTTTCCATGGGTAAATTTGTTATTCTATACAACTGACCACGATGTATTCACAACGACAATTAGCCTCCAACTGAGCGCCCGAGTGTACGTAACGCCTTCTTATAACAGAGTATGCGTGTGACGACATATATTTAGCACAAATGTTGCCTTACTTTGAAGCGCTATTTCATGAGAACTACGTATCATTATTTTACAACCGATAGCCTCCTCCTATTTTACCTGTCAATTAAGACATATATATATAAAATAAGAGTTTTGTCTGTACATCTTCAGAATTTGAAAAGAATTGTATTTCTGTATCGGTCATGTCCACAGTAACAAGGAAATGCACGTTTTACTTTTCCGTAATTTCTGTCTGTCTGTCTGTCTGTCTGTCTGTCTGTCTGTCTGTCTGTCTGTCTGTCTGTCTGTCTGTATGTATGTATGTATGTATGTATGTATGTATGTATGTATGTATGTATGTGCGCGCATAACGAGAAAACGGCTGAAGAGAATTTCATGAAAATCGGTATGTAGAGTCGGGGGATGAGCCACTACAATCTAGGCTATAAATAATTGTATTCACGCTGAGTGAAATGGTAGTTTAGGGGAAGGCCTAAAATTCAATTCTCAAATATTTATATTATTAGTGTTCCTATCGATAAATACTACATAACTAAAATTATATAGAATTAAATTTCCGATCATTTACGTCATACATTTTTACCGTACCGGCTATTATAACACAGATATTCATGAATTTCGATTTTCGTTGCGAGGACCACATCAACGCCGAGCCACGAGAAAATGGATGAACAGAATTTAATAAAGATCGGTATATAGAGTCGGGAAAGAAGAAGCTATAGTCTAAGCTATAAACAATTTTACTGACCCTGGATGAAATGGTAGTTTACGGGTACGAGCCTAAAATTTAATTTTTAAATACTTATGTTATTGGCCCTGTGGGAATGTACTACATACCAAAAGTTATAGAGAATACAATTTCCGATCATTTTCAGTTTTACCGCACCGGCTATGATAAGAGTAGTATTTCAGAGCCGGAAGAAAACTAAATGTGAAGGCCCACAATATCGAAAGCGCATAACATTGATCAAGAATAACATTCATTGACCATTGTTTGTTGTGATGTTCTTTGTCTCCTATGGTGCCCTCAACCCCGATAGAGGGTATTACTGTTGCGTACCGAATATAACAGCCTGACTGAATATTGGCGGGAAATAGCTGGGGAGTTAGAAAAGTTTTTTCTCTAGTATTGGTTCATACATTTTCTGATATTGCTGGTACGTAACACACTGGTTCATCATAGTATTCCAGCTATTCGATTCGTACTCTGACGCGCTGATTTTAATGATCAGTGTGCACATTTGGCAGAGGCTCACTTAGTAATAGTAGTATGACCTGGTCTAGAATTACAATTTAGGCCTATTCCAAATTATAGCACCACAATTCACTAAAGAATTCGAATTCAACCCTGAAAAGAGTCGTTTCTTAAGAAAAGCATCTTCCTCTTCACTTTTATATAATTCTACATTCATTTTATTCCAAATTAGCAGTGAAGAGGCGTTTTCTCCTCTGGCTTGGAGGAAAAATTTGCCTTCAAGTCAGATTTTTCCGCCGCCAGTGTAGTTTTAATTTCCTGTGGCTATTTCTAGCCGAGTGCAGCCCTTGTAGGCAGACCGTCCGATGAGGGTGGGCGGCATTTGCCATGTGTAGGTAACTGCGTTCTATTGTGGTGGAGGATAGTGTAATGTGTGGTGTGTGAGTTGCAGGGATGTTGGGGACAGCACAAACATTAACCAATTAAGATTAAAATCCCCGACCCGGCCGGGAATCGAACCCGGGACCCTCTGAACCGAAGGCCAGTACGCTGACCATGCAGCCAAGGAGTCGGACGCCAGTGTAGTGAAATGAGATTTTCCGACTCATCGGGTACTCCTAGGAAACAGATTAGTAAAAGGGCATAAATTTGCCTTGGGACTCTCCACTATTCGATCCCCTCCCCCCTCCCCCCTCCCGCCGAAAAAGGACGAAGAGTGTTCACTGATCACGGCTGTCTGCGGCTTGGTCATTTCAGCTCTGGAACTTTGGACTGTTAGATCATCAGCGTAGTACTGTTCGTTAAAAGTGAGAAAATGCGTGGTTTTTCATTTGATCGAGTATTTCATATTGCTTTTATTCGCGCCTTTCCTACTGACGTCATTGTAATGTCCTATGTTCATTTCACTTGGGAAAACCACTAAGACAGACTTTCTAAGAATGTAAAAAATCAGGTGGAGAGTGAGTGTCTGCCATTATAATGAAAACTCCCCAACCTGATTGTGACTGATGGTAGGCAAGAGGGCCTACATTACAATGAAAATTCCATAACCCAGTCTTCATACGAGAAAAGACGTTTGGTGAATTTCCCGTGGCGTTTCTAGGGTAACATTAATAGCTGTGCAATATAACACAACCTTGCTGACAACGTGTACACTACCTAACCTAGAATTATGTATACAATATAGAATTCCGTAGCGAAGCACGGGCACATCAGCTAGTCAAACATAATACTGTCGGCGAAATACGCGTTCTAACCAAACACTAAAAGTGTTTTAAAATTTTTCTGTCCAAGTACGCATTGCCGAGGAATGTAAGTCTGCGTAAAAAATTTCTCTAAGACCCCGAATATAAGCACGTCAGAAAAAAAGGCGCACATTACAAAATAATATGTCTTAGACTATTAAGACATAAACGTGCTTTTAGTGCTTTCTGAACGAATCTACCGCTTTTTTTCCACACCTGTGGAGATGCGGGTGCGAGCTGTGTCGCACATGAGGATTTGGTTCTGTTTTACGGTCGGATGCCCTTCCTGACGCCAACCTTATATGGAAGGATGCGATCACTATTGTAGGTTTCTGTGGTGGTTGGTAGTGTAGTGTGTTGTCTGAATATGAAGAGGAAAGTGTTGGAACAAACAAAAACACCCTGTCCCCGAGCCAGAACAATTAATTGAACTCCATTAAAATCCCAGATCCGGCCGGTAATCGAACCCGGCACCCTATGAATCGAAGGCTTCAACGCTGACCATTCAGCCAACGAGTCGGGCCTGTGCTTTTAGTACGAATGAAATGGTAAAATTTGGAATTAGTTGCCCCAAACGCAACTTGTCACTTTTCTAAATGGCTCAACCCATGGTCATTTTAGGTAAGGCGTCAAATCTTTACGATCTGACGCCATGGGCAACTGGTTCGAATTCGGTTGGCCTGCAGAAGCGTAAGAGGTGGCGGCATAGCATTTCTATAATTACTAATTCCAAGATTGCCTGTCGAAAGCCTGGGTTTGATTCCAGCCCTCTCCGCGATGTTCATATGGAGTAAGGGATTGTGATGCGGTTGATGGGAATTCGTCCGTCAGACGATGACGTTAAGTCTTCAACAGCCATCTTGGTGTTACCTTGGTGTTATTTGGTATTATGTGCCGACACCAGGTTTCACCTTCTCCCTTCCTCATTACATTAGCACCATCACACACCCACACATGCAGGTCATCCATGGCCGTCAGTTAGAAAAGTCTACACCAGGCCTCACCAAAGGCCATACGACATAGCGACATCACATCACATCACTTCCTTAATAAATTCCTACAGTTTATTGCAAAGTGTATAGTTAACTACAGTACATTGAGGAGTGACATACGAACAATTTATAAATATAAGAGGTATAAACGTTTACCACTATTTTTCCATAAAATATTCCATTCGGTTTTCATGCCCTCTACCGACGCCGGTTTATGCGTACGGATCCATCGATAGAGTTAATTCCTAACCTAGACTGAATCTTCTCATCCCAAAGTAGGAAAGATCACAATATGAAGATAAAGTTGGAATTGAAGAGGACAAACTGGGGCAAATATTCATTTATAGGAAGGGGAGTTAGGGATTGGAATAACTTACCAAGGGAGACGTTCAAAAAATTTCCAATTTCTTTGAAATCGTTTAGGAAAAGGTTAGGAAAGCAACAGATAGGGAATCTGCCATCTGGACGACTGCCCTAAATGCAGATGAGTATTGATTGATTGATTGATTTATACTATTATTTATACCTGTTGGTAATGAACCATTAGTCAGCTGCTAATTATTTAAATTTCCTAGTCTATGTCTTCAGCATGATTAGTAGACTATTATATCCCAGGGCTCGTTACTGGCTCTTCATCACTTGGTGACACGACTTTAGGTTATCAAGGGAGAAGCTAACTATGAAATCAAAGACGTGGGTAAACTAGCTATATTTAGTTAAGAAAGACAAAAGTAATTCAATGAACAATTGTCAAACAGCTATGACCAAATTCTGAGGTCAATGGCCTAACTGTTATGATGGGGTTGAACGATTTCAGGATATGATGCCACACTATTACTATAAAGTGCCTGAAAGGCCATTGTCGAAAAACCACCTTAAATTAACCGTAAACCAACAACAACCTGTTCAATTCCATGCATAACTGTGGATTAAGCTCCCAGTTGCTGAAATGCCTGAACATCACGAGGTAATTTCGGAACATTTCTTAATTAAGATCGTCCGCTATCTGACGATCACACAGGACGAGCTACACGGTCCGTTAATTGAATCTGAGTAACCTCCAATTTGCAATATGGGCCGATCATCATCACCGTGTATGTTGGGTATTCAGCCCAAAGGCTGGTTTGATCCTCTACAGCTCCACCAACAGCTGCCATAGATAACTAGGTGTCACTGAAGAGGCATACTAGTGAAATGAGGAGTGAGGTAGTTTCCCGTTCCTTTCCTCACTGGGTCAGAAGTTGTTATTACATACCAGTCTGCCATGCCCACTGAAATGCATGCACCAACCTACCCTATGAGCGATATTTTCACACCATTCATAGCAGGGACTGGCAGGATAAGGAATGGTATTACTAGAATCGCTCATACCTCAGTAACAGTCATACTGTCAAAGCCAGGGATGATACTGTGACAGGTCAATGAAAGTAACAAATGTACTATAGCCCATACCAGAAGACATAGTGCACTGTAAACACTACATACTGCCAGCAAAGGCTGCATCATCACCCATGCATATGAAAATAAAGTTAAGCACACATGGTTGATGATCATCGTTGAGTTATGTCAATGTGGTTAATGACGCAAGCGATCTTCATTGAGGTTAAGTTAAGCTAACGTGGTCAATGACTACAGTACCCCTGTATAAAACTAAATGAACGCGGTTGATGACCAACGTGCCTCTTTAAAGCAAGAGGAGGATATGATGAGCTTACTGAGTTTAAGTACACTCGATTGATGACCACAGTATCATG
The DNA here is from genome assembly GCF_040414725.1 of Anabrus simplex. NCBI lineage: Eukaryota > Metazoa > Arthropoda > Insecta > Orthoptera > Tettigoniidae > Anabrus > Anabrus simplex. Next base: position 327,851,957 of record NC_090271.1, read on the forward strand.
ACATAACTGTTATCCCTTTAAATCCAATCAGAGCAATCAATTATCAAGCAATAACAACAAAAACAACAACAATGAAAACAAATACGCCTTTCTGCGTTTAAGATAACACACGCATATCAATCTTAACTTTATCTAAACCGCTGAATGAGTATTCAAGTGACACCTGACGGTGGAAAACAATTAGTATTTGTCTGCCCGGATTATCCAGTGCTTTTCAACAATACTTACCATAAATATACAATACTTGTCACTAACATATCTTTTTTATTGCAAAACGTTTTCGGAATACAATCCGAACAAGTCCTTTTGAGAGAAATCCTGTGCTACTACAATGTCGAAGTAAATAAACAGACCATGTCCCCATTATACTGCGCCATTTAATGTAACAGTCTAAAATGTTTAAATTAGTGTCTCATGGACACTACTTTACTACAACGCCAATGCAAAGTACAACTGCACTAACATAACCCTGAGTAAACGCAAATAATAAGAGTTACATATTTAGATTTATATACATCATGTTTACCACTCGACGTGGCTGGTTACTATACCATTCTGTATAGTGCTAATCCCATGTACTAACTAGCAAAACTCGCTCTCAGTTAGGGAAGTTGGTTAGCTGCATCATCTAGCAAGTCCAGTATATGGCATCTCTATTCCAAGAACACTATACATTGTTTCAAATATTAACCCTCACCACAAACCATCGATAAACCTACATGGCCTACATTACAGAAATGAAGGAACGATTTTTAACTATTACAATCCCATCTCAAGTTCCATTGAAAGACAACAAATGCGCACTGCGAATGCGATCGCTGAGTACTAGAGTACTAGAAAACTCGAAAGGTAAACTAGTACGTCCTGACGACTTGATTTACTAATGACTCCACTCAAACTCTTGCCAGGGCAGTGCAAATGAGATTCAAAACAATCTCCCATAATATAAATTCAACATTTAATTGCTGTCACTACCAGTCTTAGACATTCTGAAGCGGCCGACCCTTCCTTGCGTGCAAAAATAAAGTAAAACACAACACCTGTTGTTGCTGGCAAAAGGCTTCGTCTGCCTGGAAACTGGCTGTCTCGCCAGCCCGTGACAAGATATACAGGATGTACGAAAACTCGACGGCAAAAGTGTTGGAATGGATTCCTCACATAGAGAGAAGAAGGAAGAAAGGTTATAACAAGCTGGGTCCGAAGACGTATACTTACAGACTTATTCAAACTTCTGTACATTTACACCGTACGTCTGTAACGGCAGCTGAAACACTTTGAGCATTTATCAGAGAAAATGTTCAAAGTGACGACTTTCAGCTCGAATACAAGCCTCCGCTCGTCGTCGCATGGCGTTACGCGAGCGATCTAAAATGCGTGTAGTGCGTGCAGCCTGAGAGGATGTCACAAGGTGCTCACATAAAGTTGCTTCATCAGGAACTGGAGTCGCATACACGAGAGGCTTAGCATGTCCCCAGAGGTAGAAGTCCAGGGGGTTCCAGGTGGCCAAGCAATCGGTGCTCCTCTACATATCCAGCTCTCAGGAAAATGGGTATTCAGGTACCTGCGAGCAGCAGACTGAAATTTGCGGGAGCACCATCGTACATGGAAAATATTTGTCGACCGGATGCAAGTCGCATGTCTTCCAAGTAACAGGGAATGCAGTACGCAAGAAATTCGTGTAGTTCTGTCCAGTAAGCCTATTCGGAAGAACGTAGGGTCCCAACAAGAAATAACAAGCAATGTCTGCCCAGATATTAGTGGCGAACCTCTGTCGATGAGACTATTTGATGATTGCACGAGGACATGTCAATTATTACTAAAATTAATTTGTGTCAAAAAGTTAGAATAAATCTGTAAGTATATGTCTCCGGAGCCATGTTGTCATAACCTTTTTTTCTTCACTCTATGTGAGGAAACCATTCCTAAACTTTTGCCGTCGAGTTTTCGTACACCCTATATTCCTAACCAGATTCAATTACATATTAACATGACCAAACGTTTACATAATTTTAACAATAGCTGTGTTCCTCTGTCTATCCTATACCAATAAACGTACGTATACATTTTTTTTTATGGAATACATCATCTGTTTCCCTTAGTTTCATAAGGTAAAGGATTTTACGAGTGAATCCTCTCGTAAAATTTCACGCGGAATCCAAACCCTAGGATGTCCCACATTTAAAATCCACTATCCTACTGCCTTATCCTCGGGTTCTCTACACAAAAACCCGTTATCAATTGCATTACATCTGGACTGCCTGTCAGGAATACCTACAATTCTCTGCTCCTCATGGTCTCACCACACCATGGACAAAACAAAGCTTCTTCAAATACAATATGGACATAATAGACAAATTTCAAACACCCGAAAGGATCTCTCACTGAAACTACGACACTCCAAACCCACACGACACCTCCAATTAGCACTCGAGCGAACCTGCGCCACAATGCCACTACTTGACAAGGATTTCACAAATGATCCTTTGCAAACATATTTATTCGGCGCGTCTCATTACTTTTTATTATTATTATTATTATTTACAAGTTTATTACGTCGCACCGACACAGATAGGTCTTATGGCGACGATGGGACAGGAAAATGCTAGGAGTATGAAAGAAGCGGCCGTGGCCTCAATTAAGGTACAGCATCTTGGTGTGATATGGTGTGAAAATGGGAAAACACGGAAAACCATCTTCAGGTCTGCCGACGGTAGGATTCGAACCCACTATCTCCCGAATACTGGATACTGGCCGCACTTAAACGACTGCAGCTATCAAGCTCGGTATTATTATTATTATTATTATTATTATTATTATTATTATTATTATTATTATTATTATTATTATTATTATTATTATTATTATTATTATTAACCTTCGGAATACAAGATGAGCAAAATTTAACAGACTTGCGTGAACGACCGGCTATACTTTTATGGTCACGAAGTAGCGAAACTCAAAATGACATGTTTACAATCCATCTTCGGCAAAATACATTGAAAAACACTCTAAAATTCACAAATCAACCGTAAGCATACTCTCTACGTTGTTTGAACGAATCTCTCTGACAATAACTAAATTTAATATTCCCCTTCGGAATAAGAATATAATACAAAATTCTACACATCGCAGAGGCATGTTTTACACACGCACATATCGCAATATTCCCCATGAGTTATTTTCAATCCACAAATCAATTATCAAACATGTAAAACTTCCATAGACAAAGCAAAATCCGTCTGCACGCCACAAAATAATGACATGGTTTATCTACACAGGACTACATTAGGGAAAGTTGCTTTATGCACAAACCAGATCCTAAGCTTGTTCCAGTACCTATTGTTAGCTAACTGGCTTCTCATTTTGTTTAGCAGGCCATCCTTTATGGAAACCGCCATCAATATATTTGGTATTCTGGTCATTCCTTCTTTTTACATTTTTTCTTACACTACTTAATCTGAAATAGAACAAATACGAAATAGGCTACACGCCTTTAAATTGTCTTCTTCACACGATAACCGCATAAGAAACCGAGTGTCTAATTAACGCACGCACGCACACGCTATGCAATAGGGATGTATCACACAAAACTTGTCCGCTAGGCAGCGTAATGGTAATACCCGGTATGCGCTTTCCGCTCTCGATTGTTTTACATGAGACTTATATGGAGTATTCCTACATTTGTGATCATCGGAACGAAACTTTTGCTTTAAATTCATTAAAATGGAGTTACCATATTCTGTTAATGTTTTCAACAAGACTGGAAATGGTATAGGTGTAATGACGATTGCGGATTTGGAAGCAGAATTGAAGAAAAGGAGCGAAAAAATATCCGGAAAAATGCAAGAGTTGATTGAAAAGTAAAGAATAAATGCAGCAACTCCTTCTTATAGCGTTTTAGTTAAGACTGAATTCTTAAAGTACAAATAGCATTTTGAAAACATTCCTAATACGGTATTTTTTTCCCTTGCAGGTTATAGGCGTACATAAGGCACGACATTGGTGGGACAGCAGTGCCTCGGGCTACATCCAGTACGGCTGAACGTCATTTCCTGGCAGCGCACGAGTTTCAGGATCTTGTTTCGGACCAGATTTCAAATTTGGAACTAATTAATTATTTCCTGTTCAGGAAGTCTGAAATTGATGGTGCTCCAGTGTCAAATTATAGGTCACTGTGTGATTCAGGGTACTGTATCGCACATGGCTGTTTTCCTACTTCTATGTCTTCTTGCTCTCGGAGTTATTTCCAAGGTACCGGTGCCACACGTTCTCCTTAAGTCTTCGTCTTTCGCCTAAAATTATTGAAATAGTTCATATTAACTTTTCAGAATGTCACTACCTTATTCTAAAATTATTTATTAATTAGTACTAATTAGCTTACTTACCATTTTCAATAATTACATAATCTTCAACTGTAAAAGGTTTCGAGCAGACTTTGATATTAGGAGTTACATTTTTATTTCGTAGGTCCTGCCTACGAAACGAACAGCATGCAACCACTTTTTACGGAAAGGATCCTGGTTAGGAAGTTGATGGTATAAATACGGTCGACCTTGATTTTGGGACATTGGGACACAGCAATAGTCAGGCCTCACAATTTACTTGTTGTCTTTGTTGTCGTAACGATATATTAAATCTTTAACTTCATCATTTAACTAGGTAACTTCCATTAAAAAAACACATACAAACAAATGACGATCGACAAGCGCATACCGGGTACTACACGTGAAACATCTATCGGTAGTATTTCAGCACATCCCTATTATTAGCCACGACCTCTTCCCTACCTTGGCTCAGACAGACAAATGGCGGCACCGTCGTAATAGTACAGCAGTTAAGATAATGCTTAGTGCTGCTAAACCTCGCTAAATTGTACAGCTCCTTCTTTCTGTCTGATCTGTTTAAATATCGATGGCCACTGCCACAGCAGTATTTGATGTTCTTCCCCCAAGTAATACTTTGCCTAACAATATTAACGACAACTTTTACAACTGACTAATTTTGTGTCTTGACTGGGAACAGCTCGTCTGTCAGTCTAAGTCTAGGTGACTGAAAAATATCTCAGTCTCTTCTAGGAGCTCTTACAGTTTGACGAGCTCACTCTTCAAATTCTGACCAGCGAATGAATCTCGGCCAGCGGTCTGCTCTTGTGAAATGGGAACATATTTTCCCGCCAAATCTGATGGCGTGATATCTTACAAAAATTGCATTTCGCCTCCTTTTGGAACCTAATTGTTGAGATGGCACTTACAATAATCAGAAATAATCAGATTGTGTGAATATTAGTGTGTAGGAGTGCAAGTATGATTTAGAGCTAAGTGATGTAGATAGATAATATTAATCGTTAAAATAACAATTATAGTAAGTTATAATATTACTCCATTAATTTAGGTAGTTTCTAAAGACTGTTAACAATGTTATTTTTCCAAATCATGCGACTATGAACTGTATGTTCTGGTTAAGTGTAAGAGAGGGCCGTGAGCCCTAACTTCGCCTCATAAAAAGGCATAAAATAATCAAATAAATAAATTAAAAATCCGCAGATCGTTAATTCGACCTCCACTTCTTCCGTTCGACATGATTAAGACCAGAAAATTAGCTAATTATATTCATATCACTCCGCCACGTGTTTCGAAAAAGTCCCTGCCCAGCGAACTTAGAAGAATCAGTTCCATTTGCCAAGGCCATGAATACGCAGAAATCCAGCATTTCCAGCTCTCCTTAGACCGATGTATGTCAGTTACTCGTCTCTAGGGCCTCTAAATTATGGGTTCAGTACCAGCAGTCAATCTCCCTACGGTTACGTAAGTTACTTCTAGTAAGATGGCGTGGGACCACACAGCTTTCACTTCTGTGAAGGAAAGATACAATTTTCCAAATGCTAATTCCTCACTTAATAATAATAATAATAATAATAATAATAATAATAATAATAATAATAATAATAATAATAATAATAATAATAATAATAATAATAATAATAATAATTATAATAATTTTCAAAAATCACCCAGCGTCGTTACCTATTCTTTTTCTTCATATTGTTCATATTGTTTTCAGAGCCTATTATTAAAATTGTTATGGATGGCTGCATTTATCCAAAATTTGACCCAAAGTGTAACCTCTCTCACTGAGGGAACTCCCAGGAACATAACTTTGTGTCTCCGCACGGAAACGATTCCTCGTCTGTCACTCTTGTTTAACGACGACATAACTTGTAACGGGCTGTTATCTAGGAGATCGTATTTTGAAACTCATTTATTTTGAGGGGAGAAACACATTCTTCTCTTCGCAATGACATTTTACCAATCGACTTAGTTTAAAGTCGTAACATGCACCGTATGTTAAACACATCTGAGTGCAATTTATTTCTGTAAAATGAAATGGCGTATGGCTTTTAGTGCCGGAAGTGTCCGAGTACAAGTTCGGCTCGCCAGATGCAGGTCTTTTGATTTGACTCCCTTAGGCGAGCTGCGCGTCGTGATGAGGATGAAATGATGATGAAGACGACACATGCACCCAGCCCCCGGGCCAGCGAAATTAACCAATTATGCTTAAAATTCCTGACCCTGTCGGGAATCGAACCGAGGATCCCTCTAACCAAAGGCCAGCACGCTGACCATTTAGCCATGGAGCCGGACTATTTCTGTAGGATGTTCATCATCAACGTGCCTAACTAGCAGTCGCTTTCCACGATCCGTTCCCTGGGCCTAGAGATAGCGATGGTAGGGAACGAGAGTATCCATTTAATTCAGCAGCGTACAGAAGTCCGCATTTGTATTGCAGTGGTTAGTGTAGTCAGGTGCCACCCGTGGAGGACGGGGTTCGATTCCAGGCTCTGCTACTATATTTGAGAAGTGGTACGGAGGCTGGAACCAGGTCATGTGAGTAGAGGGGTTTCGATTCTCACCCCAGCCATCCTCGAACTGGTTTCCCAATTGTCTTCCTGGAAAATGCCTGTTGGTACCTTACTTAGGCCACGGAATCTTCCTTCCCTCTTCATTATCTATCCCTTCCAATCTTCCCATTGCCCACAATGCCCACGCTCCAGGACACTGCCCTTGAGGCGGTAGAGGTGGAATCCCTCACTGAGTCCGAAGGAAAAGCAAACCATCGAGGGTAGACCTTTTATGAAAGAAAGAAGGAAATAAAGGAAACATGCAGATGTGTAGAAACATCTATTCATTATAAACATATTGAAGACAAAATTATAATTTACGGAGTAATTTCAGTAATTGCTGTAATAATGCCGTTTGATGAGATGAGTGAACGGAGAAGATAAAATGTATGTCTATATTTTCTGTGATGAGGTCAAAATGACCCGATATCAGTGGACTCTTGGAGTAAAACCCTGTCTCGTAACAGAAGACGCTCAACACTTTGCTGGCTTCTGTCTGCGTGATGGGTGGTATTCTCGAGGTTAAATATTTTATTTGTCACTTCATTCTTAGTATTTTAAAATAAAACCAAGAACAGAGATGTAGAAATAGCATGTTTCATAGTTTACGTGCTTACTCAATTTAGAAACAACGAAGGCAGTCTGTACTATGTTTAATGATGGATCTTTTCTTCTTTTTATTTTGCTTTACGTCGCACTGACACAGATAGGTCTTATGGCGGCGATGGGAAGGAAGCGGCCGTGGCATTAATTAAGGTACAGCTCCAGCATTTGCCTGGTGTGAAAATGGGAAACCACGGAAAACCATCTTCAGGGCTGCGGACAGTGGGGTTCGAACCCACTATCTCCCGACTACTGGATACTGGCCGCACTTAAGCGACTGCAGCTATCGATCTCGGTAATGACGGATCTCATCCCCGCACCTTGTATACTATCAGTGAGAAGTAATAAATGTAGGGAGAGACTTAACATTATTCTCACATTAGTAAGGCAGAAATCACCTTTCCATAACCTGGACGTTCGAAGAATTAACTACCTGCTCACTATGTACTATAACTGACAAGTAAACTGCCTGTTCTCATCAAGGCACACCTTAGTGCCAGCAGTGACGTTGCCTCATTTGTTCTTCTGCTAATATCGACTTGATTTCTGTTGAAATCGGGATGAGTTATATCATAATATACAACTTTATTAACTAACTTCTGACGTCAGTTTCACATGCATGAAATTCCTTAAAATGAAAACTGATTGGCTTACATAAATATTAAAATATGCCTATTGCAATAATTATTTTGATTGAATTAAAATTATTAAACCAACATTTCGAAGAAGTATACATTTTCTAAGTGGCTCGAGTAGGTTGCGGAGATGGTGGGCTCGAACCCCACTCTCGGTCAGCCCTGAAGTTGTTTTTCACATGGTTTATCATGATTTCTCATTTCAAACCAAGCGAATACTGGGCATGTTCTTTGATTAAAGCCGGCTTGCTTAATTTCAAGTCCTAGTCCTGTCCTATCTCATCGTCAACAAAAGACATCCAAGAGCCGGTGTGACTTAAAATAAATAACTAGCACAAAATAGAAAGATAGATGACGAAATGCGATCATTTGGTGTTCCGAGAAAATGACAGATCTGAATTACAATGGATTAGATGATAGAGTTTCAGAGGATGAGAAGACACTAGAATGCTGTTTAGTAAGCTGAGGCTGCTTTGATGCTGTGCATTTAACGATAGATAAATAAATACGTTAATAATTAAATACAGAAATATACTGAGGATAGGCGATATAGGCGTGCAGTAGGATAGCGTTTGCTCAGAGGTTCTTTGTAAAGACCGGTACCGGTACGTCATTACCAACTAGTTTAAACAATGATCTACAGAATAATTTAGGGCAACATTACTGGAAATAAACTAGGCTTTATCTCAACATCACACTTAATAAAATGATTTTTAAAGAAAAATAAGAAATTAACTGGAAATAATCTTTTAATAATCTGAATGATCTTTTCATTCTTTCCACCTTTCTTAACTTGTTTAACGTTCAGTTTTGGTTCATCCCTTATCCGCAGCGAGGGACTCCACCTCTAGCGCCACACGGGCAGTGTCCAGAGAGTGAGATGTTGGGTCGGGGGATACAACTGGGAAGGAAGACCAGTACCTCTCCCAAGCACCTCACCTGCTATGCTGAACAGGGGAATGAATAATCTAATACTTAAAAAAATACCGAAATTCATGTGCGGTACTTATCTCCAAGATAATCCGTTCATGTTTAAAATGTCTACGGCTTGTTATTGATTGAGCAAGCTCTTTTGATGTTCTAATTAGGCGTGTACTTAGTAGGGCTTGAGGGCTGACAGAGTTGGTGACAGAAGCTAGAAGTTTATGGTTAAAGGAGAGTGAGACAGAGGCTGAAAAGCTAACGTGCACATAGGCCTACCTTGACTGATCTTGTAAATTGAATTCCCTTTTTTATGGAATGAAGAGATTTATTACGGTATAACAAGGCATTGTGTAAGAAAGTGGCCCAATGAGTAAAATACTGTGAAATATCCATACAACGAAATTCCCTAATGTAAAGATAACACTGTCCTAGCATTAATTCTATTAATACTATGTTAAATAATTCTCTCGAATTAATGATACTCTCGTTTAACGATAAATCTTTACCTTACGATTGCCTTTCCAAATCCCAGCAATGTGTTTTGTTCTCGTCAGTACGATAATCCAAGTACAAGTAAATTAGGAATATTGTTACTGCCATGCCATGAGTGAATTTCAGTACTGTAAGCATAGGAAGCAAGACTGCTTATAGCTGCGTGCTTGGTGGGGACAAATGTCAGTTCGTATCACCATTCAGAACACCTGGAAGATATGCATATCCACTTAACGGCGTGAACGGACAAGTGGCCAACGGAACTACTAACCATACCAGTGAAGGACATATGTGTTTAAGTTATTTTTATATTTTCTCTATGTTAATAGGTTGGAAGCAGTAGACTAGTAAAGCACCACTATAGGTTCAATGGTAAACACGGATAATCTAACGAAGTAAACTTTGCTTCTATCGACTGCCAGGTAAGCGCGTGAAAGGAAACATAAATGCATTTATTCGTATCGACAGAAGGTTGCAATCAAATTTATGTCCTATTCTATATATCAAAATTGTTTAATCGCACAAGTTTTATTTTGTACAGTACTCTCCATTATTATCAATTCCTTTTTGGTATTTCCCGGTTAGCCTAAAAATACCATTTTCCCAAAACGTTGCAAGTTTTCTAGGGTAACTGTTCTATGGTATTTCTGCAGTCGTCCTACGTAGCAAGGCGTTTGTCATTCAGAAAATTCTCCAAAGATAGTCATATGATGGAGCGATAACAGAGCTGTAGGATAGGTGAGGTAACGCTTATCAGACAAAAGACAGCAACTTTTGACGAGTCGCAATAGACACGTGTGATCTCACGTTGTCATGGTGGAACGCTACTTAACTTCTTGTTAATTATGGCCGTTTCACTTCAGTGAATTCTTCCAGATGATCCACATGAGAAATATATCTCACTGAATTCATGGTCTGTAGGAAGCAATTCCTATCCCACCACATGAAAGGCGGTTTCTTTCTGGAATGGAAACCACCGCTTAACACTTCATTAGTCGCGTGTTATCTGAGAGATACACGGTGGTGATTATTTGCTGTAACTTGAGCTTGCTTGAGGTTAGAATCCCATCCGCCCTCTTAACTTCCTGTCTCCGAAGTGGTAGCATCCAGTAGTTTTGTGACCTTCGTGCAATACAAATGTCACGAACTGTTGCCAGCTTTATCTCACAGATACGACGCGAGTAAATTTGTACATTATTCATGTTTATCTCTAATGCGCTTGATTTTATGTACATTAGCTCATTATTGTTTGTGCTAGTGTTTGCAGCTCGAGATATTTGTAAAATGAAAGTCAAGATGATTTGTAAAACGATGTTGTATTCAGTGACTTGTTTGACTAACCAGTAATATTATGATCTCAAGATCCTGGAGACTGTGGAAAGAACAATCAGATAATTACTTAAATTGTTTCAGGTATGTCACTGTCCTTTATCAACATTTCAATGGATATGGTGTAAATAAACCTTAAAGTGAATTTTATGTTGATTTCTATAGTCCACAAATAGTATATCGGTTGTGTAAAGGACTGGATTCATGTATCTCTCAGATAGGACGCGATCGCTGATGCTACATTTAGGACGTGCATAATGCAGTATTAAAACTAAAATATCCCGGCATGTTCTCGTACATTGCAAGGAATGTATCAGTGAATCTCGAAGCAATTAGGTCTTTGTGTGCTGCTCTGTGTGTGAGGAGGAACAAGAAAAAGACTGCATTTCAGATTTCTTAACTACAGTGGTTTACAGTAGTGGAGTGTTGAATAGTGAGCACAACCATTAGTATGAGAAATTAAAATTAATTGCTCAATATGAATGTATTCTGCTGGTCATGAGTGAAGTACTGTCGTTTCAAATTCCGTGTGTTTCTGTTGTCACAAACTTTATATTAGTGGGAATAAGAGTAATAAATAAGTTACAAGATTGTGAGCAACTGCAAAATGACATCAATAATGTTGTGAGATGGACAGTAGGCGATGATGTGTTGAGAATCGGGGTTAAAAGTCAGGTTGTGAGTTTCACAAATAGGGAATGTACTCTCATTTATAATTTCTGCGTTGATGGGGTGAATGTTCCTGATGGGAACCATTGTAAGTCTCTCTCTCTCTCTATTCGTTTAGTCGATTCCGACACTTCGTGACCCCATGAACTAAAATACGCCAATTTCTTCTGTCCTCCAGAAGATTATCCAAGCTGGAATTTACTACTTCTGTGATGCTATCAATCCATCTCATTCTTTGCCGCCCTCTTCTCCTTGTGCCTTCGATCTTCCCCAGCATTAAGGTATTTTCTAGTGAATTGTGTCTGCTCATGATGTGTCCAAAGTAGCTTAGTTTTTGTTTCAGGATGAGGCCATCCATGGAACACTCTCGTTTTATTTGCCGTAAAACTGACCTATTTGTTCTCTTTGCAATCCATGGGAGTCGAAGGATTTTCCTCCAACACCACAATTCAAAGGAGTCTATTCTACGGCGTTCAGCTTTTCCTATGGTCCAGGTCTCATATCCGTACATCACAACTATACGGATCTACAGTGTAGTCATCCGAAATAAACTTTCCCATCCGGACCATCTCATTTCACTTATTCCCAATATTTCGATACCAATTCTCTCCATTTCTCTTTTCACTACATCCAGTTTTCCTTGATACATGGATCTGACATTCCATGTTCCTAAACAGTACTGTTTCTTGCAGCATTACACTCTTCTTGAGGCTTCTCTCAACCTAGTTCCCTCCGGATATCGGAAAGGGGAACTTGAAATTACGGAACATTTTAATTTGAGTAAAACCATGTTTTTTCGGGGATAATTTCAGTGGTGGTTTCCCGTTGCCTTCTACTGACCTCCAAATCCTGTCTGCTCACCTACTCAGTTTCCCGCTGAGGTTGGATACCCAACTTTCTACTGAGTTGCTCGGCTTAACGGGGGCACCACGCATGGGTAGGAACATGGAGAACTGAGGTTACAGAGGCTAAAAGAAATCACTTCCTGAGTTCTTGTAATCGCATATCACCCCCATTTTTTTGTTGCCAGAGTCTCAAGGTGTTTGCAGAGACTCCCATCCTCCCCAGGTTATCTCCTAGGTATCAAGGTGTTAATATAAGGAAAGATATTCACTGGTGTAATCACATAAATGGGATTGTTAATAAAGGGTACAAATCTCTGCAAATGGTTATGAGGGTATTTAGGGGTTGTAGTAAGGATATAAAGGAGAAGGCATATGAGTCTCTGGTAAGACCCCAAGTAGAGTATGGTTCCAGTATATGGGACCCTCACCAGGATTACCTGATTCAAGAACTGGAAGTAATCCAAAGAAAAGCAGCTCGATTACTTCTGGGTGATTTCCGACAAAAGTGTAGCGTCACTAAAATGTTGCAAAGTTTGGGCTGGGAAGACTTGGGAGAAAGGAGACCAGCTGCTCGACTAAGTGGTATGTTGCGAGCTGTTATTGGGGAAATGGTGTGGAATGACATTAGTAGACGCATAAGTTTGAGTGGTGTATTTCAAAGCAGGTGAGATCACAATATGAAGATAGAGTTGAAATTCAAGAGGACAAATTGGGGAAAATGTTCGTTTATAGGGAGGGGAGTTAGGGATTGGAATAACTTAAGAAGGAAGATGTTCAATAAATTTCCAATTTCTTAGGATAGGAAACAACAGATACGGAATGTGCCACCTGGGTCACTGGCTAAATGCAGATCCGTATTGATTGATTTTGAATATATGTTGTGGCAGATTAATTAATTATATAATTGTTTTTGTTTCGCTAGTGATTTAATATCCCGAACACATCGGAGGTTTCCAGCGACGATGGGTGGGAAAGGGATACAGTTTGGAAGATAGCGGCCGCGGCGTTAATAATTAAAGTACAGCCCCAGCATTTGCTTGGTGTGAAGATGGGAGACGACATAATATATCTACAAGACTGGCGGCGGTTGGATTCGAACCCACCACATTCCGAATACAAGTTCACAGCTACACCACCCTTACCTCACGGCCAACTTGCTCGATTTGAAAAGTTTGATAAACGAGAGCAAACCATGCACCGTCCACAGATACTTTCGATCCTCTGTCGAAGACATGCTTGTATATATGTTACATTACATTTTACTTATTTTTGTGATAATTTATGAATAATATCATTTTCTTTTACGTTCCATTATATACTTTTACGTTTTTTGAGACGCCGAGGTGCCGGACTTTAGTCGCGTAGGAGTTCTCTTTCCTGCCAGTAAATGCATCGATATAAGGCTGAAGTATTTGAGCACCATCAAATACCACAGGACTGAGCCAATGTCAACGCGCCAAGTTTACTTGTTGTTGTTGGGTAGTTATATTTCTACATTTACTTGTAATGTTAAGCACTGGATATACTTAAGAATGTTAAACTAGTAATTTTTCTTGTAATCTTTTTTCCATGGAATTGCTTGTTGAACTTTTGTTTTGTTTTTGTTGGGTAAATATATTTTAATTTTATTCTATTATCACACTACTGTAAGTGATCATCGTCACAGGGATATTTCCCAATTGCACCTGGGAGAAATTCCGCAACAAAATCATCCAGAAAGCTCGAGAGCAAATTCCCCTGAAAAAGAATACTAAACACCCTTGGTGGAATTCTGAATGTGAACGTGCCTTGAAGGAACGAAAAGAAGCATTCCAGAAATACAACAGTAAGAAATCACCAGAAAACCAAACATATTTCAATGAAACTAGAAAACGAGTAACCAAAATCATCAGGCAGGTCAAGAGAAAACACTTGAAGCAACAACTGGACTCGATTGAAGACAACTTTCGTAACTACAATGTACGAGATTTCTACAGGGAATTTGGAGGACAAGTCCGTGGGTATGCTCCTCAAAACCTGGCTTTCAAAAGATCAGATGGAAAACTTGCATTCAGTAATCAGGATAATTGTCAGGAATTAGCACTTTACTTCGCTGATCTCCTCAACTGTCCAGAGCCCCTCACAAGATTCCCTCAAGAACCCCCAAGTCACACTTTCCCAGAATCTCCACCACCGACAGAGGAAGAAATCCGTGGCCACATCCTGAAACTTAAAAACAATAGGACCTCCGGAGAAGATGGCATCGTTGCGGAACTTCTGAAAAATCTTGGACCTAACTCCCTCAAGGAGCTCACTCAAATCATCACAGATATCTGGCAATCGGAAGAATTACCTCAGGACTGGAAGTGCGCCCTCATCCACCCATTACACAAAAAGGGAGATAAGACCGACGTAAACAATTACAGGGACATTTCTCTTCTCCAAGTGACTTACAAAATTCTTTCAGCTTGCCTTTTGAAGAGAACGCAAGAACAACTTGAACAAAGTATTGGCGAATATCAAGCAGGCTTCCGCCCTGGTCGCTCGTGTACAGAACAAATATTCAACTTGAAGGCAACACTTAAATACAAAGCATTGAGGAACAAATCGGTCATCTGCATTTTTGTTGACTTCAGGAAAGCGTACGACTCGGTTGATCGACAGTCTCTCTTCGTTATTCTTGAGGAACTGGGGCTTGATCCCAAGACCCTCAACCTCATCAAGGCAACACTCACTGACACTATCTCCAAAGTTAAATTCATGGGGGAGATCTCTGAACCATTCCCGATTAAAACTGGCGTCCGACAAGGTGACGGCTTATCTCCGCTTCTTTTCAACCTCGTCCTAGACAAAGTCATCCGCGAGTGGGAAAAGGTATTGAAAGATATGGGATACTGGCGCCCCATACGACTAGGACGACCCAAAGACGGTATTGAGATATCATGCCTCGCTTTTGCAGATGACCTGGCCATACTTACAGATGATGTATTCACAGCCGTTAAACAAATTGAAACCCTTAGCGAATGTGCTGGAAAGGTTGGCCTACAAATTTCCTTTGAAAAGACCAAGTTCTTCTGCTCAAAACTTGACATCCAAACTTTGAACACGACACATGGGCAAATCAACCGAGTACCACACTTCAAGTACTTGGGAGAAATACTTGAACCAACGGGAGGCGAGAAGGTTGCCCAGAAAATTCGCCTACAAAAATTTCGGAAAGCCTACGGTAGGGTTCACAACATATACAATAAAAAGTGCTTGTCCCGCCATGCAAAGATCAGACACTATAATACAGTAATATAGCCCGAAGTCTTATATGCCAGTGAGACCCTTACACTAAACGGGAAAGGTGACCTAGAAAATATTTTAAAAGAAGAAAGGAGAATCCTGAGGAAAATTCTCGGCCCCCGAAAAACAGAAGATGGATATAGACTGAGGTCACGCAAAGAGACAGAAGAGCATTCCAACATTGCAGCAGACATCCGTAAAAGACGCCTGAAATTCTATGGGCACGTCCACAGATTGCCGGCAAGTAGACTGACACACAAGATTCTCACCTACATGGAACATCTAAAAAATATTCCATGGGTACTGGAAGTGAAGAAGGATCTGGAAAAAGCCCAGATAAACCCAAATGACACCGCGGACAGAAACCTTTATAGGAAAAAAATTAATGGATGGAAAGTGCAACCAGAGAACGAAGTGAAAAAGAAGACTGGAGCAAAGTGGACAGAAGAACGAAAAAGGTACCACGGAGAAAGGATGAGAGCTGTTTGGCAACTCAGAAAACAGAATCGTTAGAGCTTTGCGTGATCCATTGGGTCCATACGCACATAATAATAATAATAATAATAATAATATAATAATAATAATAATAATAATAATAATAGTAATAATAATACAATTTTGGTCAGAAGACCAGTGCCTCAACCGTCTGAGCTACTCAGCTTGGCAACATTTTATTACTTGGCATATCTTTAGTATTCTTTATTTTAACTATAAGTTATGATTTCAATAAATTACCAGTTACCGAGCGAACAGGCCGTAGCTGTGAGCGGGAAATACTGGGTTCGAATGCCAATGTCAGTAGTTCTGAAGAGAACTTACTGTGGTTTCCTATTTTCACAGCACGCAAATGCTGGTGCTATACCCTAATTACTTAAGGCCACGGACGTTTCTTTTCCATTCCTGGCCCTTTTCTATCCTTTTGTCGCTATAAGACCTTTCTATGTCGGTGCGACGTAAAGCCATTTATAAAAATACCACCTTTTTTCCATTCAAGTTTGGGAGGGGAGAGTGTTTTAATCATTTCTATGGGCTGAGAAATGTTAAGAACTGAAGAAGTTTGCCTGCTTTTCAATACTACAACTAAGCACCTCATTTAGTCTGCCTTTCTATCGGATATACCAACGATATTCTGAAGTGTTAATGACCAAAGAATATAAGTCTTCTAGTTAAATGCGTGTGCATTGTCTTCTTTATGTTGTAGGTAGAGTTTGAAGTGATTCAGATGAAGGGAGGCCACGCTAATGAAGGGCAAGCCCTTTTGCCCTGCAAGTTGGGCCGTAAAGTCTGGTCGCTCCACCACAAACACAGAGACACACACCTGCTAAATGCTTCTTGCAGACTTGTACTGTAATGCACTTTGCTTTATGGCGAGCACAGCACCAGAAGGGCCGAGCACATTTTGATGTCCCCTCTCTCTAACCTGTTTCTGAGCACAACACTCGTAAAGTCATATTAATGGAGCAAACTCTGTCCTGCTGTTCTCTACAGCTTTACGTCTAAAGTGAACATGAACGGTATAAACAGGAGTTACGCTGGCAGGATCCTACCTAGAGCGAGGTAATGTTTGGATAACTCTTCAACTCACAAAGATGAGAAGTAAAGGGTACAAAACCGACCCAATGTAGTGACAAACTGTATTAATGATAAAGAGTAGGTTGGACAAGATAAAACCTTTGTTATATCCTCCTGTTCATTACTTGTATCCATATTTTGATGGAATGACTTTTAATCAAACATGTTTCGGCTCGTTTGGAACCATATTCACACAACGCTGTGCCTGGCCTTTGTTTCACTTTGTTTCACTTATCCTATGTTCACTAGCTTTTGTTGCCCTCCATACTACATGAAAATATGACATATTGAAGACGGACTGTTCCAACTTTTTAATTTTTGATGTCTTCGTTTTAGAATGACATAAGAACTTTTAGACTGAGATGTTTCCAACCTTGCCACAACCTTGTTTGTTTCAGATTTATCATCTTGTCTCATTTGGATTTTATAAACTCTTTCTCATTGGTTTTAATGATACTCTTTCAATATCGATTCATGTAAATTTAATTTTTTTGGCTAAAGATGGCTCAAAATGAGATGAAACATGTTTTACAAAAATCACTCAATCAGTACGGAAACATACATGTATTGAACAGGACGACGTAACAAAAGTTTTTTTTTTTTTTAATTGTAAAGTGAAAACCATCCATACGGAATGACACTGGTATATTTTAATAAAACAGTAGGCTAGATAGACAAAATGACATTCCATTAACATGTAAGTACAAGTAGCATTGCCCCATATCATTGATTCTAATATTATTTACAGTAGTGATTATATGTATCCGTACCCATGACATTTCTGCGCCTACAAATTAACCATTTCAAGCCGGACGATGCAACATACCACCTACCACATGAACACAATATTTTTGGTTGTTTTGCTTCATCTGAACTACTAATGAAGTCATATGCTATTTTAATAATTTACATCATAATATTAGGAGATAGCTGGGAACGGTGAGGTATTCCTGCAGGTCTTTTTTCTGGCCTCCAATCCAATTGACTGCGGTCAGATCATTTTATCGGATGTAGCCCATTTTAACGGAGAGATAGCTTCCCTGTAGCCAATCCTATTCACTATTGCGTGTTTCTGTTAGAAATATATTTATTATTATTATTATTATTATTATTACTATTATTATTATTATTATTATTATTATTATTATTATTATTATTATTATTACTATTATTATTATTATTATTATTATTATTATTATTATTATTATTATTATTATTATTATTATTATTATTTCGTTTCATCCTCTTTGGCGTACGTTGATAAATCATTCCACCGTGTGTTGTTTTCTGGAGACCAGTATTTCTTCATTACTTCTGATCTTCGTTTCCTCTCGTGTTCCCAGATAATAGCTTTGGATTTTAATGTAGATTTGTCTTGGAACGTTACATTTTTCTCTTTAGTTATTACTTTAGTTGTTCGATCGAATGGTGAATTTCCATTAACTTTAAATTCTATTAGGGCTTTTTCACTTTCTCATAAACCAGCTGGGATTTGTTTTGCGGTTACGGAAAAAGTCAAATATTTTTTTGGTAAATCTATTAGAGTTCATTCTGAGAAGATGAATGTAAAAATATATCCTTCTTTTTCGTATAGTATCTGAGAGTTTTTGAATTTTCTTGTAGAGTGTTTCACTCTTGATGTACCAAGGTATGAAATTAAAAACAAGGGAATATAGGTAGTATCTACTAACCAGCGTAAAGGAAAAATTATAATATGAGGCAAAAGGAAATTTGTTTATTTATTCGTGTATTTATTTATTTATTATTTAATTTATTTTATGTGTCTTTATTAACTGCCGATGTTAGAACTCTTGGTCCTCTCTTAAACTTAACCACATACCATTTTTAGACTTTTTTAGCATTAATTTAAAGTATCATGGCATTTAATTACAGTTTATGAGGTACGGCGAGTAAGTCAGATAAGGAGTAATAATATTATAATTAATTAAGGTTACTATTGATGAAATCATTATGGGATAAGTAGAGAGTGATCATTAACAGAAATATATCAAATTAATAACTAAAGAATGTATCTACTAATTAGCTTAAAGTAAAACTTACGGCAGGCAATTTTAAACGTCCTAGACGAGCAAGATCTTTTAATACCTACCGGGATCGTATTCCATAACATCGAGGCGCTGACAAGGAATTATTGGCTGTACGTATTCTTTTTTCGATGCGGTGCTATTTCAAGCAGTAATCCGGAACGAGCGTTAATTTCGTGGAATTAAGAAACAAGCCTAAAATTGGATGATAGGTATCTGTGGATGTTTGTAGAAAGCAACTGACAGACAGGATCATTTGGTGAGTTTTTGTACGGTCATTTAAACGTAACCATCCCAACATTTTGTAGTATCGTGTTATGTGAGCATAATATCGGAGATGGAAGGCATATTGAATGCAGGAGTTTCTTAGTGTGACTTGCATGTAAGCGAATGTAGGTATTTCTAAGAACATAAACACTCACCCCAGAGCTGGACGAACTAACTAGATGCAATTAAAACACCCTATTCGGTCGGATATCGAACTCGGGGCCTTCTAAATCGCAAGCCACCACCCTGAATATTCAGCCAAGGAGCCGAACGAAGTATCCCAGCAATTTATCAGAAAAATGTTTCTTCTCAGGCCTTAATGTGATGTATAAGTACTCTAGTCTTTGAACTTCAAGATATACTGCGTATTATCGATGGCCTAGAATGAATACCTCGTAACTCAAAAAGTTCTTCCTGTCCAATATTTCCCTTAAGACTGGTCACGCCTCCCAGCCACATTTGGATATGCATTCCATCAGAACAATTTTCGTTGGGTTTAATTTTCCTATGCAGATGAGTAAAGGAAAATGAACCTTATGAAAATTATACTCTAGGAGTTAGTAAATATGTCACGCAGACATACTTTCCTATAGCACGGTACGGTAAGGTTCATTTTCCTTCACACGTCAGCATAGGAATAAAGAACACAACGAACATTGTTCTGATGGACTGCATATTCATGTGTGGCTGGGAGGCGTAACCAGTCTTGAGGGAAATATTGGATATGAAGAACTTTGTGAGATACGAGGTTTTCATTCTAGGCCATCGTTATATTATGCTTCAAATGCCATTCATTTTTAGAAGTACGTAACAATCTAGGGTGATTTTAAGCGGGGAAATATGATGAATTATGAGAGAGAAAGTAAGTACATTCATCTGACTGTAGATACAGATCCGGAATAATTGAAATTTTAATGAAATATATTTAATTTACAGAATACATTTTTGTGTAAATCTTTAAATGGAATTCGTTAAATTTAGAAACATAAAATGATTATTCACAATAGTAAGATATCACATAAAGGTTAGGACAATATCATGCAGAACGTCTGTTGAGAAATCTTGTTTTACTAGAATGTGAGACACAAGCTTCGACATGCTGCCTTGAGCTCCGGAAAGTTAATCATACACTTTACATATCTAAATGTACCATTTGAATTCAGTAACATACGTCTCGTCCGCCTCTGTGGTGTAGTGGTTGGTGTGATTAGCTGCCACCCCCGGAGGTCCCGGGTTCGATTCCCGGCTCTGCCAAGAAATTTGAAAACTGGTACGAGGGCTGGAACGGGGTCCACTCAGCCTCGGGAGGTGAAATGAGTAGAAGTGGGTTCGATTCCCACCTCAGCCATCCTGGAAGTGGTTTTCCGTGGTTTCCCACTTCTTCTCCAGGCAAATGCCGGGATGGTACCTTACTTAAGGCCACGGCTGCTTTCTTCCCTCTTCCTTGTCTATCCCTTCCAATCTTCACATCCCCCCGCAAGGCCCCTGTTCAGCATAGCAGGTGAGGCCGCCTGGGAGAGGTACTGGTCCTCATCCTCAGTTGTATCCCCGACTCAGAGTCTGAAGCTCTAGGACACTGCCCTTGAGGCGGTAGAGGCGGGATCCCTCGCCGAGTCCGAGGGGAAACCAACCTTGGAGAGTAAACAGATTAAGGAGAACAAGAAGAAGAACATACGTCTCGAAATCTTCCGTGAGAAATGAAACACTTTCATAAAGTGAAGACCTCCCCGGAAAAAGGATGTAACCAACAATTTTTTGCTGATGTGTCATCTTATGTATCCTATATGAATTTAAAGCTGTTTTACAGCCAGCAGAACTTTGTCCTCCGTGGTGTGAGGATGGAACATCAGTCAAGACAGTGCTTGCGTTGGCTCATCACCCAGATCATTTAAATAAAGTCCATAGACGATTTCACGCCTATATTTTTAAGTACTTTCTTGATATTCTGATTGTTATTGTTTTTTATTATTATACTAATAATAGTTACTAAAATGTTTGTTCAAAGTGCTTGTGCAGGATTGAGTAGATACAAAAGGGGGCTACTAGCCCAGGGGGTAATGTGCAAGATAGCCACCGCGCGTGACTACATAATGATAGGACACCCAGTGAAAGATGGCCGTTATACATAAGTTGTATGAGACTAATTTTAAGAAGCTCGGCCATTTGCTAATGGTGATACTACATTGTTGTTATTGGCCTAACTTTGGAAAATAACTCAGGGGCTCACAACTTGGAACTTTTGACCTATTAGCCTCATAGGGCTAATTTTGGGGAACTGATGCAAGGGCTGCTACGCAAGATGGCTTATATAAACTAGTCTTATAGTCCTAAAAAGAGCAGCCTCAGGCGCTCACAACTTGTAACCTAGCAACTTATGGCCAATTCGTTTTATCAGCCTAAGTTTTGGGGACTGAGGGAAGGGCCGGGGGCTTCTACCCAGGGCTAATACGCAAGATGGCGGTCGCGTCACACTACCTACTACTAGGGCTCCCGAGGCAATATGGCCGCTATACATTGGTTATATGGGACTAACATTAATGAGCTGGGCCAGTGACTAATGGTGACATTGTTCTTGTAGGCCTTATTGTGGAGAACAACGTCCGGGGCTTACAACTTGTAACTTACGTCCTATTAGTCTTGTAGGGATAATTTTTGGTAACTGAGACAAGGGTAAAAATGCCTGACATAATTGCAGATTATTGTACGACTTCCAATTCATAGATTATTTTTGAAATTTTAAGTTATAACAATAAAATATGGTTTTAATAGATAAACTCGTCTGTACACTTCCATGTGCAATTGGTTCAAGTAGTATATAACATGAAATAAACCCTAAAAATAAGATTTCTTCTCTCCTGAAAAATTACTGATTTGTTCGTTAGATCCCTATTTCGGAGTGTTCTTCTTTAAATTATGAGGTGCATTGATCTCCGAGTAGTTGAAATGTGTTTCCATGTGTCTGATTGTTACAGATTTTCGGAGACGGTAATATAGACCAAGTTGACTAATTTAATTGCTGCGATAATGTAAGTGGCTTCACGTACATTATTTCCCAATTTTTTTGCACGTATAATTTTTCGGCTAGCAATCACCAATTCCATTAATTATACAAGGGTGATTAAACATCTACGTCATCATTAATTAAGCCAGATCTATTTGTCGTGTGGCTGCTCTAATGGCTGTGGCAAAAGACTAATGTGCGAGCATATTTAACGATCTCCCTTTTATATCGAAACTGTCATTCTGGGTGCTTTTGTAAAGAACTGGTCGGGCCCGGCGAGATCAGCAGTACGACTCATGTGTTGCCTCTACCATCATTTCAATCTACGAGGGGCAATACATTGGAAACATAGCTTCTGCTCTTGTGATACATGCAGAACAACACCGGGCGAAGTGAACTAACACCCGGAAGATAGTGGGTTCGAAGATGGTTTTCCGTCGTTTCCCAAGTCTGCACCAGGCTAATGCTGAGGCTGTACCTTAATTAAGGCCACGGTCACTTCCTTTACACTCCTTGGCCTTTCTTATCCCGTCGTCGTCGTAAGTCCTCTCTGTGTCGGTGCGACGTGAAGCAAATTGTAAATAAATAAATAAATAAATAAATAAATAAATAAATAAATAAATAAATAAAATACAAGCGGAACAACAGATGAACTTCAAGTTAGGTTTGATCTTCATCGGGGAACAGCTGTCAGCCCATTTCTCTCTGTAGCAGTCATGGCCGTACTGACGCTGGCACTAAACCCAGCTAGAAACCGAATGGAGCATTCCTTCGCGGTTTACTCTACTACCAGTAGTTGAAAATGTAACTGTACTTAAAGAGAAACTTCTCATCTGTCAGGATGTGTTGGAAAGAAATCAGTGTAAAATAAGCTTTTTGTGATACCTATTGTCAGTTTCGACATACTTAATTTATAACGGTTAGGTTCCTTCATCCGCTGAAACTAATTTTGAATAAATAAATGGGGCCGATGACCTTCGATGTTAGGCCCCTTTAAACAACAAGCATCATTATCATCAATAAATAAATGTATAAATGTTGAGTGACTCTCAGACAGCTTTGAGAGCAATCCAAGAAAAATATAACTCTTTTTTTGTTAGGGGCTTTACGTCGCACAGACTCAGATAGGTCTTATAGCGACGATGGGATAGGAAAGGCCTAGGAGTTGGAAGGAAGCGGCCGTGGCCTTAATTAAGGTACAGCCCCAGCATTTGCCTGGTGTGAAAATGGGAAACCACGGAAAACCATCTTCAGGGCTGCCGATAGTGGGATTCGAACCTACTATCTCCCGGATGCAAGCTCACAGCCGCGCGCCTCTACGCACACGGCCAACACGCCCGGTAAAAAAAAATATAACTTTCATCCGGTAGCTGTTAATATAAGATCACACATATTAGGCTACAGTAACCATATCTGCATGAAATGGGTCCGAGGTCATGACGGAGTAGAAGGAAATGAGAGAGCTGATGAACTTGCCAAGGCAGCTACTACTTCTTCTGGCGCCTTGTTGATATATGAAAAATCCCCTATGTCTCATGTACAAAAGGAACTGAGGGAGTATACACAAGTAATGTGGAACAACCAATGGATCACCAGCAATAATGGCCGGCTAACAAGGGAGTTGTTCTTTCCAAATATTCAAGAGAGACTACAAGGTAGGTTTTTGCAACATGAACATATTATAACTCAGTTTTTGACAGGACATGGAAAGTTTGGATCATACTTCGAGAGGTTTGGAATCAGTATTCAGAAGCCCTACAGCTGTACCTTTGAAATGCTGTTCCTCATCTTTTATTTGAGTGTCCGATTTTTACCAGGAGTAGATATGAATTATTAATGCATTTAAACATGTGTAATATAGAATACCAAGCACCGCTCACTATGGTATTTCAGAGAAGATGCTGTTATAAAGTGTTTGTTAAATTTCTCCATCTCATTTATAAGTCATCTCTATTTTAATTCTTCATATATTAACTTAGTTTCACTATCTATAGCCCTAATATACTACTTGTAGAATAGGGTTTGTAATGGGAAATTCAATAATAATAATAATAATAATAATAATAATAATAATAATAATAATAATAATAATAATAATAATAATAATAATAAACTACATGAAAAATAAAATACTTGGTAACAGAATTATATCTGAAAAAGGAACAAAAATTATTAAAATAGGATTACAGGTTTCGTTCTTGAAGTAACATAGTCAGCTTTAACAAAATCAAACTCCAAATACTTAGGAAAGTATAAACAGTTATGTTTATTTCTATTCAAATCTTTCAAAAAAATGAAATTTGGAACGTATCGTAATGAAGTCCTTTCTTCTCTCCACTCTTGCCCAGAAGATGTTTCTATTTCAGGTATAATTTTGTACAGTACAGTTGATAGCTGTGAAGAATGTACAATTAGTGCGTGTGTTTGCTCAGTATTACTTTGTATTCATGTTTGTTAATATAAAGTCCTTTATTGGCATTTTATGTCTGCGAGAATGTGAGTGTTCGTATAATTCAAGTCGGTTAAATTATAAGCTAATGTATTTGTGGATAACAGTAATATAATATGGGTAAGTATAAGAGAAGGTCAGAGGCCCTAACTTCGCCATTTGAAAGAAGCCAAAATAAATTCAGGAATAAATCAAATTAATACCGTACCACCTGAATGCACTGATTGGAATGGTAGATAAGTACGGGAGGATCTTTGAAAATGATGATTCAATGATTTGGACAAGGATTTGTTTCAGTATAAAGGGTCAGTTCTGCATTCGGATGTCCCTAAAACAAATTCTAGGAAATAATTTTAAAATAATTTTGTATATCTGAATAGAAGAAACATCTAATATATCAAATTATATCCCCTTTAAGATCACCCGAACGCATCGTTTGTCTGTCCACGGTTTTGATATTATTGAATAATTTCATCCACAATTGTATTGCTCGATTGTGAGTTGCTATTGATGCAGATTTCATGAAGTCAGTATGTCAGAGTTTTGTTCCTAAAATCACCATTCCCTTTAACATTTGTGGTCACTGACTAATGTTTCTTCAATTTTCCTATAACTAGAACCGACCAGTAGACAAAGCATTCTCAGAACACGTATTAACCACAAGATGGATGGATAGAAAGATATACACATAGGTGGAGAGAATACGTGACTAATACATAAATGTTCGCTCCTCCACTTGCCACTTAAAACGTTTTGAGACTAGTATTATTCCTTATGCTGTTGGGCACGCTGTCAACTAAGAATCATTCTAAAACTAAGCTATATCATGTTTTACTAACCATTGTGAGTATCTCCTCTGGACTTCAACGTAAGTTCGTACGACCAGGTTATACCTCGAGTTCAATCAACCAAATAACCAGGACTTAGCATAGATGAGACGCTAACGAGGGCGAATCATATCGATAATGCTTGGTGATAGAATGACTCCTGCTATTTTTGTACTGAGCCGATCAAAATACAAAGTTTCTGGACTGTTGAAAAGTATTTATCATGCTCTAATTCAAAGCCACCTGAATTACATAATCCACGTTGCAATAAAGAACAATTTGAAAATGTCAGTCTGTTGCAGAAAAGAGCACTGAATATACTCTTAACTTACCCACCTTAACAATCGTATAGTACAGGTCTACCAGTAATGTGCTCTCACCAGAAAGTGTTCGTAAAAACCTTCAGCCACTATCTATTTATATCTGCCTGCCTGCCTGTCTGTCTGTCTGTCTGTCTGTCTGTCTGTCTGTCTGTGTGTTCCTTATACAAATCCATACCGTTCCACCAATCTGAACCAACTTTGTATACTTATCTTTTAGGGCCCTGCAGGTAACCCCATCTACAATAATTTTTAACATCCCTCTCCATTACCTAGATTTAGGCCGTTTGGCACATTATCATGGGCCAATAGAGGGGAAATATTCAATTTGTTGTACAAGGACAAGCCAAAACTCATTTTAAGCCTCACGACACGTAGAACAAAACTCGGAGAGGCCCTGCGGGTTACGAAAACCATTTTTAAAGGGCCTGAAACCAGCCATTTTGGAGATATTGGCATCACACTACCCCGCTCTAGAAAATGATGAAGAAATGACCAGTAGTAACCATGAAAACGTCAGCTCAAATATTCTGCTGTAGAAGTAGGCACGTAGGCTGGGTCAAGGAGAGATTCTGCTACTCATATGACTGTCTCGAAAAAAGCACTGTGGGGGGTTAGCAACCCCTAAGGTTTGTGGTTGGGAGGGGGGCGGGGATATATAAAAGTAATTGAAAATAGTGTCGAAACCATAGGTTTGGGTGCCGCTGAGATGAACAGTGACATTCCACATGTCGTTTAAGTACAAGTTCAGTTTCCATCGGCATGGGGGTGAGAAGGGCTGAAAATGTCCATACTGGACCAGTTAATGGATTTATGTGTGTGCACCCCTCTCATTACGAGTGGAAAGGGGATGAAGTATGAAAGTAATAGGAAACGACCACTATTGAAGTAGAATCCATAGTTTTCGGCATCGCTGAGGTGAATACTGACACTCCAGATGTCGTTTGAGATTAAGTTCACCCGCATCGGCATGGGGATGAGAAGGGGTGAAAAAGAAAATATCCGAAATAACTGAAATTATAGATGAGTGTATGTTCCAGCATATCTTTCAAACAACTCCCGTAACTCCGTGACTCTTTGGATGCCGTTTAACTCATACTTCAGGCCCAGTCGGAATGGAGGTTGAGAAGGAGGGAAAAAGTAATGTCCAAAATGACCGAGGTTATGGATGTACGTGTAACATTCTAGCATAGCTATCAGCTACAACTGGTGTACACATGACTTACTATACTATCTAGAAAAAATTACGTGTGGTAAGACACCTCTACCACCCCTCGCGGAGGGGATGATAGTAAAACATAGTCGAAGACAACGAATATTACCGTCGAATCCATAGATTTTCGGGGTCGCTTAGATGAATACTGACACTCCGGATGCCCTTAAGTTGAAGCTCATACCTCATCACAGCTCTCGGTACGGACATGGGTTACAATCTCGAAAAGATACTGTACGGATAAGCCACCCCTGGTGGAGGGGCTGACATGTAAAACAACCGAAAACAGCCGATAGTTTCTGGGACACTGAGATGAATAGTGACACTACAAATGTTGCTTTAGTCCAAGTTCAGTAGCCATCGGCATGGTGATTCAGAAGGTATGATAAAGAAAATGTTCAATTTCAAGGAGTTTAATGTTGTTTACACAGTTTTCGGTGTCGCTCGGCTGATTGGTGGCAGTCCCAGAGACAGTTGGAATCGTGTACATCATATCTATAATGAGACTCGCAAATACATTACGTTATACCTTATTTTTATTATTGTTTGAAAGGATCAGCTACTTCTCAAGCAATATGGGGTGCTACAAGGAAATAATTTATGGCAAAAGAAAATAATTTCAAGCTAGAACGTAAAATTATATACATAACAATATTTAAATTTCAAAATTTACAAAAGAGTTCATAAACAATCAAAGTCACAATTAAGAAAACTAAGTAAACCCACATGAAATTAGTAATACAAATCCTAAAAGTAAAAGGTGTGAAATAGAAAATTACTAAAATTGTAGAGGTACATGTGTGTAATATCTTCCACAATAGCTCTCAACCAAACTTCGTACAAATACGAATTACTGTACTATCTCAGAAAGGTACTGGAGGAGTAAAACACCCTCTAGCAAACCTAAGGGAGGAATTGGCGTAAAAGAATATTCGAAAACGACCAATATTTGCATCGAATCCATAGTCTGCGTGCTCACTGAGTTATATTGGGGCACTCAGGTTAATATTTAAGTATCAGTTCAGCTGCGTAGGCTTGAGGAAAAGTGGTGATGCAGAAAATGTCCAAACCTACCGAGATTAGTTGACTTGTAAGACTTAAAATTAAACATAACAATAACTTCTAAACTACAAAATAGTTCTTCTTTTTGGCTAGTTACTTTACGTCGCACCGACACAGATGGGTCCTACGGCGACGATGGGAAAAGAGAGGGCTAGGAGTGGGAAGGAAGCGTCCGTGGCCTTAATTAAGGTACAGCCCCAGCATTTGCCTGGTGTGAAAGTGGGAAACTACGGGAAACCATCTTCAGGGCTGCCGACAATGGGGTTCGAACCCACTATCTCCCGAATACTGGATATTGGCCGCACTTAAACGACTGCAGCTATCGAGGTCGGTGAAAATAACTCTTAATCAGTCAACGTCACAATAACGAAATCTACAAAAATTCTCTTCACACATAATTAACAGGTAATAAAATGCATAAAGGAAGTAATAAAATGCCCGAGTAGCGCCGGGTAATATAGCTAGTGTTGTATAAAGTGAAAAATGGTCAAGCTCATTCCAACACCCTATGCAATTTGAATTCTGATATATATTCATACAGTAGAAAAGGATCTACCAAAATTCACTGTACATTATCAATGTTTACTAAGTATAGCACTAATTCTTAGTCACATTACTCTGTAAAATTTTTCAATATCCTTCCTGAGCATATTCTAGAACAGGGCTTCTCAAACCCCTCAAAATCTCACGCTTGCAAATCGAGGCGCAAGAGCTCCGTGCACTGTGGATGGGTTCCACTCGGCTCGGCTCGGACCAACGCTTCGCCTCTGGACTACTCCGCTAAGCACGTCTCAACTCGGCTCGGATTTGGAGCGCTACGGAGCAAGGGTGGAAGAGGAAGACAGGGGGAGCGAGCGAGACATGCGTGGGGAAAGAGAGAGACAGCGCTGTTTTAGTATATTATATTACTGTTGCTCATATTTTGTTTTTATCACTATGATGTTTTAATATTGTTCTAGAACTGATGTTCTCAAACTTAATCTTTGTTGCCAAGTGTAATTCATTGTACTGTACCATTTTGAGCCTTGGCTCAGGTGCGTCTTTTGAAATAATTTCTTAAAAACCTTTACAAAAACGGTTCCTCAGAACATTAGTTGAACCCTTTACAGCCTCCAAGGCCACCATTTCCGTATGAAGTGCAGATACCATTTGTGTAATTACGGTCGGCGGTTCGCTAAGTGTCGAGCAGAAGATCCACCACAGCCCACAGCCGTGCCCGTATCTCCAGTGAGAGCGAAACCTTTCAACGTGCGCTGAGATTGTTCCCCAAAAGTGAACTGTTAATATATTGAAGACAACCGTGAGTGAGAATTCAGTCGGAAGCACTTGGGCTTCAGCTTAAATAGACTCTTTAAGAAGTTCGCTATGAGTCCCCGGATGGATCGCTCAGAAGGCTAATATTGTTACATTCAACCGCTGAATGGGAAACGGTGTCGTATTTGACCCAAAAGTTCGCTTTGAGATGACCATGATCAGCCGCCGTCTCTAATAATAGCATTGCCTCGCTCTGTTTTGTCACAGTGTATTTCCCACTTTGACGATAGGGTCACCATTCAGGTAACGATATTACTATTTAATTAAATATTAATTAGCAGTGGTGAATAGGATTAATTTATGAACATAACAGAATATTAAATTATATTAGGCTTATTAAATTAACTTCTAAACAAAATAGAAGAGCAGATTGAAACAGAGCTGAAATTTCAATTAAAGTGTGAGAGAAACGGTTGATATTATCATAAATGTATATTGGCCATTAATTACTATATCTACCGATATTATTCGCTTAAATTAAATTGTATATTGATTATGAATCGGTCAGTGTGGAGAGGGCTTCAGCCCAAAAGTCGCCAAAATGGAGGTACGTCTATAATTATCAACTTCATCACCAGAAGCATCATTCCAATCACAAAATCCACAGTTCTAGACTTTTAGACAAGCAACTGAAAACTGAAAATGTTCCCCATGAAATTTTGAAAAGGTATTTATTAGGAGTAAACCGTGTGGTATCTTACTATGAACACAATATTTATTACCATTATGATATACAAATAAATACTTCTTTTGTCAGATGTATTTGAGTTTCAATATTTCCAAAGGATTTTCCTTGTTTCTAGAACTCCTCATTAGTGATGTCTATAAACTTCGATGGTTTCATCAGCTGCCGGACCCATGACTGATACATCCTCAACATGTGCTTCCTTTTGTTTGAGTACCGATACAAGATTCGCTCTGTGAGTGCTGAAGTATAATACACCGATAGTCGTTCCATTACGAGTACAGATCCCCAATTATACGTTAAACGATGCTTCTCGTGTAAATAAGTAATGACTGTTTGTGCAGCGGGATTCGACCTCAACTCAAACTTGAAATATCCACATAAATTTGGTTGTTCTTTTTGATGACGTTTACGTTGCTTCTTCACTTTCGTATCGTTTAAACTATTTGAAGTTCGATTATCTTCTTGAATTGCGTTTTCTGATCGCTCTACTATCACGAGATCTTCATCACAACAACCACTCGGCCCTGGTTCATCACTATATTTCAAAACTTCAAGACTTTTCCCACTTTTGTAACTTATTATTTGCAACCAAACGACGTTTACGTGTTGGCGGCGTAATGGCCAGGGATATACTCACGTGATTCATTGTTAGATAACATATCCTCAAACCAGAAACTACTTGGTTGACTAATTCTACCTCTAGTAACGCTACTGTCACAGCATATATGACGCACTTCATATCGAATTGGAGACCTTCGTGTCACGATATTAAAAAAGCATAGCATACAGATAACAAAGAATCAATCTTAAAATCACAGGAATAGAACCAGCTTTTGGGTGGTTAGGCCGTGTGCATTATGCAGAGTTTCGTCCAGACGTGCCATTTGGACTCATCAGCTGGAATGGCACGCCCCTCCAGGACTCTGCACAATGCACACGGCCTAACCACCCAAAAGCTGGTTCTATTCCTGTGATTTTAAGATCTGCCGCTGTGAAAGCCTTTTTTGATAAAGAATCAATCTATTTACTGAAATATTTAAAATGAACATCAGATAATAATTTTGGAAGAGGTTATTTTTTTAAGAAATTTCCCTTTTTGTGAGGTTTTCGTGAATAATATTTGGACCGGATAATATTTCCAAAGTTTTCTTTTATCCACTTGACATAGCTCTCCAAGAGACGCGTTTTGGCACCTTCAGCATTTCCATACCTTCAATATTTTAGTCACAATTGAGTGAAATAATTGAACTAAGTTATACGTTTTCGCTGAAGTGGTGCCCTGTACATTGTGATCTACTGCAGTCCTAAAGTAGTAATCGGTGCAAACGAAGATTGTAACTTTCGATCCTGAGCTTAAATGTCTTAAGTTCTTTTACCACTGCATTTTTGTACTAATGAATTGGCCAAATGAGCAATTAGTATTTTTTGCAATGCATTGTTCATAACATGTCTTTCTTGTACAATTTGTAGGGAAACTTCAACAATGTATTCGGTCAGGACACAGTATTAATGTGAAGCTGACATTTTCTCTGATTATGTGCTGAGAGTAAGTAGGCCTACAAATGTGAACACGATCAAAAACAGAACTAGAAGACGTGTGTGTTAAAGAAAGAAACAGGAATGAATTCGAATGGAGGAGAACTACTAGAAGAAGAGAAATAAATAAAAGGCAAGAATATACAGACTGAAAAGGGAGGGTTGTTCCTTCTAAAACAACAGGGCCTTCTTAGGGCTTATACTCACTTTGTATTCTTCTTTTCTCAGACGCATATACCCAGATTATTATTATTATTCGAATAACACTTTTGAGGGTACGATAAATCAACTTTGGTTACTTTCATTGCATTTAACTTTCTGCCTTTCCAGACCTCCTTGAATTTCTGAGAATGTTGTTCATTTTCCTCTTGAGTCCATTTTCTTCCAGTTGTTTATTTATTTCTCTCCTGAAATCCTGCCTTTCGTGTTACTTCTCTGAAACGTGTTCTGTTTTCTGTTGTACCTATTTTAATTCCAGCGTTCTTCATATACTTTTCAATTTCAAAGAACCACGTCGGCTTGGATTTGTAACTGTTCAATAAGTTGAAGATTTGTTTAGTTATTCTATTGTTATTCATTATATAAATGTGTCCAAGAAACTGAAGTCCTCTTTTCCTC
The DNA here is from genome assembly GCF_040414725.1 of Anabrus simplex. NCBI lineage: Eukaryota > Metazoa > Arthropoda > Insecta > Orthoptera > Tettigoniidae > Anabrus > Anabrus simplex. The sequence goes on from NC_090271.1 coordinate 327,884,531, forward strand.
ATTACAGTTGTCAGTTCTTCCAACTCTTAAATATAGATCTCTGTTTGATCGTATCTAAATTCGGCATTGTTGTTTCTTATAGGTCCCAGTATTTTTCTCAGAATTCTTCTTTCAACCGTTTCTAATTTTTCAAGATCCGCAATTCTTGTAGGTTTAAGAGTTTCTGCTGCATGTAAAATCTCTGGCTGGGCCACTGTTTGATAATGTCTTAGTTTCAAATTCCAGGATAGAGATTTCTTATTGTATATTTTTTTTGTCATATGAAACATTCTTTCTATTTATTTACTCTTATATCTATTGCTACCTTTTCTTTTGTGTTGTTTGTCATCCATTCTCCCAGGTATTTAAAGTAATCAGTACGACATATTATTTTATTGTTAATTGTGATATTTTGAGGGGCATTAATGATGTTTGACATGAACTTTGTTTTTCCAAATGATATTTGTAATCCAGATTGCTATATGTATTATTAGTCTGGTTGTCAATTTTCATTTTTTCTGTTGGTAGAAACAAATATTTCAAGGGCATCACAGAATATAACAGACAGATATACAAGTGGCAGTCCGGTTTGGGTCACATAGCTATCAGCTTGAATTCGGGATGTAGTGGGTTCAAACCCTACTGTCGACAGCCTTGAAGATGTTTTCCCGTGGTTTCTCATTTTCATACCAGGCAAATACTGGGTGTGTATCTCAAATAAGGCGACAGCTGCTTCCTCCCTACTCCTAGTCCTGCCTTATCCCTATCTGTGTCGGTGCGACATAAAGGAATGATATACAACGTCTACATGATCTTCCATTGAAGAGTTAGCAATTTCTGTTTTTGCAGTCACTCACAGATGTAAACACGAAGGTATTTTTGTCAACTATTTCAATAAACACGGTTAAACAACTAAGTTCATGAATATTATTTTTAATGTTAATAAACAAAATAGCGGGTTCAAAATCTTTCTGGCTATGTTCATAAACATTATTTTTAAATTTTGTGAATGAGACTATTAGTGTTTTCGCTAATATTCGGGTTTTCACATGCACAAAGGTGCTATTGGAGCATGCAAATTCATAGCACAGAATTTGATGCTTCTTTATGTATTCGAAACTTCAATTATCGAATCGTAAGTGAATCGTATATCATGCGGAATTGCGAAATACAAAAAGGACTTGAATGAGAAGGTTTTTGCACTAATTGATTTCTAAAAATTGATCCTGTTTAGTGAGACAGCTGGCAACCCTTCCATAAGAACAGTAATGCTCCAAAGGAGTTAAATTGCAGTGAAATTGATATTGAATATAAAATCAACAAACTCAGAGGTCTGTTCCATAGACAATTCTTGAAAGTCAAGAAAAGCAATAAAATTGGAAGCAGTCCCGATTTTGTGTACACATCAAAATGGTTTGGCTATAGGACAATGCTGACATTTATAGTAAGGAAAGAAGATAGCAGAGGTAAGTACAAATGTAGCCTTTTATTACTTTATACAGATGTAATTCTTACCATTGAAATTTTCTATACATAAATATACATACAAAATAGTAAGGCGACCCATTACAAAGGTGCTACAATAGTTAAAATTGTTGTACATAATAACATCATTGTGACTAAACCAAATATTAGTTAACATTACAACTTTACAACCAAAACTTAAACTGTATGCATATTTATCTTGCCAAGGCACACTTCATTCCCCACTGAAAAAATATTGCGAAGATTTCAACAGAAATTAATCACTTGGAACCAGCATTTTAAGCAATTTGTTTAGCCTAAAAGTCAGCCGTAGAAAAACAGTAGTGATGTCAGTGAGCAGGCAAGCCCTAGAGGTTAACGACAGTAGAAAATGGTATGATGATAAACGGGGTTAAAAGACAGGTAGTGAGTTTCACAAATAGGGAAAGTCCTCTCAGTTTTAATTACTGCGTTGATGGGGTGAAAGTTGCTTTTGGGGATCATTGTAAGTGTTAATATAAGGAATGATCTTCATTGGGGTAATCATATAAATGGGATTGTAAATAAAGTGTAGAGATCTCTGCACATAGTTATGAGGGTGTTTAGGGGTTGTAGTATATATATATATATAATTTCGTGTGGCTATTTCTACCGAGTGCAGCCATTGTAAGGCAGACCCTCCGATGAGGGTGGGCAGCATCTGCCATATGTAGGTAACAGCGTGTTATTGTGGTGGAGGATAGTGTTATGTGTGATGTGTGAGTTGCAGGTATGTTGGGGACAGCACAAACACCCAGCCCCCGGGCGATTGGAATTAACCAATTAAGGTTAAAATCCCCTACCCGGCCGGGAATCGAACCCGGGACCCTCTGAACCGAAGGTCAGTACGCTGACCATTCAGCCAACGAGTCAGACAGGGGTTGTAGTAAGGATGTAAAGGAGAGGGCATATAAGTTTCTGGTAAGACCCCAACTAGAGTGTGGTTCCAGTATATGGGACCCTCACCAGGAATATTTGATTCAAGAAGTGGAAAAAATCCAAATAAAAGCAGCTCGATTTGTTCTGGGTGATTTCCGACAAAAGAGTAGCGTTACAAAAATGTTGCAAAGTTTGGGCTGGGAAAACTTGGGAGAAAAAGGAGGCGATCTGCTTGACTAAGTGGCATGTTCCGAGCTGTCAGTGGAGAGATGGCCTGGGAGGACATCAGTAGACGAATAAATTGGAGTGGCGTCTTTAGAAGTAGGAAAGATCACAATATGAAGATAAAGTTGGAATACGAGAAGACAAATTGGGGTAAATATTCATTTATAGGAAGGGGAGTTAGGGATTGGAATAACATACCAAGGGAGTTGTTCAATAAATTTCCAATATCATTGAAATCATTTAAGGAAAGGCTAGGAAAACAACAGATAGGGAATCGGCCACCTGGGCGACTGCTCTAAATGCAGATCAGTATTGATTGATTGATTGATTGATTGATTGATTGATTGATTGATTGATTGATTGATTGATTGATTGATCCAACTGGACGGCGAAAAACTAGAAAACGGTAAACGTTTTTAATATCTTGGTTGTATTGTAACTAGTGATGAAACGTCGCTGCTGAAATCACTGAGAGTGCAAAAAGGACCACAAGTTTATCACCAAATTAGGTCTCTTCGATGGGATAATGTACAAATGGAACGTACAAACGCACAAAGAAAACCCTTTATCAGGTATATTTCGTGCCAATAGCTACATATGCCCTTGAAAACTATACAATCAACAGTAGATATAGTAGTAGACTTCAAGCTGCAAAATGAAGTTCCTGAGATCAATGCTACAGAAAACAAGAAGAGATAAGTTCCAAAATGAGGAGATCCTTCATAATACACAAGTAAAGCAGTAAAATGTAGGAACATCGAGACCCAAACGACATGACCATGAAAAAAGAATGGATAAAATGAGGAGAGCAAGGAAATATCTGGAAAAGAGGGCAAAAGACCTAGGGGCAGACAAAGGAAACGGTGGATCAGTCAAGTAAAGCAGGACCTGGAAGGAAGAGGGATGGAATGGCACCGAGTTGAGAAGGAAGAAATGTACCTGGATAAACAAAGATAGAGAGTGCCCTTGTACCGCACCCGGGTGACTGGAGACGTTAAAGGATGATGATGATGATATTCCTAGCATCTTGCACTGGACTACCATATACCTCCTTTTTAGGTCGCAGTTCAAATTCATCCAGTCTCCATAATCCTGGATTGAATGCCCCATTTTCAGTACCTTCGTCATCAAATGTACCTGGAGGAGTGTATGAATTTCTTGCAACTTTATTTCTACGCGAAATTTTGTGGAATACTTAGGTTATGCAGTTACAATAAGTCTAGCTCTAGCTGGAACAAGCAGAGAAAAGAGAGTGGCAAAATACAAACGCTCAATTTCGAAAGTAAGTATTATTTCATTAAAAACAATGTTATTAAAAAAGGGACGAACAGAGAGATTCATTTGTGAGATTAATGAAAAATCATAGCAATGTTGAACACGATTGTGTAGCTGCCGAACCAAAATACCACACTAATTGCCAGAGAAATGTTCTTAAATTAAAGAAAAACTTTCTGAAACTTAAAAACCTCAACAAGATAAGAAAATTAATCACTACAATTAAGGACATTTACATAGATAATAAAGAAGTTTCGCCATTTACATTGAAAGAGCTGACAGATACCATTAACGCGCAGGTGGCAGATGACAATCATTTCTATATTTCGTGAAACGTATTCAACTGGAGTAGTAATCACGACGAAGACTGGATCATTCACTAATATTTCTTTTCACGATTTTTAAGCTGATTTTTTATTAAAACTTAGTATGAGAATAAAATATGCACTCCGGAAGAAGAACGCTTGCTCGTAGTGTAAGTTGCTGCGGCGATTATTAGAGATGATATTGCATCATCTGTTGTTGATGCTGCCCTATTCAACCCCCAGAAAAATGTTGGACAACGAATGTATTACTTTGTTATGCATTATACATTCATAAATAATGAATTTTTGTAGTGTAACTTAATAAACTATAATTTATATTATTAAATTTGTCAATTCCATTTCACACCCCGTTTTTTAGTTTAAACATCGTTATCCTAGAAGGGGATGCGCGCTTCCTACTCTACGTGCTGCATCTCGAAAACGATTAACTATACGAAATAAATTATTGTAACGGGACTTGTGGCAACTTTCGTGGTAATTAACTCCAACTCCGTGAGACTTACAGGAAGCAAGATATTAAAAAAAAAGATTATGTTCCGGCCTTTGATATCTTGGCTGGCACGCGCGATATCATATGACTTTTTAGCCGGTCGATAGAATGTCAAAATGAAGGTCTCTGCAGAATATTAAGATGTTACCTTTCATTCCAAGGTTTAATCGTTGTTTGACTTGACTACAAACGGTGCAAACACATTGCGTCTTCACCACTCAAATGACTAGGCAATCAAATTTGCAACCATGCAAGGTCACTCTGAGGGAAAGGTTAAATACAAATGTTATTATTCTTTTTCTTCTTTCTTCGTTTCGGCCTGCTGTGGACCATGTTATTTCAACCGTTTTCATCCTTGAGCTTTAATTATTCCCCAGTACTCACGCATTCTCGTTCTGTGAGCCTCCTTTCTTTCATCAGCCCACTTCTCGCCTGTTTTCAACTTTGGCCTTTCTTGGAACCTCTTGTATTCCTGGAGCTTTTTCTGGAGAGGAGCACGTTTCTGGATGTCTTCGAGTGTGATTCCTATTTCTTGAAGGTCTTTTTCAACTTCGATAAACCAGGGTCCCTTGGTTTTCTTGTTAAGAAAGTAGGAAAAGATCCTATCGGTCTGTCTCTGTGTGCTCATGCGTGTTACATGGCCATAAAAATTAATCCTCCTTTTCCTAATCGTGTCCGTTATCCTCTCCATATGCTGGTACAGATCGCTGTTGTGTCGTCTCCTGTACTCACCATTTTCTTTGATTGGTCCAAGAATCTTTCACACGATTTTTCTTTCTTTAGCTTCTAGCTTCTCCATCAGACCTTTTCTGTTCATTGCAAGGCATTCTGCTGCGTACAGTGCTTCCGGGCGTACAACCGAACAATAATGCCTAAGCTTGGCGTTGATGGACACTGATCTTTTGTTGTAGACATTCCTAGACAGCTGATATGCCACCTCCATCTTGTTGATTCTGCACATGATTGCTTCTTTCTCACAGTTGTTAGGTTCTATCCACTCGCCTAAGTAGTTAAACTTTTCCACCTGCTTGATTTTTCCCTGTTCTACAATGGGCTCTCTGGGAACTGGCTTGATGTTGGTTATAAACTCTGTTTCTTGGAAAGAGATTTGGAGGCCAGCTTTTGCTGCTTGGATTCTCAGTTGGTTAATTTGTTTTTCAGAAGTATCTAGGGAATCAGAAAAGATTGCTATTATTATTATTATTATTATTATTATTATTATTATTATTATTATTATTATTATTATTATTATTATTATTATTATTACGTCGCACGAACTACTTTTAAGGATTTTGGAGACGTCGAGGTACCAGCTTGTTGTCCGGTAGGAGTTCCTTTACGTGCCAGTAAATCTACCGACACAGGGTATTTAAGTTCATTTATTGGAAAACACAAAGCAATTACAATTTATTTTTCAACATACTTTCCTGCTTTGGAGATGGATTTGTCCCAGTGTAAGGGAAGTTTCTTGATGCCCTCATCACAAAAAGAACAGGGTCCTGTCACCAGCCAGTTGCGCACTCTCGTCATCTCCAAATCGTTGCCCCCTAGAGCTTTTTAAGCGGTCCGAACAAATGGAAATCGCAGGGCGATAAGTCCGGGCTGTCAGGACGATGATCAAGTGTAGTCCAGTGCATTTCCTGCAGCTTGGAGGCAGTTAGAGCCGCAGTATGGGACCGCACAATGTCATGGAGGAGGATGACCTGTCGAATCAGTTGGTCTCGTATTTTGCAGCGATATGCAACCCACCCACTGCAAAAGCTCGCAGTAGTAAGCAGCATTGATTGTCGTCGCTCATGCAAAGAATCAATCAGCAAGATGCCTCGCCGATCGAAGAAAACGGTTGCATGAACCTTGTCAGCTGACAGTCGAGGCTTGGCTTTCACTAGTGCTGCCTCTCCTTTCCTCCGGCACTCCTTACTGGCTTGTTTGCATTCGGGAGTGTAGTGGTGGACCCACGTTTCGTTGCAGGTGACGATCCGACTCAAAAATGCATCACCTTCCTCCGTAAACCTTCCAGTAAGCCTCTGAGAGACCTCCAAACGTCTCAACTTCAGATTTTCAGTGAAAAGGCAAGAGACCCATCTAGAACACACATTACGGAACTGATGAATGCTTGAAAGCTGCCATAACTGATTCCGACTTATTCTGCAATTTCTGATATTCTCGCCCGTCGATCGCCGTCAATAATATCTTTAACCGCACAAATGTTTTCGCCTGTAATGCTGGTCCGAGGACGGCGATCGTGTTACCGATCTTACACACGTTCTCGTCCTTCATTGAACATTTCATGCCAGGCAAACACACACCTACCGAGCTCGGTACTTGCAGTCGCCTATGTGCGGCTAGTATCCAGTATTCAGGAGATAGTGGGTTCGAATCCCACTGTCGGCAGCCCTGAAGATGTTTTTCCGTCGTTTCCCATTTTTACACCAGGCAAGTGCTGGGGCTGTACCTTAATTAAGCCCACGGCTGCAACATTTCCACTCCTAGCCCTCTCCTGTTCCATCGTCGTCATAAGGTGCGACGTAAAGCAACTTGTAAATAAAGTAAAAAAAACCGCACGCCTGCTTGACAATGTTTGATCACCAAACTGTGCAGTCAATCTCTGCCAAATTTCCGCCGCTGTAACTCCTTCACGAGCAAGAAATATTATTATGCGTTGCGCAGTGGACGGGTGCACCTGTTGAACCGACATCGTGAGCGTTACTCAGGAAATGGCGGAAAATATCTAACAGCACGCTCACTCCACTTCTAACGGTCCCGTCTAAGGACAGCAGAAGCACGGGGCCAGTTCTACCAACTGCTGATGTTCAGGAACAAAAAAACCGTTTATATTTCATCGACCTCCGTATATGATTACAATGAACAACAACGACGATGATAACAATAACAATAACCAGCTACACAATTTGGTTTTAAAATCCGAAGGAATAATACTAATAAGTAGATAAAGTGGATGGTTCTGCGGCCTCCGCCTCCGCAGGCTCCCAGGGGCCCGCTCCTCCGCCGCCACACGGGGGTGCCTTCCCAGGGGCCCGCTCCTCCACCACCACCCGAGGGGCCCGCTCCTCCTCCCGCGGGAAATTTGAATTTGTAAACAAAGCCACGTGCTTTTTGACATCTATCATCGACATCAACGCATCGCTAACCACAGTGCTGCTATCTTGACGCGCCTAAACCTCAGTGGTGCCAACTTAACCTCACTAGCGCGAGATTTGAATCACAACCATCCACTTTATCTACTCTAATATGGTACGAACACACACACAAGGAATGCATTTTCAAATTATAGTAACCAAATCACGATGACCATCAAAATATTAAGAAATAATCTCATTCCTGGGACCAAATAAATTACAACTCAACCGTCCATCGTAAGCCTGACTGCCGAGAGTTATAAACAGGCTCGAAACTTCAGTATTTAGAGTTTAGATAAGGAGGCTGCCCTTGTTATCGCATATTCGTTGATTACTGGGTTATTACAACTGGCTAATTACTTCAAAAGCCTTGTTCAATGTTGTGAGAGGAAGAAAGGGGTGGTTTTATTAGAACAGATTGGGAAACCCACATTCTTTCATGAAATACCACACTCCTATTGACGAGAGAAGCTTTGCACAACGAAGGCCTAAGTTTGGAATAACTCTCTGTAATACAAATAATACTGTGTTGTGAGTTATAGCTTTATTAATATGTAAAATCGCTCATCAGAAACTGAATTAAGAAACAGTCATGGGGCCCTCACAAGCCATGTCTCCCCCCCCCCCCCCCCACCGCCGCCGTGGCCACCGGGGTCCTTATAAACGCCACTGACTGGGGATATATAATGGAGAACTGTACCAGACAGGATTGTGTCTTATATTAACTGAATACGTACCAGGAGCGAATACACGACAGAAAAGGTACATTGCGTTCATTCACCTGCAATTTAGTACATCCTGTGGCAATAGCTTCGAGCTTGTAATTAGTTTGAAGTCACTCTGACAACATGTAGGCTATGTAGTTATGTCAATATTAGTCTGTGTACTTCTAAAGTAATTAATTAGTATCACGATGCGGACGTAAAGGTCGTGGTCTGTATGTTAGTTACCATAGTTTTGTGTGAGTGTTAACTTGCAAAACAAACATTACGATTTTGTAGAAGAATGGCGAAGTGTGATATTTTAAAACAACTATATCGTGTGATATTTAATTGTTATATTTGGTGAATTCGGGCCTTAAGGAGGTCACCCTGATAAATTTTTAAAGATTAAAGATTGTGTTTAATTGAATTTGGATCGCACTGGATAAGGTACGGCACAGTAAACACTTCAAGTTTGAAACGTGTCACCTCTAGATGGCAGAAGCCTCCAAATAGTGAAGGACTTGATATGACCCCAATTGGCTAACGTCAAAATGGGACAAAGGCTCTCATACGTTGCTCAAGTACGAGGAAAGGTTACACTGTTGTCTCTTCTTCTATTCAACATATCCTCTAAAATTAACCTTCAAGGAGGCACTGAAAAATACAGAATTTGGTGTCATAGGGAAAGGCGTACCAATCAACAGCTTGAGATGTGCTGATGACATATTTCTTACTGACAGGAGGTCTGAAGAACTAAAAATTCTAATCAACAATATCACGGAAGTTTTTCAAAAATATAGCTTAAACCCGAACCCCGTGAAAACTGTTAACAAGTCGCCACTAAACAACCTAATGAATTGCCACTAATGACTGCAATAGAAAATCCGTTGGGGAAAAGGAATAAAATAATATACCTCGCCTGAAATGTCCATAAAATTGGAGCCTGCTGTAGAAATTAAAACAAGCCTAGAACAATTTCGAGTCACATTAATTAGGATGTGAAATCTTCTCTACATTGCTATAAACTGCTAAATATCAAACTCAAAATGTGATGTCTCCTTCATCTTGTTTCACAGAGCAGATAGTTGATTCTTGAGTGACACACAGAAGCACACATTTAAAACAACATCAAGCATTTTAAACTCATAGCTCGATAGCTGCAATCACTTAAGTGCGGCCAGTTAGATAGTGGGTTCGAACCCCACTGTCGGCAGCCCTGGATATGGCTTTCCGTTGCTTTCCATTTTCACACCAGGCAAATCAATCAATACTGATCTGCATTTAGGGCAGTCGCTCAGGTGGCAGATTCCCTATCTATTGTTTTCCAACAATGCTGGAGCTGTACGTTAAATAAGGCCACAGCCGCTTCCTTCCCGCTTCTAGCTCTTTCCTGACCCATCACTGCCATAAAACCTATCTGTGTCGGTGTGACGTAACGCAACTTGTAAAAAAGAAAACCTCATAGACGCTTATTATGCATGAGCTGAACTTACATGTTATGGAGTGTAAAAATGCAGGAGTGTATGAGAAAACCTAAAGGAATAGTGAAAAACTTCACGAAGTGCAGGCCAGGCACCCAGAGAAAGACATGCTCCTGCATATCATCATGTAAGGTAATATTAAATTCTAGTAAACTCCCAGTAGAAGAAGAACGACATCGTGTCTGAAAGATATGAAGGACTGGTATGGAGCAGCAGATCCACATTACATTCGCCAATCTTCTTTTAACGGACATAGCACAGGAAAGATAATAAAGAATCCTACATAGCAGAAACGCCGATCTGCTCGCCGAACTTTTAACCACTGCAGGGAACTTCAAGACATACTGTTTTACAAAAAGACTTCGTTCCAATCGGACGGAATCAGATGTATGGGCTATCATTCAACAACAGAAAGGAAAACACTGTGCCGTGATTGAACCAGATCGACCCTCGTTTACAAGCAATTGAATCGTTCGTTGTTGAAAGGCACTAAGTCCACATTTTTGACAAATTCGTTTTACAGCGATTTTGCGTTCTAAGCAGCAAGATGCATGTGTTGAAAGGATCCATTTCCTGGCAGCGCTTGTGCCATTGCCACAGCAGTCAGGTTAGTTATTCCGTTAGTCCTGCAGTTAGTGCGTTTCAACACGGAATGTCTACCAGCGCCAACCAACCTATGCAGGGAGCGCTGCTGATGTCAAGATTGGCGGCGCGCTTGTTTCATTTGTTTACATAGATGTTGAGTGTTGTCATTCACAATATATCCTACGTGGTTGTTGTGCTCTGCATATTACTACTCTTCTCCTTGCTGTGTTCTTTAAGATATTTTTATCATGGACAACGAAGTTTTGGCAGGAAAGAAACGTAAACGCAACGAAGAAAATTATGCCAGGAATAAAGTAAAGCGATCAAGGGTAAAGGGTACTGCATATACAAGCTATGCAGGAAAGGCAGTTCCTCAGAAAAGTATTGGACCTCCCTGCAGGTATGATGGAAATGATAATTTTTACCTAGATAGTATCTGTTCAACCATTTCACTTCTATAAAAGGGATTCTAACGATTATTGATACTGAAGTTATGATTACTTAACGGATGTCGGACAAAGAATTTACCTAGGTAACTTGTTTCTTTTAGGTGCAAGCGTCACTGCTTCAATATATTGCAAGAAGAAGAGAGGATGCAGATATTTAGTGCTTTTTACGATTATGAAACCAAAAATGAACAGGATATCAACTTACAGAGACTGATTGAATGGCATCCCATCAAACGGCGAAGACCTAGGGATGTTAATCAAGACGGAGAACGATCAAAAGTGGAACGTGAATCAGCATATACATATTTTGTTCTTAGAAATCAGGAGCGTCTGCAGGTCTGTAGGAATGCATTCATTAGTTTACACGGAGTAACACAGAAGCGTATATTCGGGATTGCTAAGCTGTTGGCGAAATGCGAAAGTCGAGTGGACAATAGTGGATTCAATAAGAAGACGCATGCTATATCACGTGAAATCTGCACTGAAATTCGGTACCACATTCTCAAGTTTTCAGTCAAAACTTCTCATTATGGGGGTAACGAAGTAAGATATTTGGATGCAAGACTGAACTTTAAAAAAATGCATGATTTATTTTGTGAGGAACATCCTAATTTTGAAGTAAAATATATATTTTATGTTGATTATTTCAATAAGAACTTTGGCTACAGATTCGGTAGACCCCAAATAGATGTGTGAAGTATCTGCGAAGAACTTCAAGTCAAAATGAAGTCTCCACACTTATCACAAAATGTTAAATTAGCAGCAGCAAGTGAGTTAAATATTCACAAGCGCAGAAGTCACAAATTTTATTCTTCTATGAAATCACGCTCAGAATCCTGCCAGTCTGATGATACAATCTGTGTTGCCTTTGACTATATGCAAAATTTACCTGTACCTCATATACCTGTTCAGGAAATATTCTACCTAAGGCAGCTATGGGTGCATGTATTTACAGTACACAACCTCCAAGACAATAGTTCCAAAGTATGCATGTATCATGAAGGGCAGGCCAAGAAAGGGGCCAATGAAGTTGCACATTCATATTGGACTATCTCACCAACGAGATTAAACCAGGCACGAAGAAACTTCACTTGTGCTCGGATGCGTGTCCAGGCCAAAATAGGAATCATTCATTTATTCGTTTCTGCATGGGCTTGGTCGAGGATAAACGATTCGAGGAAATTATTCACCGCTTCCCTATTAGAGGTCATTCCTTTCTGCCTTGCGACGGGGATTTTGGTGTTTTCAAGAAACAAATTAAGCGCTGCGACAGAATCTACACTCCGAAAGAATACTGTACAATCATTGCTAACGAAAAAAAGAATGTTATGATAAAAATGGTCGAAGGAACTGACATCATTGATGTGGATGCGTGGTGGCCTAAGCATTATACGAAAACAACTCTAAGTGATGAATCATCAGGGCAGGACGTTCCTAGATGTACGAAGGTGGTGTTTGCTCCTGCATTGTTTTCCGAGTTCCAGTATTCTGCAGATCATCCTGGCAGAGTGATTGCTCGTCCCTTCATTGGGAGCATAGTCCGTCACACATTCCATTTGTCTCAGCCTGGGCCTAGAAATGGTCCTCTTATGAATCAGTTGATGAAGGCCTATGAGAAGGGACGAGTACTAATCAAATCAACGAAAAAGGATGATCTCAAGTAGGTTCATCGTTATGTCACGACTTCTGAGGCGAGTAAAGCATTCTTCGATGAATTACTACAATGGCCGAGTCAGTGAAAAAGCCTTACCTGTCTTTTCTAACAGTATTACTTGTTTTAATAATATGCTTTTCTTCTTCAATATCTGTGACTACAGTGCAGCTGTTTTATTAATAATGAGTTTATATAAACATACCGCATAACAAAATAATAAACAATTCCGTGTGTTGTTTGAAGAAAATAACAGTTATTCCATTTAAGTTACCTTTTATTTTCATGCTTGTATATTGCACCATCCTGAGGGGGGGGGGTTTCTGTCATGCACCATATTGGGCAAACATTTCTAATATGTGCGTCCCATTGGGTGACCTAACAATTGCTCCGGCTATTTTCCCCTCAATCACCCATCACTCTTACAGACCATTAAACGGATGAATGCATAATAAAATTGATGCTAAGTGTCGTTGGCTAAGTTCGGTTTAAATCCTCATCGTATAAACAGTTATCGCATCATAGAATTTTAGCGATGTCGTAACCTTCAATTTTCCTATCAGAATATTTGATATGGTAATCCTTACATTGCCACGCGACACCTCTCAGGGATAATTAAATTACATCTACGAACCATAATATTTTACGTGAGATCAACTGAGACACCTCATTTCTTCTTCAATAAATTATTATCGATACCATTCATCATTCTGAATCAACATTAGGTTTTTCAAGTCCAATCATCCGAATATAAGTGAAGAAAATAAATAAAATATATTTTTTAAATGGATTAATTCAAAATTACTTAAATCCCAATAATATTAGCTTATCTCCTAAAATAATAACATCTAAATTGGGTAATCTATAATTTATTTCTTGATTCCGGAATCATAAAAGAAAATCTACTAATAATTATCATCATCAAATATCTTCCTCTTCTCGAACAAAGAAAATAAAATTTAAGTTAACTTCAATCGGATTCAACTATTCTTCTCCATTAGTTAAGCGCATCACAAAAATAAGGATAAGTTTTCTTGATTATAAAGTTGAAAGTACATTTTCTTTCTATTGAAAAAAACGTAGTATCATATTTTTAGGTTGAAAATAAATCTAAGTCCCTAATCCTAATTAAACTTCATAATAAAATTGTATAGTTTGAGTCCATCAGTTCTTGTTTCTTTCTTTTATAAAAAAATGCTTATTTTCATCATTATCACATCAAAATTCTGTCACAATGATTCACTTATTTTGATGTTATAACGTTAGCAATCACAAGTAAGTTCCAAATATATCGGCCCAAAAATGGCTATTTCAAATATATATTGTTCTTTAAATGAGAAATATTGGTCACCTCGACCATGTCATTTAGTTAAAATATTCAAATAACACCTTAAAATTAAATGTAGGTATCGTACAAAGACTAATTATAATTGTAGTTCAAATAGAAATTGTACCTAACATGTTTTATGGTTTAGCAATATTTAATCAGGTATCTATAATTCCGTAGGAATGTATTTGGTATCCTATTTTATTTAATTGCGGTAGAGATTTTAAATTATGGGATTGTTCTATGAATTAAATTCATTCTTGACAACATGCTTCCAATAATATTCAGTACAACGTTGATATATATTATCTATGAAGACAACAAGTGCCCTTTCTTTTATTTATTCCCTACTTGGATATTTCCTTTGAAGACAGTTTATGGTAACCCATGTATGAAATCCGCGATGTGTTTCATTGTACTCGTGTACCACTAACCCAATATATCTCGCATACCATATATATGTATTTTGCCGCGTATGGCAAACATCATCATCGGCCCATAATACGCCGTATTTACCGCCACAATTATCCATAATATGTCATTATTCATTCTCATAAACATATCACAGCGAATAATTATTCATAATCCCACATTAACATGCCACTCAAATCATAATTTCTCTACGTAAACATTTATCATCATCAACATGACGGCAAATCAACTTAACACCACATTACTGTACTATAACGGTACTCTTTTGGGTTAGAATTCTTATATTATGCGCATAAACACATTAGCCTAAAAATGAAATGCATATATAAATCAAATAAGTTAATATGTACTCACATTTCATTGCGTCGTATCAGCAAACACATATAGGTTATTCAGAAATCAACTATCTTCTTCAAGAATATAAAATTAGGGTTACGCCACTTTAAATACGATGTTTTTGTCCCATAATGGTTAAAAATTACATTCTGAATCTCTCCTTGCTCAGTTATAAGCATTCCTATCTTATGGCATTGATTGTAACTCCTGAAGAAATACCTATTCCCACATTAATAATAATTAGTCAACAAGGACAATTTCATTGCGAAGATGGTAACGACTGTGATTTTATCACGAAGAACTACGTAAAAACAACATACCAATGTTCACTATAATTATAACTACTATATTTACTGCATATTAATTTCAAGAAAATAAAGTAACTCTTTGGAACTTATCTTGCGATCACTGACGTTAGATGACTGGCTCTGGCTTCGACGTTGTCATCTTAGGATTGCGTAGAACGACTCCATCCTTCGTTATGTCACCATCAGGTCGTAGTTCTGGGACTCGGGATAGTAGAAACAGCTGGGCGGTTTCCGTCAGACAGCCGGCTCCATGTCCGATTTAGCCTCTCATCATGTTGTTGCAGTCAGTCATAAAAGAAAGAAACATTTCCAAATCGGGAGTTAATTTCACATCCATACTCTCAGGAATGTATATCAAGTTTGTATCTAAGATCAGGTTTTTAGGACAGTAATTCAAGGTTAATTCTTTGTAACAATTTAACAGTTAGAATATATCAAGTTAGCTCTCTAAAAATTTCTTTTGTTCGGCTAATCAACCTATACTGCGTTATATTCAACTTGATTCCTCGCACGGTCTTGAGCCTATACTCCGACTACTGTTCGGGTATTTTCTAACTCGCTCTTCACGATATTCCTTCGTATATATTTGATTTCCAAATATTCTTTCGCTTCGACGGTTCTCCAGCCGGAAATTACTGCAATATCTCCCTTCTTATTTACTCAAAGATTGGCTTTACTTCTCGAGGATAAATTTACGTCGTTTTTCGTAACGGACCTTTTTTATTGTTCAGCTACTTCTTCTTGTTTTAACAATCTTGAATACCTTCTATTATTTTTTTACGGCCGCATGGATCCTTTATAACTTTCCGTCCCAGTCCGTGATCTAGGCATCTTTAATTCATCAAATAAATATCTTTGCCGTCACGTGCATGGCCTTCTTGAATATATACGTTCGTAAAATGTATACACTTCGAAATCACGGCCTATTTTACTTAATATATGCATCCTTTTCTGACGTATGGCCCAATTACGTAATCTTCGCGATCATTACCGTGCATGGCAAACTTATAATTTCGTACGACGACCTTTATTCCGATCTCAGGACGATGAAAACGGTACATTTATCCTCCTGCCATAGATAAATAAATATGCTGCTCGCAGTATATTTATTTCAATTTTTGTTGTTCTAAACCGATGTAGCTTTTCATCGGCCTGATTTCGTTCATTTGTATCATATGTTTCGGATTTTAGTTAGTATTCTATCCTTGATCTTCTTTATAATATGGTTTCATGTTTGACGCGTTGTATACGTTTTGATATGTCCCATCTAGACTTTCTATCATATAGGCGTTGTTTCCAAAAACCTTCTTTACTATATATGGACCGTCATATAAATGAACGAATTTGGCGAATATTCTTTCTGAAACGTTAGAGATTGGTACTTCCTTTATCATTACCAGGTCATTAACCCGGAATGGTGGGTGGAACTTCTTATTTCGGACTCTTCTTCGGCGTTTGTTTGCCTGTTCTTCTAATTTGGCACTTACTATTTGATTAATCTCTTCGCAACTAGGTTTTGGTTCTACGTCTTTTCCTATAATTTCATCCCATGGTCGAGCTGGTCGTTCGTTCAAATGTACGAGTCTCGGTATTTGGCTCGTTGATTCATGGACAGTGTCGTTCATACATGCCTCGATGATTTTTATTACTTCAATCCATTTCCAATGACTTTGGGAGCAATATATCCTACAATATTTAGAAATTTCTCGCATGCAGCGCTCCACTGGATTGGCTGACGGATGTCTTACTGAACAATAGACATGTTTAATTCCTAAAATTTGCATTGCATCCTGGAATTCACCCGATGTAAACTGTGTTCCTCTATCGGTCAAGATTTTTTTCGGTTTTCCCATCTGAGGTATAACGTTTTTGTTTATAGCTCTCAATATTTGCTTTGTTGTTGCCCTCTGTATAGGCTGTAGGACTGTGAATTTTGAGAAGATGTCCATCGTAACAACTATGTATCTATTCCCTTTAACAGCCGTTGGTAATCTTCCATATAGATCTGTTGCAAAGATCTCACGAGGAGCTGTTGGTATTATTGCAATTGGTCCTTGCTTGGTAAGGAAAGGGCTATATTTTGTCCTTTGGCATGTATCACAGGTCTTGATCACATCTCTGATTGTTTGTCTCATTCCTGTCCATGTAAATCTTTCTATTATCGTCCTCACCACCTTTTCTATTCCTCCATGTCCTATTATCCTATGGGAATGCCAAATTATCCCTTTCTGCAAAGATCTGGGTACTACTATTTTGGTCCTTTTCAAATCCTTGCCGACATATTGCTTCAATATTCCATGATCCATCGTAAATTTACCATCTCTATTACTTTCCCGCTTGTCATCGAAATTACTTTGTTCAATCCTTGTTATTTCTAGCATTAATTTCTCATCTGCTCTTTGCCATTCCGATATATCCCTTAGTTTTTCTAAAAATTCTTCGTCCTGTCTTACTAATTCAATCTGATTTATAGTTTCTTCTTTTGCCACAGGATTTCTGCTTAATGCATCAGCGAGGATATTGTCTTTCCCGCTACAATGCTCAATTCTGATATTAAACTGTTGGGCGAATAAAATCCATCGTGTGACCCTTTCACTTAGCATCGCTGCCTTAAGACCGAATTCCAAAGCTTTGTGGTCTGTACGGATAGTATCTGGGAATCCATATACAATCTTTTTCCACTGTTGCAGAGCATAAATAATTGCTAGTAACTCCTACTCAGTTGTTGTATAATTTACTTCATGGCTGCGTAACTTGCGGCTTGCAAATGCCAAGTATACTCGATCCTCATCATTTTCTGGTGCCTCTTGGTATAAATATGCACCTATACCAACATTTGATGCATCCGTTTGTATGATAAATTCTCCAGTATAATCCGGATATCCTAACTTGATACTATTTGCCATTAATCTTTTCATTGCCAGGAAAGCTTCTTCTGTTTGAGTATTCCATTTCCATTTGTTGTTTAATTTTAATAAATCTTGCAATGGCGCTGCGATTTCTGTATACCCTCTACAGTGATTTGGAAAGAACTGGGTCATCCCCAAAAATTGTCTAACTTGCTTTATGCGCGTTGGCCTAGGAAATTCGCAAATTGCTTGAATTTTAACTGGATTAGGTTTCACCCTGTTTCCGTCAATTACATGTCCGACAAATAATATCTCATTTTGACAAAATTTTGATTTGGCCGGGTTAATTTTGAATCCTGTAGTTTCCAAATTATCTAATAATTGCTTCAACTTACTACACTGTTCGTCAAATGTCTCTGTTGCAAAAACCATGTCATCCACGTAACATGTCACATACTCTTTCACGTCAGGTAGCAAGTTCCTATCTAATGCCCTTATTAATACGGCACAACTGTTCTTTAATCCAGAAGGCAACCTACAATAAGCATATGTTTGGTTGTCAAACATAAATCCAGTTAGAAGTCTAGATTTTTCTTCGAAAAGTATATGATGAAACGAAGATGTAAAGTCTAAACTTGAAAAATACTTCTTGCCCTTAAATTTCTTTATTATCTCCTTAATTTTTGGAACCTGGTTATATTCTGGTATTAATTTTTCATTTAGCTTTCTACAATCAAGGCAAATTCTACGATTTCCGTTACCTTTCTTTACAATGACTAATGGATTCAGGTAAGGTGTAGTAGTCTTTATGATTATACCATCAGCTACCATCTCTTGGATGATCTTTCTCACTTCCTGGAAATATTTTTCAGGTATATCATATAACCTCCCTTTGTATGGTGTCCAGTCATTTACGATGATTTTATATTTAAAATTCGGAATCTTTCCCGGTTTATCCTTAAATATTCCTGAATACTTTTCTATTATCGAATATAATTTCTGTTTCTCTTTAGGACTCAATTTCGTTTCTGCGATCTTTCTCCAAATATCTGACTCTTCTTTTTCTTCATCTTTTATCAAAATCTTCTCCAAGCTATGTATAATTTCTTCCATTTCCTCAGTCTCATTTAACGGTATTTCCTCTTCCATTAACTTTTCAGTTTCAATAGCTTCAAATTTCATATGCTCCGTGTTTTCTGCTTTTCCCTCTAACTTTATCTTTTCCTTGGTTATCTTTCCATTTTCCTTAACGATTGGGAATCTTACTTCCTGATTTTTCAAGTCAATTATCATTTCCGTTGTTACTATAAAATCCACCCCAAGAATCACATTGTACTTAATTTTGTTCATAATTATGAATGGGTGCTCAAATATAAATCCACCAATCCTGACATTTAAATAAGTTTGTATTTTACATTCAACAGATTTATCTGGTATAATCCCTCTTATTTTCATCTGTGCAACCGGTATAATTGGCAACTTTCCTTCTTGATTTACCTCAACAAATAACGCTTTTGATATAACACTTATACTCGCCCCTGAATCAATCAAACAATGCATTTTCAGGCCATTTATTCGTGCGGTAATAATGGGTAAGTACGATTTACTTTCTTTGTGAATTTCTTGTGACTCATCTAGTAAGTCATCCGGATCGATATCCCAAGCCACAATTTGTAGTACATACCAACTTTTAATTTTTTTACCCAATTTTTCCAAAATATTATCTCTCTTATTCTCTACATCGAAATTGGCGTTTTTTTTACTCTGGGAGTCTGTTTGAAACGATTGAGCGTCTGGATTCAGTTTTTGCCCTTCTCTATCTTTTCTTTTATATTCCTGAAGCTCTAGACTCTCGGCTCCCTCCATGTCTCCATTGATGTCTCGATCCCTGATCGCTTCTTCCCATCTTTTCTTTTCTCTAGTTTCTTTTCTCAATTCCTGTATATACTGTCTGTTCCTATTCTCCCTATTATTGTACCTGTTCATCGGTGCTCCATGATACATTGGCCTCTGTCTGTAACTTCCTCTTTCTCTTTCATTTCTAAATCGACTAGGCTGTCGATGATATGGCAAAAATCGTCTCTCTTCATTCTGCCTTCCACTATCATGCCCATTTTGCCTGCATCTGCATCGGTTTCGATCACCTGTCCTCTCATCATCATCACTAAGTTCTCTTTTCCTTGAGCTTCTATCATTTTCTCTTTTCTCGGATACCGATTTCTTCTGAGTGTTTTCCCAATTTATTACGTTCACTTCTTCTTGATTGTTTGTGTTCCTATGGATTCTTGCTGTCGGATGACTCGACGTCATATCCAACTGCCTTAAAATGCTTTCCATCTCGATTGCGGAAGTCACATTTACAGCAGCTAATAATCTTTGAATTTCTGGAGGGAATTGCTTTTGAATCGTCTTTATCGCCTCTAATTCGCTGGTTGCAGAATCTAGATCCTGGAACCTATGAAACTGATATGAAAAGTAGTCACTAAATCTCGTTGTTCTTACCGACGAATATCTTTTCGAATACAACTCCAATCTAAGGTTTTGTTGAATCTCCGGATTCCAAAATTGTTTGAGAAATGCGACCTTGAACTCGTCGTAATCGTGGAAAGTATATTTAAATGCCTGATACCACAAATTCGGATTTGCATCTAAGTGTTTTTCTACTATCCTGAGTTTCTTTTCGTC
Source organism: Anabrus simplex (assembly GCF_040414725.1). Lineage (NCBI taxonomy): Eukaryota > Metazoa > Arthropoda > Insecta > Orthoptera > Tettigoniidae > Anabrus > Anabrus simplex. The sequence continues at coordinate 327,905,155 of NC_090271.1, forward strand.
AGGTATTCTATTCTCTTTAAAATATTCCTCCATTTCTCGCAAGAACCTCTTTGGTGACATTGCCGCAGTATTGCTAAAATTTTTGGGCCTGTCATCGTACGTTTTTACAATATTTATAATGGCTGGGCTTCCATTTCCAATATTTCCAACTATAACATCCTTACTGCTCTGATCAGTTTCGCCCGACATTGTCGGTGTTCCTTCCCTGTCATTTATATTTATATCTACGATTCTCTGTTCATTCAACTGTTTTGACATTTCTAGCTTTTTTGTTTGAATTTCACCTCTAATATTCTGAATTTCTTTCTTCATCTCATCGATTCCCTGCTCCGTTCTAATTATTCTCTTCTCCGTTTCATTCTTGTTCTTCTTCATCTCTTCATTTAAAATTTTCATCTCATCTCCAATATGGTCACGTGCTAATATAAAATTATCTCCCAGCGTTTTATTTGCTGTTATTACGTTCTCATTTATGTCTTTTAACTTCTCTTCATATTGATTCCATTTTCCTTGGGAATCTACCCTCATCGACTCCATGTTTTCCGTTAGCTTCTTAATTTCATCCTCTTTCAATTCCTGGATATAATTTCTATTTTCGGCTAATTCTCCTCTAATTTTATCCATTTCATTATGGATCTCTTTGTTTTTATCCTCCATCTTTTCCATCATTTCAGTTCGAAGTTATCTTATCCCGGTTTTCATCTGGGAAACTTCTTCTTCAATTTTGCCAATTCCTGTTCTAATCATCTCCTCTTGCCTCTTCTCCATTTTCCTCATTTCCTCCATCTGGTTCCGGTAACTTTCTTCCTGTATCTGATTACACTCTTCTTGTTTCTGTCGGTACTCTTCTCTCATTTTCCTCATTTCCTCCATCTGGTTTTTCTCCATGTTTCCTATTTTCTCCATCTGGGTTTTCTGGTTTATCTCCATGTTTCCTATTTTCTCCATCATTTCTTTTAACATTTCCATTATTCCCTTCTGTTCGTCTTTTGTCTTGTCTAACTTTTCGGTTATCTGGTTTATCTGCTCATCCCTCTCCTTAAATTTCTGTTCCTGTTCTCTTTTTGCCTTTTCTGCCTCTTCTATCATTCTATTTATCTCCTCATCCTGTCCTTGCAGTTTCTCTCCCTGCTCCTTCTGATATTCCTCTAATTGTAAACGAAGTTGGTTCAAACTCGTCATATTTGCATTTACTATTATCCAACTTCTTAAAATTCCAATTGCTCCAAATTATGACTTAAATTCACTAAAAACTATATCAATCGCTCAATCAATATGGAAACCGACTATCCGACTTCCCCCGCTAATCAGCCGTCCTACCATCCCAGTCATCTAAAATATTGAAAATAAGCATTTTTTTCATTACTACCCTATTATCTACTCTTATCTTGACATAATACAATATAATGATTAAAAACAATATTATAAATTATCTTAACAAATTAATTATTTAAATTATTAATACAATCTATTTCAATAATTTTTATCCATCTCTTCTTCCGCCTTTCTTCCATAGCCTTGAATTGTTTATCTATCTCTCAACTTCTTCTTTCCGTCTTGGTATCTTCGGAAAATATTCGATCTCAAATAATCATCTATTCTTCGCCTCACTGCTGATTATTATCTTTCTCAGCCATCCTTCTTCATTATTTTCCCACATACTCCCACATCGAGTATCCTCAATCATGTTCCAACGGTAAATTGCCAATTCAACATTTGGGCTAAGGTATCTTCAATCTTCCTTTATTGCTGGGCATCAATTTATTGTATCCTGCAATTATCTTGTCACTGCCCCTGAGTATCCTCCATTTTTGTTCCAACGTTTAGCGTTATTTTATTTTTAATATACGCCACATATGGTATCCTCAGTTTTACTTCACATCGCGGCGTCATTTCTAAATGCGCCAAGAGTTATTTTGTAGTTAGGCTGGTTGTCCTCAGTTTTGCTGCGAAATTATGCGCCATTTTTAATATGGGCTGGGTGTCCTCAGTTTTGCATCACCGTTGGGCGCCATTTTTAATATGCACCATCCTGAGGGGGGATTTCTTTCATGCACCATATTGGGCAACCATTTCTAATATGTGCGTCCCATTGGGTGACCTAACAATTGCTCCGGCTATTTTCCCCTCAACCACCCATCACCCTTACAGACCATTAAACGGATGAATGCATAATAAAATTGATGCTAAGTGTCGTTGGCTAAGTTCGGTTTAAATCCTCATCGTATAAACAGTTATCGCATCATAGAATTTTAGCGATGTCGTAACCTTCAATTTTCCTATCAGAATATTTGATATGGTAATCCTTACATTTGCCACGCGACACCTCTCAGGGATAATTAAATTGCATCTACGAACCATAATATTTTACGTGAGATCAACTGAGACACCTCATTTCCTCTTCAATAAATTATTATCGATACCATTCATCATTCTGAATCAACATTAGGTTTTTCAAGTCCAATCATCCGAATATAAGTGAAGAAAATAAATAAAATATTTTTTTAAATGGATTAATTCAAAATTACTTAAATCCTAATAATATTAGCCTATCTCCTAAAATAATAACATCTAAATTGGGTAATCTATAATTTATTTCTTGATTCCGGAATCATAAAAGAAAATCTACTAATAATTATCATCATCAAATATCTTCCTCTTCTCTAACAAAGAAAATAAAATTTAAGTTAACTTCAATCTGATTCAACTATTCTTCTCCATTAGTTAAGCGCATCGCAAAAATAAGGATAAGTTTTCTTGATTATAAAGCATCATATTTTTAGGTTGAAAATAAATCTAAGTCCCTAATCCTAATTAAACTTCATAATAAAATTGTATAGTTTGAGTCCATCAGTTCTTGTTTCTTTCTTTTATAAAAAATGCTTATTTTCATCATTATCACATCAACATTCTGTCACAATGATTCACTTATTTTGATGTTACAACGTTAGCAATCACAAGTAAGTTCCAAATATATCGGCCCAAAAATGGCTATTTCAAATATATATTGTTCTTTAAATGAGAAATATTGGTCACCTCGACCATGTCATTTAGTTAAAATATTCAAATAACACCTTAAAATTAAATGTAGGTATCGTACAAAGACTAATTATAATTGTAGTTCAAATAGAAATTGTACCTAACATGTTTTATGGTTTAGCAATATTTAATCAGGTATCTATAATTCCGTAGGAATGTATTTAGTATCCTATTTTATTTAATTGCGGTAGAGATTTTAAATTATGGGATTGTTCTATGAATTAAATTCATTCTTGACAACATGCTTCCAATAATATTCAGTACAACGTTGATATATATTATCTATGAAGACAACAAGTTCCCTTTCTTTTATTTATTCCCTACTTGGATATTTCCTTTGAAGACAGTTTATGGTAACCCATGTATGATATCCGCGATGTGTTTCATTGTACTCGTGTACCACTAACCCAATATATCTCGCATACCATATATATATATTTTGCCGCGTATGGCAAACATCATCATCGGCCCATAATACGCCGTATTTACCGCCACAATTATCCATAATATGTCATTATTCATTCTCATAAACATATCACAGCGAATAATTATTCATAATCCCACATTAACATGCCACTCAAATCATAATTTCTCTACGTAAACATTTATCATCATCAACATGACGGCAAATCAACTTAACACCACATTACTGTACTATAACGGTACTCTTTTGGGTTAGAATTCATATATTATGCGCATAAACACATTAGCCTAAAAATGAAATGCATATATAAATCAAATAAGTTAATATGTACTCACATTTCATTGCGTCGTATCATCAAACACATAGGGTTATTCAGAAATCAACTATCTTCTTCAAGAATATAAAATTAGGGTTACGTCACTTTAAATACGATGTTTTTGTCCCATAATGGTTAAAAATTACATTCTGAATCTCTCCTTGCTCAGTTATAAGCATTCCTATCTTATGGCATTGATTGTAACTCCTGAAGAAATACCTATTCCCACATTAATAATAATAAGTCAACAAGGACAATTTCATTGCGAAGATGGTAACGACTGTGATTTTATCACGAAGAACTACGTAAAAACAACATACCAATGTTCACTATAATTATAACTACTATATTTACTGCATATTAATTTCAAGAAAATAAAGTAACTCTTTGGAACTTATCTTGCGATCACTGACGTTAGATGACTGGCTCTGGCTTCGACGTTGTCATCTTAGGATTGCGTAGAACGACTCCATCCTTCGTTATGTCACCATCAGGTCGTAGTTCTGGGACTCGGGATAGTAGAAACAGCTGGGCGGTTTCCGTCAGACAGCCGGCTCCATGTCCGATTTAGCCTCTCATCATGTTGTTGCAGTCAGTCATAAAAGAAAGAAACATTTCCAAATCGGGAGTTAATTTCACATCCATACTCTCAGGAATGTATATCAAGTTTGTATCTAAGATCAGGTTTTTAGGACAGTAATTCAAGGTTAATTCTTTGTAACAATTTAACAGTTAGAATATATCAAGTTAGCTCTCTAAAAATTTCTTTTGTTCGGCTAATCAACCTATACTGCGTTATATTCAACTTGATTCCTCGCACGGTCTTGAGCCTATACTCCGACTACTGTTCGGGTATTTTCTAACTCGCTCTTCACGATATTCCTTCGTATATATTTGATTTCCAAATATTCTTTCGCTTCGACGGTTCTCCAGCCGGAAATTACTGCAATATCTCCCTTCTTATTTACTCAAAGATTGGCTTTACTTCTCGAGGATAAATTTACGTCGTTTTTCGTAACGGACCTTTTTTATTGTTCAGCTACTTCTTCTTGTTTTAACAATCTTGAATACCTTCTATTATTTTTTTACGGCAGCATGGATCCTTAATAACTTTCCGTCTCAGTCCGTGATCTAGGCATCTTTAATTCATCAAATAAATATCTTTGCCGTCACGTGCATGGCCTTCTTGAATATATACGTTCGTAAAATGTATACACTTCGAAATCACGGCCTATTTTACTTAATATATGCATCCTTTTCTGACGTATGGCCCAATTACGTAATCTTCGCGATCATTACCGTGCATGGCAAACTTATAATTTCGTACGACGACCTTTATTCCGATCTCAGGACGATGAAAACGGTACAATATACATATATTCATTTAGAAATAAAGAAAATAAACCAAGAATGTAAATGTTATTGCTCGTTTATCAATCAATCAATCAATCTATCTATCAATCCATCAATCAATCAATCAATCCATCAATCAATCAATCAATCAATCAATCAATCAATCAATCAATCAATCAATCAATCAATCAATCAATCAATCAATCAATCAATCAATCAATCAATCAATCAATCAATCAATCAATCAATCAATCCATCAATAAATCAATCAATCAATCAATACTGATCTGCATTTAGGGCAGCCGCCCAGGTGGCAGATTCCCTATCTGTTGTTTTCCTAGCCTTTTCCTAAATGATTTCATAGAAATTGGAAATTTATTGAACATCTCCCTTGGTAAGTTATTCCAATCCCTAACTCCCCTTCCTATAAATGAATATTTGCCCCAGTTTGTCCTCTTGAATTCCAACTTTATCTTCATATTGTGATCTTTCCTACTTTTATAAACGCCATTTAAACTTATTCGTCTACTAATGTCATTCCACGCCATCTTTCCGCTGTCAGCTCGGAACATACCACTTAGTCGAGCAGCTCCTCTTCTTTCTCTCAATTCTTCCCAACTCAAACATTGCAACATTTTTGTAATGCCACTCTTTTGTCGGAAATCACCCAGAACAAATCGTGCTGCTTTTCTTTGGATTTTTTCCAGTTCTTGAATCAGGTAATCCTGGTGAGGGTCCCATACACTGGAACCATACTCTAGTTGGGATCTTACCAGAGACTTATATGCACTCACCTTTACATCCTTACTACAACCCCTAAACACCCTCATAACCATGTGCAGAGATCTGCATCCTTTATTTACAGTCCCATGTATGTGATTACCCCAATGAAAATCTTTCCTTATATTAACACCCAGATACTTACAATGATCCCCGAAAGGAACTTTTTCACCCCATCAACGCAGTAATTAAAACTGAGGGGACTTTTCCTATTTGTGAAACTCACAACCTGACTTTTAACCCCGTTTATCAACATACCATTGCCTGCTGTCCATCTCACAACATTTTCGAGGTCACGTTGCAGTTGCTCACAATCTTGCAACTTAGTTATCACTCTATAGAGAATAACATCATCCGCAAAAAGCCTTACCTCCGATTCCACTCCTTTACTCATATCATTTATATATATAAGAAAACATAAAGTTCCAATAATACTGCCTTGAGGAATTCCCCTCTTAATTATTACAGGGCCAGATAAAGCTTTGCCTACTCTAATTCTCTGAGATCTATTTTCTATAAATATAGCAACCCATTCAGTCACTCTTTTGTCCAGTCCAATTGCACTCATTTTTGCCAGTAGTCTCCCATGATCCACCCTATCAAATGGTTTAGACAGGTCAATCGCGATACAGTCCATTTGACCTCCAGAATCCAAGATATCTAATATTTTCAGCTTTATGTCTATCACCCTCTGTTCGTTCCATTTTGAAAGGAACTAAGTCCAGTTACGTATTTTGTCTGTAAAAGTGTTAGTAGCATACAGAACAACACAATTTTTACTTTATTATAACGGCGTGTGTGTGCACTTTACATTGTACAAATATTTATGTCTCATATTACAATACAAGAGCGGAAAAATAGATTTTTGTGTTTATCTCAAAACTTTAAAAATTGGACATAGTGCCTTTCAACAACGAGCTATTCAATTGATATCGAACCCTTGCAACAAGAACTAGAGAAACATCACTGAGAAAGTATGGGCACATCAAGCGAACGGAGGATTCAAAGATACTCAGAAGAATGCGTGAGATGGAAGTAGGTGGCAAGAGTTCGAGAGTATGAGGTAGATGATAGTAGGCAGGGAAGGACGATGTTGGAAGAGAGTGGACGGAGAGGGGGGAAATAACAAGAAATGATAAACTAAAGTACGAAACAGCCCCGACCAGTGGTTGGAAACTGTGCACGGTGATGATATTGATGACGATGAAATATTCTGCTCACAACTGATGGCTTTTTCGTACCAAATTTGTAATAATTTACTCAAAAATCTCATTTATAAATAGGTCGAAAAAACCGTGCATGGCTTCATGGCAGTGACCATACTACGACCTCAGCGAGTAGGTTGCAGATCAGAAGTAGTAACATCCATACGGGAGAAGCCATTCTCAGTCATTGAGAAGTACAGTATGGGAGTTCCTCTCTTCGACTTCGTTAGTACACTGAACCTCGGATCAGATAGGCTGCCAGAACGGTTAGCCCTATTAAAAACTGGAGCGGAGTAGGTGCATTTAGAATTCAATATACCAGAAAAAAGTGTGTATGAATTTTGAAATAAATATGCTAACTGGATTAAAGCCACTTATATATAAATTATTTATTTAACAAAGCCGAGCTTTCCGCCAAATTGCATCAACGCATGTGAATGTTTGCCCCTGACAGTGAGGAAAGAAAGTCTTCGAATTCAGTCAGCTCGTTTATTTCTGTATTTTAATATAATGAGCCAAGAAAACCTACGTTCATTAATTTATATGAACTTTATTCGTAACTCTAATAATCTAAATTTATCTATTTATCTGTACTAGCTGATGTACCCGTGCTTCGCTACGGAATATTCAGAAAAACTGTATTGGTGACTTTCCCAGCTGACGCCAAAGTAGGCCAGTAGGAATGTAGCGATTAAAGTAATGCTATCATATAAAATATTCGATCAAATGAAAAACTATACATTTTCTCAATTTTAACGAATAATAAGTACTACGCTGTGGGTCTAACAGTCCAAAGTTCCAGTGCTGGAATGACCAGGCCGCAGACAGCTGCGAACAATCCTATGCCATTATTCCATTAAATCTGCACACTGCTCATTCCAATCAGTGCCTCAGAGATGGGATTTAATAACTGGAATGCTATGATGAACCAGTGTGTTATGTGCCAGTAGTATCAGAAAATTATGAACCAGAGAAAAGGAATAAGCGAAAGAAGAGAGAGATGTAACTCCCCAACTATTTCCCTGCAATTCTGTTTACCCATTTTCTCGTGACTCGGCGCTGATATGGACTTTGCAACAAACATCCAAATTCATCAATATCTCTGTTATCATAGCCAGTACGGTAAAAAGTTGTAAGACGTAAATGATCGGAAATGTTATACTGTATAACTTCAGTTATGTAGTATTTATCGATAGGACCACTAATAACATACATATATGAGAATAACATTTTAGGCCTTCCTCTAAACTACCATTTCACTCAGTGTGAAACAATTATTTATAGCCTAGATACCATTAAATTATCTTCAGCCGTTTTCTCGTGATGCTTGTACAGACAGACAGACAGACAGACAGACAGACAGACAGACAGACAGACAGACAGACAGACAGACAGACAGACAGACAGACAGACAGACAGACAGACAGACAGACAGACAGACAGACAGACAGACAGACAGACAGACAGAAATTACGGAAAGTTAAAAAGTGCATTTCCTTGTTACTGTGGACACGACCGATACAGAAATACCATCCTTTTAAAATTCTGAGCAATGTACAGACAAAACTCTCATTTTATTACACACACATATATATACATGCACTAATACAGGGCCTCTCATGGTGCATGCGCGTGGTGCATGCACTGTGCACGGTGCAAAAGACGACTTGGCTGGGTTAACCAGAGTGCAGACCCCCCACTCCTCGATTTGGAGCAATAGCGCTAACTCTCTCTTTCCTTAGGCCTCTCTCGCTCGCTCCGCCTGTCTCCCTCTCCCCCACTTGCGCCGTAGCGCTCCAAATCCGGGCTGAGTTGAGCCGAGTATAGCCGAGTAGAGCCGAGCATAGCCGAGTAGCCCAGAGACGAAGCGTTGATCCGAGCCATACCGAGCGGCACCGAGCGGCACCGATGCACAGTGCACGGAGCTCTTGCGCCTCGCTCTGCACGCGTGAGATTTTGGGCGTTTGAGAGGCCCTGCACTAATATATAAAGAGAGACTGTGAATTATTTTTATATATAAGGGATAAAATCAGAAACCACCACATCGATTTTGAAATTTATTTCACCATTTGAAAGATAGTATCATTCCGGAATATCAAGGTTTATCTCGGATAACGCAACGAGCCATGCCGTTTGATTAAATCTTACAACGTGTAGACTATTTGGAATAAAATTATTTTTACGATAGAGAGGAAGCACGGGCTCATCTGCTAGCATTATCATATTAATAGCAGTGCTGCTTTAATGGTAATTGAGGATTATTAATAGGCTCTATAACTGTTGTTAGAACTAAACCCAAGACATTGCTCTATCTGTCAGCATTGAGCTGTTGTTGTTACGTAACGAGTAAAGATTTAATGTGTATTTTCTATCTTCAATCGTATATTTACCTCTATCTCTGTACAGAATATTTCATTCCGGTCCTGAAGGGAAATTTATTTCGGTGAATATTCAGAGAAACTGATGGGGTTGGTGGCCGTGGCATATACTAGGAACTGTTCTGGCACTCACCCTAGTGCAGGAGAATGGAAAACTATGGTAAACCATTCTCAGGACAGCCGACGGTGGAGATCAACCTCTCTCTGTCTCCCGAATACAGGCTTCAGGAGTAACTCTGGCTCAACCTCAAACGTATTACCGACCTACGGTCCTGCAAGTATACTTGAGCATTGCATTTACGTACCCATGGCCAGTAGGCTGTAATGTTCTGTCTTTGAATGTCAACAGCTTAACGGAAAAATCGCTGCTGCTGCTTGTGTCAATTACATTCTCCCTATATGGGAGCGGGCCCCCAGTCCAACTAGGGACTCTTTGGCTCTGGATTTCGGTAGTTTTATTTGAGTTTGCTTTAGTTGTCTATCTCTTGGTGTGCTATGACACACGTATTGTTAGTCTTGTTAGTGTAGATATAGATACTGGCGTGTGGATTGTCACAACAAGGCGTCACCCAGTGTAAATCCCGCACCGCACCGCACCCACCTGGCTTTTACTCTGCTATCCCCCGATTATTGAAACTTTTTTAATTTACAATTTTTACAATATTTACATTTTATATTATTTTCATTTCTTCTTCTTTCAGAGTTTTGCTCATAATTCATCGAACATTATTCAATATTACAATTTTCACATAATTAATTTCACATGCCATTTAATTTCACCGCACTTTTCATTCTACGTTGTTTCTTGATGTTGTTATTAACATTTTTGAATCTTGTGTTTTGTGTAGTTGTTACATTTTGAAGGGGTGTAGTGTGTTTCATGTGCGATCGAGACTTCATTGCTGTCCTCTTGGCCTTGGAGTATGGCGTGGCTCTGTATCTGTGCACTTGCTGGTTGTTTTATTTACCATATGAGGGTAATAGCAGTTTAATAGTTTTTACGTGTTTTATAATATTATGTAGCTTCCTTAAGCACCATTTTGCACGCTAGGGTTATTTCATGTCATTTTCATATAGATTTGACGGGTTGCTCACTCCTAGAGTTTTGAACGGGAAACCCGGTATCGAATAACAGATAGTTAATAATTTCAGGATGTGCATGATTTTCATGGAGCATGTTTTCCACCTTAGAGCGAAACCAGTGAGATATTTCCACCGGTGTAACTGAGCGAGGATCTTTTAGAATCACATGCAACAGACTGACCCGTAGCCGAGTGTGAGATTAGAACACAGAGAGGGTAGATTCAAGACCAGAATGAGCCCAGATATGTGTGTGCATTAGCGCCATGAGGTAATAGTGGAATTAGTCGTGAGAAGGCTTAGATAACAGGCCGAGAGCGAGCCGAGATATTAGTGGAGCTAGCCATTTTCCTCTTTCAGGAAAAGTTTTATTACACATTGTGTGTTTGTTTGTATATTACCAGACGAATTGGCCGTGCGGTTAGAAGCGCGCAACTGTGAGCTCGCATCCGGGAGATAGTGGGTTCGGGCCCCACTGTCGGCAGCCCTAAAGATGGTTTTTCGTGGTTTCCCATTTTCACACCAGGGAAATGCTGGGGCTGTACCTTAATTAAGACCACGGCCGCATCCTTCCCATTCCTAGGCATTTTCTGACCCATCGTCGCCATAAGACCTATGTGTGTCGGTGCGACGTAAACTAACTAACAAAACAGATTATTTGTATATTTATTGTCCATTATTATTGTGCGCAGCGTTGAAACATGGGTTACAGCGCGAGCTGGATTTTTGGTTTGAGGTTCCACCGTCTTCAGCATATCCGGGTGTATCCCGTGATATTAAATTCTGTGTTCTTTTGGGGGCGTACGTGTCAGTCCCAAGTCAATGTTTTAATATTTATTTACCGACTGGATCCGATTTGTTTAACCCGGCCGAGATGTGCGAGTCTATAATTATATGTGACGCGCCGTGACGATCCTGATCTAGGCTTCGTGCCACCCATAGATTTAATTCATCTCTACGGTCCGTAAAACACAATGATACCACCGAATTTTCACACACGATGTTTATAATTTAGGATCGAGACCCGTGTTTCGATTAATATATTGTGACGCGGATTTTTGTAAATGTGATATTGTTATTTTATTTTGGGAATTTATCATGCTGTCACAGGCGATTTTTTAATGATTTGTTTCACCCATTATTTACACGACTCCGCTCCGCTGAGCTAGGCCAAACATTTGGCGGTAGGGAAAGGTACAATACGTGCATCTCATACCGATCTTTTGTGTGTGAATAAGGCCTAAGAGAATAACCAAAATGGAAATGGCTTCAACTGCAACAAAGAATTCAGTCCACTCTTCCGGAGTCCATTAATTATATAAAAAATTATAGAATATTTAAGGATGCCCGGTCATTGTTTCACAGTATGAAAATACTATGTTTTTAAACTGTTTATGTTTAGCAACTCATTTTTTCAAAATATGTAATAATGTACCTGACTTTCGTCGTAAAACGGAACAACAGAGAAAGTATGTAAAATAGGTATATGCAGGGAGTCAAGTGATTGTAGGCAAAAATGATCGGCGAAAAGTATTTTTTGAGGATAAATGACTGTGGGAGCTTCTTGTGAAAATATCACTGTGAACAGAAAAATTCCTCAATTTACTTGGAGACTATGTTAAAAAATAATGTGCTATATGAAGAACACAGTTTGTAGTGTGTTATGTACAAACTATTATATGTTATTGATTTTGAATAAATAAGGAAGTTACCGTGACGGAAGAGTAACCCTAGCAACCGTACTGACAATGGGTTATGGCAGGTGCTCACTTAAAATTAGCAACCGTTGATGAATGGATATGATCGAGAGACATATTTGTGATTTGCTTTACGTCGTACAGACACACACAGGTCTTACGGCGATTATGGGACAGGAAAAGGCTAGGATTGGAAAGGAAACGACTGTGGCCTTAATTACGGTACTGCCCCAGCATTTGCCTGGTGTAAAAATTGGAAACATCTTCAAGGATGCTGACAGTGGGGTTCAAACATACTATCTGCTGAATGCAAGCTGACAGCTACGTGACCTAAAGCCTGCAGCCACTCGGTCGGTATCATGCACATGATATTTCTGGATATTCGCTTTCAAAGGCATGGCCATTCAGTGAAAGGAAAATGTCATCCCTTATATTTCCTAAAACATGAATTTCAGTCTTCAAAGAAATATCCAAAAATCTCATTCACGCCGACAGCGGAATCAGTCGCGAAGTCAGCCCAAATAGGCCAGTTCACACGACAATAAGTGTCATACAAAGCATTATTTTACGCGCACGGAAATTAATTTCAAGGAAACATGCCAGTGAAATGATACGCCACTACCGTTTATGAACCTATCTATGCAGCCATAAGCTGCACAAGAGACTGGCATCTTCCTTCAGAGAAGTATACACTTCAATTTATCGGGAAGCTCCAGTAGTGACAGTGCCAAACATTTCAGCCCTTGCCATACAGCGCGCTCGTTCAACTTCGTACGCGACTGCATCGCCAATGCTACCTCTAGTGTATTATTTACTAACTCTATGGTTCTAATAAGCAAGAAACAGGAAGAAACACATTTCAGGATATTCTGTTTGACAAAGTCCGTTATTGTGGAACTTACATTGAACAATTCAATGTAGGGTTATTATGAAATCTGAATGAACTGCCAACCATGACATTGCACAGCAGAAATGGTAAATGGATATTTTAATTCGTTTTGCCGCAATGGTTCGGTTTATTTTACACAACCTCAAGTAACCGACTTACTTAATGGTATAATACTACATGATAGTGAATTGATGGACCACATAAGGCAGTATAACAGTATAACGTCCTGTGCATCCCTCTCTGAAAACCGTAGCCATATTCCAGGATTAGTTTCGTAGTGTTTTAAGATTTAGGGGGTTGATTGATAGATACATTTCATTTTTACTACGAGCTGAAAATTACCAAGCATTATACGGCCAGCATTATGTGATATATTCAAGTCTTGCGAACACAATTCATTGTGAACATTCTATAAATTCCCAAGGTTCAAAATTCCATAAGAGTAGTCACAACGGAAGTGTAAGTTTAAAGGCAAATAAATGGTCCTCGGAGGTCAGTATATTTTCCGTTTCTTTTCTCACGCTTCCTTTATCATCAGTTTCGTATTTAGTCTTTGTTCTTAGCTATTGCTGCAACAGGCCACAAGTATACTCGAATGGTCAGTCAGTCTCGAAATGCTATACATTACTACACTTGCATTTTGATACAATACATTTATCCCAGCATATTCTCACAGCCATCCCCCGTCTCTTCACCTTCGGTACAACGGTCCGTTCGCAGTCACATTCAATGTCTGGAGGATTTTGTAAGAATTGACATATTTTATATCTTGTCACATGATATGATTTCGTCGGAAATAACCAGGCCCACCAAATACATCATAAGTAATGCTACACTGTTCTCGATGGTTGCACTCCTTAATTAGGATAATTGAATTTGTTCATTTAGATTCTGGAACTGTTATGCGAGAGATAATATCCCAGAAATCACTGTAGTGGAAATAATCCGTGCGAATATATGCCTGAGAAGAGCTGTACCATAGCCAATGATGTGTAAGCGTCTGTTTTCACTAGGCAATGGCAGACGCATTGAACATTTTTTACTTCACTAAGCATGAACTCACCATGTTGATCGAATAGCTACCAGCTAAATGTTTATTTTGAGTTAATTAGCAAGCATTTCTCTAGTGGACTTGCTCAAATAGACTGGTTAACAAAATTGTATTCCACAGACATGTTATCGTCCAAAATGATTGAATATATCATGATTAACCCTAGGAATAACAATCTGGGGAGGAGAGGTACTTTGTAACAACCTCCTGCTATTTGTTCCCCCTTTTCTTTTAACATTTGAAGTAAAAGGTTGTAAAATGTATTTATTTTTACTAACAATGACTCCGTTTGTTAAATTTTACCGTCTGAAGGCGGTGCAAATTCATTCAAACATGAGTGGGTGTGAAGTACCCCCGCCCATCGGTATTTGACGTAAGAAATTACTTATTTAGTATTGGCAGTATTTTAATTTTTAAAACAATTCTTAGCCGACAAAGTGGTAGTCCCCACACTGGAAAAAAAGTAAAATTAAGCAATTTCTCAATTATGCCGGAAGTTGAAGGGCCGAAGTGCCCAGAAATGCTTCAAACTGTGAGTCTTGGATAACTCTATGAAACTGAAAAAGCAAATTTGAAAAATTACTTCCGACCTTAATGCAGTTCCGGAAAAACAGCCCAAAGTCGCTTGCTCCTTTGCTCGTTTTCTTTTTGATGCAAATACTAGCCAAATTAACTGATTTACATAATTTCTTTCTGTAATGTGTTCCTTGATTAGAAGCTATACATTTCATTTTGGTTCCGTATTGAAGTGCAATTACAAGAATAAATTGACAAGAGGGTCCACCATTTTTATACAATATATCAATAAGTGATATTACAGGTTGAGTTTCAGAAATAGGAAAAGGCCTCTCAGTTTTAATTACTGCGTTGATGGGGTGAAAGTTCCTTTTAATTGTAAGTATCTAGGGGTTAATATAAGGAAAGATCTTCATTGGGGTAATCACATAAATGGGATTGTAAATCAAGGATACAGATCTCTGCACATGGTTATGAGGGTGTTTAGGGGTTGTAGTAAGGATGTAAAGGAGAGGGCATATAAGTCTCTGGTAAGACCACAACTAGAGTATAGTTCCAATGTATGGGACCCTCACCAGGATTACCTGATTCAGGAACTGGAAAAAAATCCAAAGAAAAGCAGCTAGATTTGTTCTGGGTGATTTCCGACAAAAGAGTAGCGTTACAAAAATGTTGCAAAGTTTGGGTTGGGAAGAATTGAGAGAAAGAAGAAGAACAGCTCGACTAAGTGGTATGTTCCGAGCTGTCAGCGGAGAGATGGCGTCGAATGGCATTAGTAGACGAATAAGTTTGAGCGGCGTTTATAGAAGTACGAAAGATCACAATATGAAGATAAAGTTGGAATTCAAGAGGACAAACTGGGGCAAATATTCATTTATAGGAAGGGGAGTTAGGGATTGGAATAACTTTTCAAGGGAGATGTTCAATAAATTTCCAATTTCTTTGAAATCATTTAAGAAAAGGCTAGGAAAACAACAGATAGGCAATATGCCACCTGGGCGATTGTCCTAAATACAGATCAGGATTGATTGATTGGTTGATTGATTGATTGATTGATTGATTGATTGATTGATTGATTGATTGACTTATTTATTTATTTATTTATTTATTTATTTATTTATTTATTTATTTATTTATTTATTTATTTATTTATTTATTTATTTATTTATTTATTTATTTATTGAGGAAACTCTTGGGACTAGTTTCAGCCACTTAGTGGCCACTTCAGTCAAATAAAAATTAAGCAGATTATGTGATAGCTAAAACATATGTATACCATACAAAGACAATGTTCTATGAATAATTGAATGAAAATTAAAACGTACAACCTGCTTTCCAGTCATTGACCGGGTAGGGGATGTAATGAATAATCCATATATAGGCTATTAGTACGATGGGGTCGCCACTCCCAAAGTGATTTATTAATGACTGACAAATGCTATGAAATTATAATGGAGAGTGTTGTTGGCATGAAAGATGACAGGAAAAACCGGAGTACCCGGAGAAAAACCTGCCTCACCTCCGCTTTGTCCAGCACAAATCTCACATGGAGTGACCGGGATTCAAACCACGGTATCCAGCGGTGAGAGGCCGACGCGCTGCCGTCTGAGCCACGGAGGATTCGAATGAATAATTATTACATTCAAATATATATAATAACAAAAATTGAAGTTATGATCTTCTTGTCATAATATGATGTCTTCAAGTTGACTTAGAACCTCAGGCAAAGAAGTAAATCTCTAATGTCTGATGTATAACAAGCACTGACTTACTGGAGGAAGCAGGCAGGCCATGCAAAAGTGATCCTGAAATATTCTCCGAGCTAATTAGTCTGAAGATGATGACACTGATATTATTGCCAGTGATAATGAAAATGGAACTCAGAATATCACTGTTCTACCCCATTACAAGATGTAGTTTGTAAAGTTCTGAGTTGTTGTTTTGTGGTCGGTCCTGTCTGATCCAGACTCGCAGCGCGTTTCTTAGAGACTGGACCTCATGTTTATGGATGAGAGAGAATTCAAGTTGTTGCCTTGATAAAGGTGGAAGAATATTCCCCTGGCGTAAATGACACTATCGCCATAGGTGAATGATGGGATTCTTACTTCCTATTGCTTGTAAAGGAGAGCTGAATTCATTCTGAATACCAGGGACTTCCCAATGCGCTCAAAGGAATATAATTATTTATGCATCATCTTCCATATTTCCTGCAACTGATATCACTCTCATTGGGTGAAATATAATATAATATAAAAGCTAATGCAGTGAGCTCGCAGTTGCGATCAGCAGTATTCTGTAAGAAGGAAGTCAGCTCCCAGACGAAACTATCTTTACATCGGTCTGTTTTCAGACCAACTTTGCTTTACGGGAGCGAAAGCTGGGTGGACTCAGGATATCTTATTCATAAGTTAGAAGTAACAGACATGAAAGTAGCAAGAATGATTGCTGGTACAAACAGGTGGGAACAATGGCAGGAGGGGACTCGGAATGAGGAGATAAAGGCTAATTTAGGAATGAACTCGATGGATGAAGCTGTACGCATAAACCGGCTTCGGTGGTGGGGTCATGTGACGCGAATGGAGGAGGATAGGTTACCTAGGAGAATAATGGACTCTGTTATGGAGGGTAAGAGAAGTAGAGGGAGACCAAGACGACGATGGTTGGACTCTGTTTCTAACGATTTAAAGATAAGCGGTATAGAACTAAATGAGGCCACAACACTAGTTGCAAATCGAGGATTGTGGCGACGTTTAGTAAATTCTCAGAGGCTTGCAGACTGAACGCTGAAAGGCATAACAGTCTATAATGATAATGTATGTATGTATGTATAATATAATATAATATAATATAATATAATATAATATAATATAATATAATATAATATAATATAATATAATATAATATAATATAATATTAGTTTCATTCACTGCAAAAATCAGACATTACAACACTGTCATCAAACCAGAAAGTCTATATGCGATCGAATGTATTCCACTGAACAGGAAGGGCTTACTAGAAAACATTGAAAAGACAGAAAGGAAGATCTTGAGGAAGATACTAGGGCCCAGGAAAGTGGGTCAAGAATTTAGACTGCGACCAAATGAGGAACTATACAAAAGGACCGAAAAAATTACAACATCCTTCAAGAAGAGAAGACTCTGCTTCTACGGACACATTAAAAGAATGCCACCAGAGAGAACAGCCAAGCGAATTCTGGAATACATGGAGAACAGGAAGACACAAACTAGCTGGCTTAAAGGGGTCAAGGAGGATATGGAGGAAAATAATATATCACAGCAGGTAGTATACAACAGACAGGGATACAGAAAAATCATCAACAAAATTAAGGGATTCCAAGATCAAAGTAGCAAAAAACGGACCGGCAACAACTGGTCACGAGAACGTAAAGAAGCCCACTCCGAAAGGATGAAGAAGTACTGGGCCGATCGAAAGAGGAAGAACCGTAAATGAATGATGCTTAACGTGGTCCATAGTAGACCCATTCGAAAACAAGAAGAAGAAGAAGAATATAATATAATATCATCTCACACCCAGAAAGGAACAGAGCTGCATTTGTGTTACTACTGCAAAAGACAAAATTCCAAACACTGTGGACAAGTGGCTAACAAGAAACAGAGCTCTCAGTATAGGCTCCTTGACGTGAGTCTTTTGTCTCTATGCAGGACGTGCACAGGCCAATAAATACTGCCGCACAGGGAGGAATTCTAAACACATGGGGCCAATGTGTGACCTGAAACAGACCCACCGCTGGAGAATCTCTACTAGATACCCATGACGTGTTAGGTCTTTCGTCGCTAACCAGTAAGTGCGTACACCGATAGGACAAAGGTGAAAAGAAACAATGATCAACACACAAAACTCAGAGGACAGAGTCCACCGACTGCCTTGAAGAAGACGTAGTGCGCTTTTAAATATAAATTCCACGGGATTTCCCGGTTCTTATTACTTCCGAATGGCCCCATGTGTCACACGCTGCCACCAAGTTTCGACAATATTTTTTGTGTAAACAGAAGGCCTATCAACACGGCATCATTCTCCTGTAACCCCTGCTGGCATGTCACCCGTCACAAATTGCCTAGAGTGGTTTATGCGAAGATGATCTATCATCCTCCAGGCAATCAGGATATCATACGCATTCTAGGGTTTCTAAAGTATGTCTGTACCCGGTAGTATCCAGTATTTAACAAGTACCAGCAACACCAACTTGTGACGGATTTTCCACAAGAACAAAAAAGGAAATATTTATGGTTATCTATTTCCAGCCCACCTAAAAGCCAGTGTCCTCGAATAATGTCTCTCCCTCAGCAGCACTTTCATTTACTCTCTTAGATTTCTACAACGAGGCGCACCCCATCCTAATTTCTTACTATAATTAGCGTCTACCCACTCCACGCTCACCTCATGGCGGGTTACTGTAGCTCACAATTGTGCTCCTAGTGAAATCGAATTTATTAGTGCACAGTAACAGGGAATAGCGGTTTAGATGAGATACACTAGAGAAAATTTCCAGTTTGGTAAAATTACAATTTTATTCCTCCACTAACACTTCAAGCATATTGCTTACCACCTGCCATTTGTCTATAACACCCAAAAATTTAGTTTTAATCTTGAAATTAATTTGTGCCCATATTGTTTATGTAACACTACATGGAAAGAAACTGGAACAAGTAAAGTCATTCAGACATTTGAGAAGTTTGTTAACATGCAATGGAAGATATTCAGAAGACATAACAAGCAGACTATCTATGGGAAAAGAACCTTTCGGAAAGGTGAGAGGGCTCTTGACATCTAAGGCAATCCCTATTAATTTAACAAGGGGGTTCGCCAAATGTTTTATTGGTAGTGTGGTGTCATAAGGAGATGAAACGAGTATATTAAGAAAGAAAGAAGCAATGTGTTTGGAAAGTTTTAAAAGATGGTTGTGGAGAAAGTAAAGTAGACAGATAAAGTGAGATATGCTGTAGTGCTAAGAAAAAGTAGGAGAGAAGAGCCACCTGATGGAAACAATAAGGAAGAGGGAATTATGGTGGTTGGGTCACATACTACGTAGAAATTGTCTTGAACAGAGGGTGATGGAGGGAAAAAATAGATGGCAGAAAAGGAAAAGGAAGAAGAAGGTTTGAAATGTTAACAGATGTCAAACAAGGGAGAAGCTATGAACAACCAAAGCAAGATGCTCAGGACGAAGAATCATGAAGGATTTCCACTTTATATCTGTCTCAAGACAGTTTCACCGAAGAAGAATATATTGTTGAAATTTATACCCCAAAGGTCCCTCTTGAAAGATATGTCCCAGAAACCCCCACGTCTTCCTATCCTCTCCGTACCCATATCCATGGTTCCAGGATTGAGCAGCTGGCAACTGGTCCTTGCCGATGTGATCACTGCTGGTGGAGCATTTAGCGTGTGTAACGCTTATTTAACCCGTAACTTGCCGTTACAATAAGCATCCAGAAAACAAAGTTCATGATGATCAGCAAGCAGATGAAAACAAGGTAGGAAGTGTGTCACATTTCAAATACATAGAATACTGACCAACACAAAAATGGGATTTGGATGTACAAATCAAATCAGGATCGGCATTGCAAAACTCGTATTTCAGAAACCGTAACCTCTAATTTGAAACTCACTCTTGAGATGAAATGCGCTGACGCTTTTCGGTTCTGAAGGATGAACACCATATGCTTCGTCATGAACCGACCGCAGCCTGTGAAATGAGCATATATCACAGAATGTTCAATATCGCTTGGCTTGTCCCCGTCACCAATGAGGTACTCCATCGTGTTCGGAATTCAAGTGACGATTGTCCTTCAACATTCCACTGTAATATCGCATTTATCTATCGTCAATTTTGAATCATTCAAATAACGTTCCTCACTAATGCCTTCGTGTAGGTTGAGATTTCAGCCCGGAAGGTTGTTGGATTCCAAACAGCTCAACCTCCAGTTATCACAGAAAGTCTAGGCGTAGCTGTAGAGGTGAATTAGGGAAGTGAAGAACTAGTTTTATCTTGTTTTTCTGTCCGGACCAGGTGGTTTTATTACACATCAACGTGCCAGGTCCACGAATATGCACAATCCAATTGACCATAAGAGCAACACTTTCACACTTTTAATGAGAGGGTCTGGAGGATAAAAAATTAAGTTACTACCATCGTTCATACCTCAGTCACTTCCACATTCCGATGAGACAGAAGCAGGTAAGTGAAAGTTGTATTGTAGTCTGTACCACAAGGTATAGTGGACTGTACACTGCGTCCTGCCGGGAATGGATTCTGAAATCCAACGCCTTCAGAAATGTCTTTAAACAGATCCAGCTGGATGTGAGCCTCGGATCACGTAGCTGCGTGCTTGCATTCGGCTGACCGCAGTCACGTTTCTCAAGCATAAAACCTTAATGGAAAATGTGTGCCAAGACAAATATAACTCATCTACTGTACCCATACACGTTGAAAGGGAAAGCTGTACTGCAAAGATTAATATGTTCAAGGCATACGGAAAAAATGATTTTATTCCTTCGACATACAGTACTGTAGATACTGTGATAGTACATTGAAAAACCTAATGATTTTATATAAGGTAATACAATAGGTAATGACACGCGCCGCAGTACAGTGGCCTGCTTCTGTATTCTGTGAGTCAGCTCAGTCGCAATGGCAAACAACCTGTTTTGACAAACAAAAGACACCGGGACAGAGTAGTAGGATGAATCGCGATTAGCACACGAACTGGTTATATAACGTGGTGTTTGCAAACACTCGTTCTGTGTCATAGACATAGACGACAGTACCACAGATATTTGTCTGTTGGTCATACGTGTTATTATTTCGTACGAAGTTACAAATATGCAGGTAAAACTATATACAAGTAATGAATATCTAGTAAAATCCACTCATGATCACTAAACATCACAATGTAATGTCCACTTCATGTCATCGTCCCTTGCATTCTGAAGGTCTTCATATCCCACGCTGAAGAACCGTAATGGGCATTCCGTCACAATATGATGAGTTGTCTATACTGCATTACCACAGTCACACTGAAGGTTGGGAGTTTCCCCGACTTGTGTACCAAAAGTTATATCTTCCGTGTCCTATCCGCACCGTGTTCAGAGACGTTCATATCCTTCTTGTGAGATTGAAACTAGAAGGTTTCCTGCAGGGATCGGTGATCAGTCCTAGCTGATCAGGGTTTGATATAGTTCATTCTTCCCGCCGAGATTCGTACATTTTTGTACTTTGATCCAATCAACTTCTTGACTAGTTGCCATGAGAGATGTCGAGATTTTAACCTCCCTTGCTTCTGGGGATAGCAGTCCGAATGTATGGGTCAAAATCATTTGCAGTATATTTTAAACATTCCTAGTTAGAGCTGTTAGCCTTCGAAGGTGTGGAATGATGAATGTAGGATAATACTGGTTGCCACTTGAGTAGTGTGGATTTGAGAGTGCCCGATACTTTCCTCATTGTATCATTTAACTGGACATCGACTTTTCCTACGTGTGCACTGCTGCTCCATACGGAACTACAATATTCAGCCACCGAGTAAAGTAAGGCGAGAGCGGTTGTACGAAGAACAGTCGCAGTTGCTCCTCAACTTGTACTACAGAGTTTGTGTAGGATGTTGTTACGTGTTCTGATTTTTGCTACTGTTCTGCAGAGATGTTCTCTGTATGTCAATGAACGGTCCAGCACAATAACCAGACATCTTGATTGAGGGAAATACTTTATCTATTGACCACTGAATTGTACTTGATGAATAAAATGGGAATGAAATATTAGGGGAGTTTTAGTGAGAATGTTTCAGCAGTATCAAAGTCTGTGGGCTGGTCTGTCAGAGCTATGTTATCAGCAGACATGAACTTTATGCAAGCAGTAGGTGGAAGATCTCCAATGCAGAGATTGAAGAGAAGTGGGGCAAGGACTGAGCCCTGTGGTAATCCATCATTTAATCTATAGGACCGGCTTATGTTACACGGCTACACTGGAGCGAGACGCTGGTAATTTCATGATTTAAAAGGCCTGAAGGGCTATGTCTTTAACTCTGGAACCCATGAAATTAAATTTTGGTATCCTGGGAAATTGTTTGAAATTATAACAGGGATGAGGACGAGGAATAACAGGCTAGGTCTCGTATACCGTAATAACGCCGAGTTAGCAGGATTCAAAATATGATGACCCACATTGTCTTAAAGGGATCGCCAGATGCTGACTGGTTACCGGCCCACAAATGGACTCGACTAGTCTGTGGTCTGACAGCTCTGCACTTCGACCGTCCAACCGAGCGGAGGAGAGGAGGCCACGGCTAGTAGTGGCTCTACGCCTCTGTATTGGGGAGACGGAGGGAGGCTGGTCCCTGTCTCTTCTTCCGTCATCCATCTCCGTTAAATTCAATAACAATTTTTGCTACTTGATATCGCACTAACACATCGAATGTTTATGGTGACGGAGAGATTGGAAAGGGCTAGAATTGGGAAGGAAGCAGTCGAGGCTTTAATTAATGTACAGCCCCAGCATTTACCTGATGTGAAAATGAGAAGCCAACGAAAACCAAAATTGCCAACGGTGTGATTAGAACCCACTATGTGTACACAACTCACAGCTGCGCGACTGTAACCGCACGGCCAATTCACCCGGTGCAATTTCAGGAACTACCCTCCTCAATGACCGACACACACACACACACACACACACACACACACACACACACACACACACACACACACACACACACACACACCTTGTCAACAAGCAGCATTTTGTTGACTGAGGTAATTTGTAACAAAATTAATTTGATCAAAAGATCGTTGATTCAGTGTTTCAGGAAAATTTCTTTTTCATGTTAATACAGGCTGAAAAAGCCCATTTTTCGCTCCATAAATCTCTATATACATATAATCCTTAATTCTGTTCGTCATTCACAGTGATATTGAGAAAACGACAAGGTTTCGACAGCTGAAATTGGTACCAGTTTTAGATTATTGTGTTTTACTTACAAGAAAAAAGAATGAACCTATCACGACCACGATTTATGGGCTTTTCTTAAAGAAAAAGACGTTTCTATAAGCGAAGTCGTTGTCGCAAATTCATCATGATTACGTAGGTACACACCTATAGTATATCTGTCGGCATGACGTCGAACTGCCAACATCCTGCTTCTGTTTCCTTCCACAGATGTATGTGAGACTTAAACTGGTACCTACCACTTATGGGTTACAAGAACAATGCAATAATACTATCAATCAATCAATCAATCAATCAATCAATCAATCAATCAATCAATCAATCAATCAATCAATCAATCAATCAATCAATCAATCAATCAATCAATCAATCAATCAATCAATCAATCAATCAATCAATCACTACTGATCTGCATTTACGGCAGTCGCCCAAGAGGCTGTTGCTTTCCTAGGCTTTTCTTAAATGATTGCAAAGAAATAGGATATTCATTGAACATCTCCCTTGGTAAGTTATTCCAGTCCCAACTCCCCTTCCTATAAACGAATATTTGTCCCAATTTGTCCTCTTGAATTCCAACTTTATCTTCATATTGTGATATTTCATACTTTTAAGGACACCGCTCAAACTTACTCGTCTACTGATGTCCTCCCGCGCCATCTCTCCACTGACAGCTCGGAACATACCACTTAGTCGAGCAGCTCGCCTCCTTTCTCCCAAGTCTTCCCAGCCCAAACTTTGCAACATTCTTGTAACGCTACTCTTTTGTCGGAAATCGCCCAGAAAAAAATCGAGCTTCTTTT
This sequence comes from Anabrus simplex, assembly GCF_040414725.1. Classification (NCBI taxonomy): domain Eukaryota; kingdom Metazoa; phylum Arthropoda; class Insecta; order Orthoptera; family Tettigoniidae; genus Anabrus; species Anabrus simplex. The sequence goes on from NC_090271.1 coordinate 327,929,666, forward strand.
CTGTGGATTCTTTCCAGTTCCGGAATCAAGTAATCCTGGTGAGGGTCCCATACACTGGAACCATACTCTAGCTGGGGTCTTACCAGAGACACATATGCTCTCTCCTCTACATCCTTACTACAATCCCTAAATACTCTCATAACCATGTGCAGAGATCTGTACCCTTTATTTACAATCATGTTTATGTGATTACCCCAATGAAGATCTTTCCTTATATTTATACCTAGGTATTTACAATGATCCCCAAAGGGAACTTTCACCCCATCAACGCAGTAATTAAAACTGAGAGGACTTTTCCTATTTGTGAAACTCACAACCTGACTTTTATCCCCGTTTATCATCATACCATTGCCTACTGACCATCTCTGAACATTATCGAGGTCATTTTGCAGTTGCTCACAATCTTGTAACTCATTTATTACTCTGTACAGAATAACATCATCTGCGAAAAGTCTTATCTCTGATTCCACTTCTTTACACATATCATTGATATATATATATATATATAAGAAAACATGAAGGTCCGGTAATACTGCCTTGAGGAATTCCCCTCTTAATTTTTACAGGGACAGATAAAGCTTCACCTACTATAATTATCTAGAAACAGAGCCACCCATTCAGTCACACTTTTGTCAAGTTCAATTGCACTCATTTTTGTCTCCCATGATCTACCCTATCAAATGCCTTAGATAAGTCAATCTCAACACAGTCCAATTGACCTCCTGAATCCAGGATATCTGCTTCATCTTGCAGGGATCCTACAAGTTGGGCTTCAGTGGAATAACCTTTCCCAAACCCAAACTGCCTTCTGTCAAACCATTTATTAATGTTGCAAACATCTATATATATAAAATAAAGAGTTTTGTCTGTATATTGCTCAGAATTTGAAAATAATGGTATTTCTGTATCGGTCATGTCCATAGTAACAAGAAAATGCACTTTTTACTTTTCCGTAATGTCTGTCTGTCTGTCTGTCTGTCTGTCTGTCTGTCTGTCTGTCTGTCTGTCTGTCTGTCTGTCTGTCTGTCTGTCTGTCTGTCTGTCTGTCTGTCTGTCTGTCTGTACACGCATCACGAGAAAACGGTTGAAGAGAATTTAATGAAAATCGGTATGTGAAGTCAGGGGATGAGCCTCTACAATCTAGGCTATCAATCATTTTACTCACGCTGAGTGAAATTGTAGTTTAGGGGAAGGCCTAAAATTGAATTCTCAACTATTTATGTTATTAGTGGTTTAATGAAAATCGGTATGTGAAGTCGGGGGATGAGCCTCTACAATCTAGGCTATCAATCATTTTACTCACGCTGAGTGAAATGGTAGTTTAGGGGAAGGCCTAAAATTGAATTCTCAACTATTTATGTTATTAGTGGTCGTATTTTAAAGTAAATGGGTATGAAAAATTACGGAATAAGTTACTACAATCTAGGCTATCAATAATTGTATTCACGCTGAGAAAAATGGTAGTTTAGGGGAAGGCCTAAAATATAATTCTCAAATATTGTTGTTATTAGTAGTCCTATCTTGATGAAAATCTGTATGCAAAGTAAGGAAATAAGTCGCTATAGTCTAGGCTGTAAATTATTTTATTCACGCTGAGTGAAATGGTAGTTTAGGGGAAGGCCTAAAATGTAATTCTCAAATATTTCTTTTTAGAGGTGTAATCGATGAATGCTACATAACTAAGGTTATATAGTATTGAATTTCCTATTATTCATGTCTTGTACATTGTTACCGTACTGGCTATGATCACAAAGATATTCATGATTTTGGATTTTTGTTACTAAGTCTATATCAGCGCCGAGTAACCAGAAATGGGTAAAGAGTATTTAATGAAAATCGGTATGTAAAGTCGGAGAATAAGAAACTACAGTTTATGGTATAAAATATTTTACTAAACACAGATTCGAAAGAAAACTAAATGTGAAACTAAATTGGAATGATAACAATATAGAAAGCTCATAACATTGATCAACAATAACATTACATTGACCATTGTTTGTTGTGATGTGCTTTGTGTCATCTGTTGCCCTTCATCTACGGTAGATAGGATTACTGCTGCGTACAGAGTATTTTTTATTTGATTTACGTCGCACCGACATAGATAGGTTTTATGGCGACGATGGGATAGGAAAGGGCTAGGAGTGCCTTAGGCCTTAATTAAGGTACAGACCCAGCATTTGACTGATGTGAAAGTGGGAAACCACGGAATACCATCATCAGCGCTGCCGACAATGAGGTTTGAAGCCACTATCTCTCGGATGCAAGCTCACAGCTGCGCACCGCTAACCACACGGTCGACTCGCCCAGTCGTACAGAGTGTAACAGCCTGCCTGAATATTGATGGGAAGTAGCTGGGGAGTTATATAACTTTCTTCTTTAGCATGACATTCTCCTGGTTTATAAATTTTCTGATACTACTGGTACGTAACACACTGGATCATCATAGCATTCGGGCTATTCAATCCCTACTCTGAGGCACTGATTGGAATGAACAGTGTGCATATTTAGCGGAATAATGGCAGATGAGTGTTCATGGCAATCTGCGGCCTGGTCATCCCAGCTCTGGAACTTTGGACTATTAGATTGGCACCGCAATCTAACCGCAGCACTGTTCGTTAAAAGTGATAAAACGTGCCGCTTTCCATTTGATCGAGTATTTTATATGATAGCATTGCTTTTAATCGCTACATTCATACGTTTTTGTAATGACCTATGTTGATTTCAGGTTAAGAAAACCACAAAGTCAGTCTTTCTGAGAATCCCGTATCGAAGCACGGGTTCATCAGCTAGTGTCTTATATAATCAGAAATAATGTTTACCCAAAGCCTACATACAATACATGTCAAAATGACTGGCCTGTAATTTTCAGCTTTATGCCTATCACCCTTTCCTTTATATACAGGGGCTACTATAGCAACTCTTCATTCATTTGGTAAAGTTCCTTCATGCAAACAAAAATCAAACAAGTACTTCAGATATGGTACTATATCCCAACCCATTGTCTTTAGTATATCACCCGAAACCTTATCAATTCCAGCTGCTTTTCTAGTTTTTCAACTTTTTTATCTTACTGTAAATGTCATTGATGTCATAGGTAAATTTTAATACTTCTATAGTATTAGTCACCTCCTCTATCTGGACATTATCCTTGTAACCAACATCTTTACATTCTGCTGACTGAATACTTCTGCTTTTTGAAGATCGTCGCATACACACTCCCCTTGTTCATTAATTATAGCTGGAATGTCCTTCTTGGAACCTGTTTCTGCTTTAAAGTACCTATACATACTCTTCCATTTTTCACTAAAATTAGTGTGGCCACCAATTATGCTTGCCATCATGTTATCCTTTCAAGGAACATATGGCAATCAATAGATGGGTGACAAATACTAAGGGATTGTATGGATTTTTATCATTAAAAATCACTAAAGCATAACCAATAAAAGCAACACTGGCAGGTTTAAAAGTAGAGCTGTTCTGTGAAAATTACTATCGTTCAATGAAACGAATGAATCATTGGCCTTGGTCAATTCTGACACTGTAGATTTGACGGTTCGATTCCTGTTCGTTGAATATATGTTTACCATCAGATTTTTGGTCAGCAGAGAAGAAGAGCTGATGTTATGAAATTTCTGAATTAAATCCCAAACCTCTCCGCAGTGCTAATATAGAATGAGGGCCTGTGGCGCTGTGGTTGGTGATTCGTTTTGGACAGTTGTATGCAGCTTTCTCAAAGTTGCCTCTGTGGATCAGTGGTAGAGTGTCGGCTTCCGGATCTCAAGACAACGGGTTCAACCTGGCAGAGGTATTCGGATTTTTGAAGGGCGGAAGAAAGTCCATTCGACACTTCATGTCGTACGATGTCAGCATATAAAAGATCTCTGGTGACACATTTGGTGTTTATCAGACAAAATTAATTAAATCTCAGCCATAGACACCCAGGATAATTTCGGTTTACACGGTCTGCCATCTAGTGGGCCTAGAGGAAAACGGAACGTCGACATTGACGCGCAGACAGCCAGATGACGTCAACTTGAAATGTCTGCACACGGTAGCTGAGACCATACTATTATTATTATTTTAGCTTTCTCAAGAGTATGCAGATCCAACTGCACTCAGTTTTGTTTGTAAGGAAATAATATAATACCTATTTTGATTCCATTCAAGTGCTGTGTAAAACCTGGAGGGTGTAACTTTTATTCATAAGATATATTAATAGTCCATTTAGAATTTCAAATCACTTTGTATACAGTAATTTCGACTGACGAAGATAGGTTTATGTACTAGTTGATTATATTCCTTCCATTCTTTCTTTTGATTTTTCCATAGGACTCAGCGAGCGATCCCATCTCTACCGCCTCAATGGCAGTGTCCTTGAGCGTCAGACTTTGGGTTGGGGATACAACTGGGGAGAAAGTCCAGTACCTCGCCTAGATGGCTTCACCTGCTATGCTGAACAGGGGCCTTGTGGGGAATGGGAAGATTGGAAGGGACAGGCAAGGAAGAGGGAAGAAAGGGCCCGCGGCATTCAGTGAGGTACGAACTCAGGGGCGTATTCTCCTTGAATGCAAGGCATTCACTGCATGCGTTATGATAACACAAAGAACTGTCTGATGTACGATTTTAGGTTGTTTTAAGTCAAATATTAACGATTTCATCTCTCAGAAGTTCAAAAGGTCCGCGCAACTGTACTAGTTCCGTTCCTTGACTACGTGTGGTGCTGGTGTAGTCTCGCCGTCTACTCCTCTCTAGGAAGAAAGAGACAGCATGGCGGAGTTAAGGATGCAAGGCATTCAATCTTAAAATTGCATTCGGTGGCAGGCGTAGTTCTGAAACCCTCCGAACGATGTCGCTGCAATTGAAACTTGGTCAGAATTTGTCACTCCATACCCGTGCTACGCTCTGCCATCTGTTAGCAACTTGGAGAAAGTCGACATGTTTACAGCGAACGGGACCCACAGATTATCCCCCAGCGCGAACCCAACGTGACGAAACTGACCAATGCCACTGAGGTGACTTTCCTCCAGTGCTTCAGTTGTGGCTAACTAGTGAGTTAATTCATTGTGTGTTTTGCTGATTAGTGAGTTCATTCTGTGTGTGCTGTTCCTGTGCTATTCGTCGTTTTCGGTCTTTTATTATATTTTGCGCTTATTGTGGTATTAACGATGGATGAGTCTAAAACGGATATAATTGTAAATCAGTTTACTGGCCGTTCGTTTGATGAAAAGATTCAAATAGTTCAAGCCGGGAGACCTCTACCTTCCCTCGTATATTTCTCCTTTACCGGGCGAGTTGGCCGTGCGTGTAGAGGCGCGCGGCTGTGAGCTTGCATCCGGGAGATAGTAGGTTCGAATCCCACTATCGGCAGCCCTGAAGATGGTTTTCCGTGGTTTCCCATTTTCACACCAGGCAAATGCTGGGGCCACGGCCGCTTCCTTCCAACTCCTAGGCCTTTCCTATCCCATCGTCGCCATAAGACCTATCTGTGTCGGTGCGACGTAAAGCCCGTAGCAAAAATTCTTCTTCTTCTTCTCCTTCTTCTTAATCTGCTTACCCTCCAGGGTTGGCTTTTCCCTCGGCTTTTTGGACTCAGCGAGGGATCCCACCTGTATCGCCTCAAGGGCAGTGTCCTGGAGCTTCAGACTCTGCGGCGGGGACAAAACTGGGGAGGATGACCAGTACCTCGCCCAGGCGGCCTCACCTGCTATGCTGAACAGGGGCCTTGCGGGGGATGGGAATAATGGAAGGGATAGACAAGGAAGAGGGAAGAAAGCGGCCGTGGCCTGAAGTTAGGTACCATCCCGGCATTTGCCTGGAGAAGTGGGAAACCACGGAAAACCACTTCCAGAATGGCTGAGGTGGGAATCGAACCCACCTCTACTCAGTTGACCTCCCGAGGCTGAGTGAACCCCGTTCCAGCCCTCGTACCACTTTTCAAATTTCGTGGCAGAGCCGGGAATCGAACCCGGACCTCCGGGGGTGGCAGCTAATCACACTAACCACTACACCACAGAGGCGGACTCTCGTAAATTTAAAAATAGAAAACAAGAATTGTGTACGCACGTTCAATCCAGGAACTTACAGTAAAACTGTTTGGCTCGAGTTCACTTACATGTAATTAGGGTGAGTAGAATTGAAATTTACTTAATACATTGTGTTAACTGTATGGTTACTAGTTGCATGCCTCAGTGGAGATTCCAGGATACGCCACTGTACGAACTCATCATTTGCTGGAGGAGAAGTGGGAAACCACGGAGAACCACTTCAAGAATGGCTGAGGAGGGAGTCGAAAACCCTCTCTCTCTACTCAATTGACCTACCAAGCCCTCGTATCACTTTTCAAAATTCGTGGCAGAGCCGCGAATCGAATCCAGGCCTTCCGGGGTGGCAACTAATCACGTTAACTAGTTGATAATAATGCCCCAAATCGGACCTAGTGATCCAATTAGAAACTATGATCCGAAATTCTAAGACAAGGGGGTAAATTGTCATGTTTAGTTTCGTGAAATGTAAGCAACTTCTTTAATGTCGTGAAAATCTCCAGTTACATCACACGTGGACGAACTACCTCGGTTATTCCATTTGAGGGACCCACTCTTTTATTCATCCGCTATGTTCATTTACCTCTTCTGCTTTGTGTCACCCCTATTTTCAACCGGAAACTGGATCGTCATCATTATAACAACTACACTTTATGAGTGCCCATAATGCAGCCGTAACAAAAATTTCAATTTTATTTTGCTTTCATGCCTCGTGTAGGTTATTATTATCCTAACTCCGCAACTGGAATGCGACTGGCAGTAGGAAGGATGATCTGTCATTATAATGAGTACTCCCCAGCAGGACTGTGATTTGCAGTAGGTAAGTGTGCCTCTCGTTATAATTATGACACCCCAGTTCTACTGTAACTGCCCAGTACGCAAGTGTGCCTCCCATTATAATCAAGACTCCCAATCTCTATTGTGTATGGCGGTAGGGAAAGGGGCCTGTCATTATACTGAAAACTCCCAAACTCGACTGTGAATGGCAGGAGGCAACGGAGCCTGCCGTTATAATAGAAGCTCCTGAACTCGATTCAGAATGGCACTAGGGAGCGTGGCCTGCCGTTATCATCAAAACTCCCCAACGCGCACGTTACATCGCAAACAACCTATAGGGACCTCAGCGCAGGGTTTCTCGGATAACGCTATGAGACATGTACTTTAATAAACTCTTACTTCCTGCGTGTACAGTGATTTACGTAGAAATCCGTATATAATGTAGAATACCTTAGAGAAGCTTTAACTGGCGTTAGGAGTAGGGTCCTGTCATTATAATGAAAACTCCACAACTCGATTGTGGATGGCAGTAGGTGACTGAGCCTGTCATTTTGGAAGAAACTATTTGCCCGTTATCTTCTATGGAAATCGTCTTCTAAAATTCAATGCACCTGTTCTTGAAATTCCCAGCTCTTCTGTCCAAGAAGATTCGTGATATGTCCGCAAGTATTAGTGACTTTTGAAAAATAATCCTACTTGATAAATGAGTCGATAAAGACGTAATTATTATTTATATTTAAGAAAGTTACAAGACAATGCATTTGTAATAGTATTAAAATGAAAAATCATCAATAATCATTTTAATACTTCTCATGCGAAAAGGAGCTCAGACATTAAAAACATTACACATTCTCTACATTACGGTACGACAATTGCCATCACCGAACTCGATAGCTAGCTGCAGGCGATGAAATGCGGCCAGTATCCAGCATTCTGGAGATAGTGGGTTCGAACCCCACTGTCGGCAGCCCTGAATATGGTTTTTCCATTTTCTCACCAGACTAATGTTGGGGCTGTACCTTAATTAAGGCCACGACCGCTTCCTTCCCATTCCTAGCCATATCCTCTCCCATCGTCGCCATAAGAATGATCTATGTCGATGTGACGTAAAGCTACTTGCAAAAAAAAAAAGCATTTGACATCAATAATTCTCAAGATGACAAATAATAATAAAAATAGAGACTAATAGACTCTTTTTGCAAACTGTATTTCTGTTGTGTGCTAATGAACAAACATAGTTGTCGCAGAAGTTACACTCTCTCTTTCTTTCAACTTGAAACTTCTTCTTATTAACATTATTCTGCAGTAATCGAAACCGACTTTCAACCTATTAGGTCGTGTTACGTACATTTAGCACGTATTGAAGAGATGTTAAGTACAGAACAAAAATGGCCAACCAGACACCAGTGGGATCCGAACCTACGACCTCCCGATTTCGCGTCGGTTGCTCTACCAATTGAGCTATGGTGGCCTAGGCCATCTTTGTTCTGTAGGAAAGGATCGGGAGGTTGTGGGTTCGGATCCCACTGGTGGCTGGTTGGCCATTTTTGTTCTGTACTTAAGATCTCTACAACACGTACTAAATGTACGTAACACGACCTAATAGGTTGAAAGTCGGTTTCGATTACAATGCGGTTGTGAAAATTCAATATTCATTCAATATTCATTATTCTACAGCTTTACCCACACCCTGTTTTACAGACCGATGCCCTACCTGACGTCAACCATTCCTTAAGGTATGCAAGGAGTCCTGCCATTATAATCAAAACTCCCCAACGGGATTTAACTGGCATTAGGAATAGGGGCCTTTCATTATAATGAAAACTCCACATCTCGATTGTATATGGCAGTAGGCGACTGAGTCCGTCATTTTGGAAGAAACTATTGCGCACGGTGGTTTGTTAGAATATGAAGAGCAGGGTGTTGGGACAAATACAGACACTCAATTCCCGAGTCGGAAGAATTAATCAAACTAGACTGAATTTCCCGACACGACCGGGAATTTGACCGAGGACCCTCTGAAACTGAGGTCCAAACACTGGCAACTTAGCCAAGGAGTCGGACTCGCTCAACTTTAAACTGAGTTTCATAAAATTTTGTTGAAGTGTTTTCACCGGAGGCTGTAACAATTGGTAGTTTTGACTGTTTCTCTTAAGAAAACTATATCGAGATAGTCATCCCCATTAACTCTAAGGACAGGTGGCAAAATAAAGTTGTTCCACTGTCCAAAGAATGTCAAATGAAAGTGTATGTATGTTTGGTATTCAGACCCAAGGCTCGTTTGATCCTCCAAAGCTCCGCCAACAGCTGTCATAGATAGCCTAGGCGTCAATGAGGACGCGTACTAGGGAAATAAGGAGTGAGGTAGTTTCCCGTTGCTTTCCTCACCGAGCCGGAGATTGCTATTACATATCAGTCTGCCAAGCCCACTGAAATGCATGCACTAACCGACCCTATGAGATAATTTTCATACTATTCATAACATGAACTGGCTGCATAAGGAATGGTATTACTAGTGTCCCTCATACCTCGGTCACTTTCACGTTGTCAAAGCCAAAGGTGAGACTGAGAAAGATCAATAAATGTAACACATTTCTTCTAGTCCCTACCAGAACAAAAGACATAGTACACTGTAAACACTACATCTCACCAGCAAAGGCACAATGAAAGTGAAGGATTATAAAATTAACTTTAATCGGAAGTGAAGAAGAGTTGATCAGCGGTGATCGGATAGCCAATACGAAATTGAAGTGGTACTGTAATGCTAGAATCGGTTTGGGGCTCGTGATTGCCATCCTAACTACACAACTAAATAATTAACTTATGAACTATAACTAGCTAACAAACCAAGACTACTATAGCCAAGGCAGAAAACCTGCTGATTTTTTGGAGTGTCATTTGATCAATGCAACGACATTTCGTGACCGGGTCCGCTGTCTCTCACATCAGACAATTCCTCAGCTGGTTTCATGACGCTGAATGAAACTTATTACAGCCCTCAGCCCAGACAGACAGTGAACTGAACGTGGGACGTCAGGGTAAGAGACATATATGCTACTAGATTGCCATAAGTCTATTTACCCCACTTTCTGAAACTTAGGGCCCCTGGATGTGTTCTAATAAATTAACCAATCCATCTGAGCACATTTATCGACTTTTTCTCACGTAATCCAAGAACGAAGAATGGATTACAATTTAAATGGATATATTGGAAATTAGATAGAAACATTAACAGGAATGATCTGACGTTGACGTCTCAAATAATCGAATTACTACGTCCGAAATAACCGCCAGGTGGATCTAACTGCACCAAACAATTGGAGGAAAATGTCACACAAGAATGTGATTACTTTCTGCTAAACGTATCTAAGGAGAAGCTATGTAGGTGATTCAGAGGCTGAATGACCACGTCGTACGAGACCTGAAGTTCTCTGCTAGAATGTGACGGCATTTTAGGCGCAATTTTATGTTCGTTATGATGCGCGCCTAATTTCCCGCGAGACATTTTGCGGCAGGATAAAAATGTAAGGTAGCGGCAATAAAACTTTATTCGTAATAATACCGGGAGTCGTTACGTAGGTATTAAAGTCTATTTCCTCTGCTTCACATTCTCTAGTTTATCACGCTTCAGCCGGTTTCTTCCATGAATCCGATGTGGTAGTTGCATTTTGTTTAGAATGCTGTTTATATTCATTCATGTTCAAAAAACAGAACACCTTGAAAAACTAGAGATACGAAGTTCATATTCACAGGACATGTTCACTGGTATGTTCTGAAGAAATGATTAGCATTTGAACTATGTCGGCTCAGGTTTAAGGTCCACATCGATATATCGGCGCACCAACACCGACTGGTAAAACCAGGCTTCCTGGCGGAATACTGTTGTGTAGTGTTTCAGCTTCAGATTGTGTGGCAGACACTGTTTGTTATATATGCTTTAGGGTCAATCGATGGGGCAGTTTCATTTTGTAAACTCTCGCCGATTGGGCTCCTTTCTCCGACAAATTGGGTTCAATCGTGTCGCCGACTTACTCATTTCTTTTTAAACGAGTGTACGGGTTTTGTTATCTAGTCTCCATTCCTCGACACCTTACTAAAGGTTTGTTGAACCACGGAGTCCTAGGACTTCCTAAAACTAACAGAGGTGACTACCACATTGCGGCTTCTAATCTGATTGATTGGTTGATTGGTTGATTGATTCATTGATTCATTCATTCATTCATGCTTCCATTCATTCATTCACTCATTCATTGATAAGAACGTTCTTTATTTCAAGCGAAGAGCAATTTATTTCGGAAATATTGAACTTATGAGAGCGTACCTTTCAGATTTATGTTCTTTTTTCACCATCTACAAGTACAGGGTGACCAACCTAAAATTTGTACCTGAAATGTCTTCCAGTTATTTCCTGTCACATATGTGGCACTGTCGAAAAGGAATGTATAAATGTGCACATTTTCGAATATGGCGCCTTCAGGATTTAGTACCCCGAAAATCAAACAGAGGAGGGTGGCGTGTGTCTCGGACTGCACGTTAAAGTCACTGAGGGGCGTTAATATACGAACATCGCAATACACATGTCTTCAACGTTCGAAATGTTGACACTGATCTGGATAGTGTTCTGGACCTCATAAGGAAAGCACAAATCAAGAAGACTCCGAGGATCGCCAAGCCATGGTTCGATAAGGAATGCTACACGGTCAGTCAAGATACTCTGGACCTTTTCCACAAGGCACGGAAAGCAGGTGTGAAATCCACATATGCTGAGTATGCAGTGAATAGGAAAACATACAAAGATCTACTCAAACAAAGAAAGCGCACTACCTAGAAAAACAGGCTATATTGCAATCTCAAGATACTATGAAAGACCCCTAAATTGCTCTCAAACAACGAGCTTCGTGCCCTTCTCCCGAATTCCTAACAGACACATGGGAGAAACATTTCTCGGAGATCCTTAATCAGCGAAACCTTCATACGCTCTCCCACTTCGAGAAAATCTGCATTGTACAGCAAGACCTATAGATCAAGAGGAAGTCAAAACTGCTCTCCAGTCCATGAAAGGTAAGAAGGTAGTTGGCCAGAATGTAGTTTTCAATGAAAATCTGAAAGACATCTGTGACATACTGCTTTATGGATCACTCTGTTCAACGCGTGTTTTACAACAGGGAAAATACCCGAAGGTTGGAGACAGTCGCATTACAAAGTGCTCTTCAAAGGCAAAGGATACAGGGGTGACCATGATTCGTATAGAGAGTATTGCTCTCAAAAACAACATTTATACGACCTATGCCAAGATCCCAGAGAACAGGCTAATTGCAGAAACAGGAACTATGATCCCCGAACTGCAATTTGGTTTCATGAAAGGAAGAGGGGCATTACATGCAGTCAAGAATCTCTTGGACAATGTACGTGATTCAACGAGGTGGTCAAAGGGGAAATTTTATGTAATATTTGTGGATTTAAGAAGGCTTTTGACCTCTTAAACAGAGAAATACTCCTTAGAAAACTAGCGAATATGATTGGAGCACACAAAACCATAGTCATAAATAACATACTTGCTTACAACAGGCTCAATATACAAGATGGCAAAACACCCTGCACAGCCATTCTACAAAGCAACGGGATACTGCAAGGCGACCCCCTTAGTCCGATACTATTCAACATAGCCTTAGCAGATATCACAAATATCATCCACAATACATCGTTTGTGATGTACCAGTATGCAGATGACATATCAATATGATCAAATAACAGAGATGACCTACAAGCTTTAATGGATAAGCTCGATGAGTATGTCATCATGAATAGTCTCATAATCAATAGGAAGAAAACAGTCCAAATGATTTTCTGAAAGGGAGGCAGAATAGCAGTAAATGAGAGGATAACAAGCAGTAATACTAGAAGTTGTGAATTCATTAAAAAACTTGGGGATTACGTTCCAGCCCTCTTCTACTTTTTTTAGAATTCATGTAGGAGACCGGTCATTGGCAGCCATCAGAAATATGTATGATCTGAAGGAGCCCACTAAACTGTCTCTAAATACAGCCATGACGCTGTTCTACCTGTCCTGACATACGGTTTGGAGGTAATTTGGGAACACCTACATCTATCTGACCTTCGAGTTATTAAGAATGTCAAGGCTAGATTCTTGGAAAGAATTTTAGGTATTCCCAAAATGACACCATCAAGACTGGCGTATGAACTACCCAGAGAAACCTTCCTAATGGAAGACATAACAATGGGACTACAATTACCCTCCACACGAGAACAGGAACTACTTCAAATTAGACTAAGAAAAGGAGCAGAAATTGACCTGAAATTCTACAGGACTGACGCAATGATTAATCGAAGCTGGACTGGACCGAACACCGAATTGAGGAGTGCTCAGAACATACTGGCCATACATGGTTCCCGTCACAAACTGTGCTTACGACCTGGTTTTCGTGACCCATCTGTGTAGTGCGTGTGTGTGTTATGTAACAAACAATGTGATCGATACCATTTTAATGAATGCTGTAAAAGAACATTTTCCTTATGGTTTACTCTAAAATGTAATGCACATTTGCGCGCAATTTCTTCTTATTATTAAATGTTGACGAATAATGTAAAGGTCATGTGTTCCACTGAATATTACACCACGGAGAATGTTTCGAGGTAACAGGTACTGTAGAAATGTACATATGAAAGAGGAGAGCTGAATAGATATTTGTTCTTTACGTAAAACAATTCTCTAGATGTGGAAGTCACCATTATTGCATTATTGAAGTAATACACAAAATAAAAAATAAAAATAATGATTTAGGAGTAATAGGATCTTTACTGATGAGCAGTCACATGGCTCCTTAGAGGTACGTTAGAGATTGTTGAGAGAGTTAACCGTGCGGGACCATTCTGCATACACAATCACCGATCTACTCAGTGTCGTCAGTGTTTCTGGAGCAATGCTACTTGCAATATATGTGGTCTTTCCGAAATAATGAAGAAAGGAATATGTACATTTGACCTCCTCGTGTGATTTCAATGGGAAAAATATATTCAGCTTAAAAGGTAGATTGAGGCGAACCCTGTCGGATCCAGGCTTTAATTCTGCAAACATCGCTTGCGCTAGCTGCACCAATCGCTGTAATATATATGGAACTTCCTTCCGGAATAGACTCAACAGGGAGAGCCTATACCACTACGGAAATCCGCAATAGTGAGTATTTTCTCCTCGCCTTACGTCGGTGTGAGGGAAACATTCGCCAACGATAGTTTTCGGTTGCTGGCGAGACCTAGTGTTTACAGTGCATTGAGTCTTCCTGTGTGGGCTGCAGAAATGTTGTTACTTTCATTGACCTTAGCTTAGACAATATGAAAGTGACTGAAAGATGAGCCATGCTAGTAATGTCCTTCCTTATGAAGCCAGTACCTGTTATGTATGGTGTGAACATGTTGCTCATAGGGTCGGCTGGTACACGCATTTCAGTGAGCTTGCGAGACTGATATGTAATAACAACTTTTGGCTCAGTGAGGAAAGCAACGAGAAACTACCTCATACCTCATTTCCCTGGTCCGCCTCTTCTAGGCCAACTATGACAACTAATGATGGAGCTGTTGAGGATCGAACCAATCTTCGGGCTGAGGACTGATTATACATACACATATTCAACGCTGTCTGATACAGGCCTCGATGCTGGAAACATCACTGGCATTAGCTGCACCGTTCGCTGTAATATATATCGAAATTGCTTCCGAAATATTACGGAATAGGTATAGTGTACAGTGTATGTTTCTGTCAGCAAGTGGTAAAAATCTTCTTGTTCTGCCTGGTACGTATGATAGTTAAGGCGTTCAAGTCTAAACGGTCTGACGCTGTGGTGATCCGGTCGGAGTGCCGTTGTTCGAAAAAATGTCGCCATCAGAATGTTGACCGGCAGGGTTGGGGAGATGGTGGTATACAATTTATAATAACTACATTGCGTGCCAAAAGCCTGGATTAAATTGCAACCCTCTCCACAGTGCTTGTATAGAGTGAGGGCATATGGCGCTGTTGACGGTGATTCGTCCGTCGGATGGGAACGTTAAGCCTTGCACAGATCCCTTGGTGCTATTCGACAGGAGCAGGCTACGTGCCGACAACCGGTTTCACTCTCTCCCTACCCCATCTTGATCATCACCATCATACCACATCCAAGACACCGCAAGTCACCTATAAACGTCAAATAGAAAGACCTGCAGCAGGAGAGCCGAACATGTCCTCGGATACTCCTGGCACTAAAAGCGATACGATCTTCTATATTACATGTCTAATTCTGTCTGTCATTTACAGTCCACAGTCCACTGTACAATCAACCACAACATTGAGATAATCTCCCTAGAACTCAGCAATTGTGTAATCACCTCCGTCTATAAGCCTCCTTCAGAAAGATTCTCCTTTGCCCCACCTAAAAATTTCTATTCAGAGAAGACATCTGTGGTAATAGGCGATTTCAATAGTCACAGCCATGTGTGGGGATATACATATGAAGAAGAAAACGGAGAAGCTGTTCTTTCCTGGGCTGAAAGTAACCACCTCTCTCTCATCCATGACAGCAAACTACCTCCATCCTTTAAATGTGGAAGATGGCAACGAGGATTTAATCCAGACCTCCTCTTCGTAAGCGATAGTATAGCACAACATTGTCATAAATCTGTGTGCTCACCGATCCCCAAAACACAACATAGACCAATAATGTGTCAGCTACTTCCTGTAATAAGACCTCAAGAAACTCGCATCAGGCGACGATACAACTTTAGAAAGGCTAATTGGTCTAAGTTTTCCGAAATGTTGGATGTGAAATTCGGAATATCCCAGCTGTACCTGAAGAATATGAATGTTTTGTTGATGTTGTGAATCTATGCTCTCGGACATGTATCCCAAGAGGCTGTAGGACAAAGGGGTAACTGCAGAGACAGCAGTATTACTAGATGAATATTACAAATCATACAACGAAAACCCATTTAGTGAAGAAACCTCCAATGTTGCAACGTGTATTCTCTCTTCAATCTCTGAGGCAAAGAGAGACCAATGGGAGAAACTGATGGCAGACTGTGATATGAGTAGAAGAAGCCAAGGGGCTTGGAGATTGCTACGGCGTCCAAATAATGACCGTTCACAAACAAATACACATACAAATGTCAAAGCTGATGAGATTGCACACCAGCTCATCGAAAATGGAAAAACTACTAGAACCATCAAGACTAGTAAGAAGACTTTTGAGAGAAAACCTGATCAAGAAACCAGCATTCTATATCAAACTTTCACTCAGGCTGAGCTTGATTATGCATTGAGCAAAACCAAGAATGGTAAAGCTGCTGGCCTTGACGACATAAGAGTTGAGCAAATTAAGAACTTCGGTCCAGCCACAAAGCACTGGCTAAGAGAGCTGATGAACAACTGCATCCAATCATGCAAGATCCCGAAATTATGGAGGAAAGCCAGAGTTATAGCTATTCGTAAGCCTGGTAAGGATCCAAATGATCCAAAGAGTTATCGGCCTATCTCGCTCCTTTGTCATCTGTACAAGATCCTTGAGAGACTCATACTCCATAGGCTAACGGAGAAGTTAAAGACAATCTTCATACCACAGAAAGCTGGATTCAGAACTGGGAAGAGCTGTACATCTCAAGTGTTGAAGCTAACGCAGGATATCGAAGATGGTTTAGAAAGGAAACAGATCACTGGAGCTGTATTTGTCGACCTTACAGCTGCATATGATACCGTCAACCACAGATGACTCCTTATGAAACTATACAATGCTACTAATGACTACCAGCTTACATGCTTCATTAGGAACCTCCTTGAAAATAGAAGATTTCTTGTTGAATTTCGGGGGAAAAGAAGCAGGTGGAGATCACAGAGGAATGGATTACCTCAGGGAAGCGTGCTCTCTCCGTCATTGTTCAACATCTACACCAATGACCAGCCGCTACCCGAAGGAACACAGAGCTTTATCTATGCAGATGACTGTGCCATTACCACTCAAGACACCTGCTTTGACGCTATTGAGCATAAATTATCTAATGCACTTTCAGTGCTGTCTGCTTATTACAAGGAGAATCATCTGAGACCGAACCCCAGTAAAACTCAGACTTGTGCCTTCCACCTCAAAAATAAAATGGCAAACAGAACTCTCATAATCACTTGGGAAGGAACCACATTAGAACATTGCATCATACCTAAATATCTTGGAGTTACCCTTGATCGCTCTCTCACTTACCAAAAACACTGCTCGAACACCAAGCAAAAAGTGGCAGCCAGAAATAATATTATAAGGAAGATAACGGGTACTACCTGGGGGGCACATCCCAATACTGTGAGAACCTCTTCCATTGCTCTATGTTACTCTGCGGCGGAATATGCATCCCCAGTATGGTACAAGTCAAGTCACGCCAGGAAGGTAGATGTTGCTCTAAACGATACCTGTCGCATCATTACCGGCTGTCTAAAACCTACTCCGTTGTACAAATTGTATAGTCTTGCTGGTATTGCCCCTCCTGATATCCGTCGAGAGGTTGCAGCAAAAATCGAAAGAAAGAAGGCGGAGCCATCTGGAGCTCATCCCCTGTATGGGTACAGGTCAGTTACTCCAAGACTCAAATCAAGGAAAACTTTCCTCAGAACAACAGAGACTCTTAATGGGACACCTCAGCTATCCCGAATTGATATGTGGCGCTCAAGCTGCACTCGCTCCGAAGAATGGTTGACACTTAGTGAAGAATTACTACCTGGTCACATGGAGAAATAGAGTACTTGGAGATCACTGAACAGATCACTGAACAGATTACGGGCAGGCGTGACAAGATGTCAAAGCAACCTGCAGAAGTGAGGTTTCAACATCGAGTCATCATTGTGTGAGTGTGGTGCAATCAAGACGACGTCTCATTTGTTTCAGTGTAGTAAGTGCCCTAAAACATGCACAGTACAAGATCTACTTGAGGCAACAGAAAATACACTGGATATCGCCAATTTCTGGGCAAAAGTAGTGTAGACATTTTCTTATAAACGTGAATGTATTGAACCCATGACCTTTGTGCCCTAAGAACATAATGCGTAAATCGACAATCATTTAAAAGTTGGATTCTTGATAGCATGGATTTGACACGTGACGAGGGGGTGATTATCTTCGGTCCCACGCTCTGGGGTACGTGACGTCAACCACACGTGTCGACGGCGGAAGAATCTCAAGTCATTTTTATGAACTATTTCAAAGCGCGTGTACATGGCGTGACCACGCCAAGTCAAAAAAATATAGTGCCTATCAAAGGAGGTCAATCATCTCACAAATCGAACCCGTAAAAATTTTGAATGTCCGTGAACACTACCGCCAGAAATGTAGCAAGCATGTAGTCACTTTCAAAACTCTTGAAATTACAGTTTAGGTAAGTCAGAAAATTTATAGAAATTTTCTTGGCGGCAAAGGGAGAGATCCGAAGAGAGGGGGTAACTGCTATAAATATGAAGGGACGCCATGACGAAGCTTCCTTCTCCGGCATTTGTGATACAAAGCGGACGAAAAATTGTTGAGCTGCTCTGCGAAATCAAACCAACGAAAGTAGACTGAGTTCAACTGCAGATTTTAGCCATTGCGGCTAAGTCTTGACTCCAGGAGGAGATAGTTTTCTTGAGTGAAATAATTGTACCAGATAGGACGGTCAAAGTACTGAATAAATTCTAATGTGATTAAGCAATTCGTGTGCGGAAATAATTATAGTCCATCGTGTGCGTTCAAGCAAACAAGTGAAGGGTATTTTCTTTTTTTTATGCTTTATTCCAGGAAACCTGAAGAAATAATAATAAATTGTGAAGCCATGAATGTAAAAATGGCTAAATAAAATGCCAGGGTCGCAGGTGAGCCCTAAGACGAATACTGGCATAACGACATGAGGTAGGTGACTTTCCATCTTACTACCTCTTATATCCTGTCTCGTGATTTCTTAAAGTGTATTTGAATGGGGATATACGACGCAGTGGTCACCCTACTAAGTTTTGTAAATGTGAGAGTACGACTAAAAGAGTCATTTGTTTTATTTTCCACTTGGATAAATTTTTGAAGTCTTGCGAGTGCCGTATAATGTTGTAAAACGTTATTGAATAGGGTTCCGAAGTGATATCACGTCCAATGTGGATCGTCATCCGTGTGAGTGTACTGCCTATATTTTGTGATGTCAAAGTAAGATGTTCATTCGGCGTAAAATTCTTCTGTCTGCAATTTGACGTTAATAATAATAATCCATGGTTACTCATTTTCAATCGAGTGGAAGCGCGCTGTCAGGTGAGAACCCAGGGTGATGAATTTGGTCACGGAGAGAAACGTTTTTTTAATGCCCATTTTAAACTGTGTCTGACTGACAATAGAAGATCTAGTAGAATGTTTCAG
Organism: Anabrus simplex; assembly: GCF_040414725.1. Classification (NCBI taxonomy): domain Eukaryota; kingdom Metazoa; phylum Arthropoda; class Insecta; order Orthoptera; family Tettigoniidae; genus Anabrus; species Anabrus simplex. The sequence goes on from NC_090271.1 coordinate 327,948,882, forward strand.
TCATTTCTCGTAAAAATCAAGTTATTAAATACGATATCATTTATGCGAAGTTATTCATGATTAATGCATTGTGCGATATTAGACGTCGGGATTTCTAGTGAGGATTTTATTCCAGTTCTTTGTGGATGATAATTGTGGAGCTGGGAAACAGAGGTTAGTTTTGTGAATCAGGTTGGACCTGTCATTGAAGCCGGGACACGGAAGCCCGAGGAATGTTTTATATGAGTTGAGATGAGATGTGCGAATCAGGTTAGAGTCCTGTCATTGAAGCCGGGACATGATAGCCCGAGGAATATTTTATAATGTTGGGAATGGAAAGAAATTCATAGAAATCCATAGCGGTATCAATTGGCGACGTGTAATTAGTGTGGGCATCTTGAAGCATAATCTGTGCATTTTGTTGGTTAGAATATCGTATTTGTTTAATCATGTCGGCAGAGTTTAAAGGGAGCATTTTGAGAAGTCAGTCAGCTAGAACGAACAGGGTGGTTTATGTAACTGCCAAGCGAGCATGGGGTGAGAGACCTCAGCTATGATAGCGGGAAAGAAGTGGAGTTGAGATTGTACTGTAATTCTCGGCCAGGGGAAACGTTAAAATGCTGGATTTAGTTGAAATTCATAGCCGGTAATGATCTAAGTATTGTGAAATACTGTAATTGGGGACGTAATGAACATTTGAAATCACGAACGTTGAGTATAAGGAACAGAGTAACCCAATTTCAGGGTTGTCCAAAATATAGAGCGATGGTCGTGACGATCGGTTTGTCTGTGAGGGGTGTGCAAAATTCATAATGGTAATGACGAGATATGACATCGTAATTATATGGCGAGTTGTTTGGTTTGTGCGTAGATTATTAGGATATCCAAGTGTTAATAACGGTTAGGACTAGATTAGATTTTTAAGCATGATATCACGAGATAGGATATATACACCTGGACATGAATTATGTAAAATTCTTTTCCAGCCAGATAAACATCGCAATATTGAACTCACATCACAGCTGCGTAGAAATTTGTGAAGAAACCAGAGTCTGCGGAGATAAAATTTGTTGATCTTTAACATTTCGTTAAATCATTTAAATTTATTTAATTATTAAATTCAGTGAAACCGCATTTTGAAATAACTTTAATCAAGCGAATAACTTGGAGATGCATTCTGGAAATTTTAGTTTGTTTTCTGGGGAATATTAACATGTAAAGTAACGATTAAGGGGACATATCCGAAGGAAATTGATTTTACTGCCACAAAGTTTGTGAGCATTGCTATTGTTGTAATTATTGAACTTTGATTGATTGAGCAGTGAATGTGCTGGGGATAGTAAAGTGGAACTTTGGTCATCAACCGATCTAACTTAATTGTGTTTAGCCTTCAGCATAGAAACTTGGATGGTCAGGGGTCATCAACCTCAGTGACTTAGATTAGGGCCATATGCCATTGAAGCATCATTTCCTTGCGGTCATCATCCACAATGACTTTAAAGTAACTTAGAAGAGTAGATGTCGGTCCATGACATAGACGCAGGTCACATCGATTCAATTGAGGGTCCATGCCGTAGAACCACTGTGTGGCACACACCGATTGGACGGCCTTAATTATTCCCAGAGTCCAGAGTTCGTGTTACGAGGGCTGGACCATAACGAATCACTATGATGGTACATGTGGTCTCACATGGAAGCCGAATTTAAGGGTTTCCAGACTTTCCTTTCTTAAATGATTAATAATTGAGACAATGGTTTCTAATATGAATGCCCGTCAGGCAGTTACGTTAAAGTCTCACACCAGTGTTCTGACATTTATGTAAAAATGATTGTGGTGTCCAGTGGACACAATTGACTATGACACCGTTGACATAGTAAATTACTTCAGAATTTTCCTGAATAAATAGGAATCTTTTAAACAGACCTTTCATTCCAGTAGATAGATTAGAATTAATGAACCCTACCTTTACCTCAGCAAGTGACGAAGAACCCGAAACGACCCAAGAGACAGATCTCATGAACTTTGCTGATAGGTAAGGAAGGTAGGTATCCCTCAATATGGACCTAAAGGGTTCAGTATATAATTCAGTAAGAGTGTATATGTATTTATAGTATTAATGCTTCTGATACGAATAAATAAGTAAGTAATATTGAGAAAACGGGAAGGTTTGGACAGTTGAAATTGGTACCGGTTATACATTGTTGTCTCTACTGTACAAAAATAACACAATGAACTTCTCACGACCACGACTTTTGTACTTTAATTCCTTTCTTTCATCGAAGTTATATTTTCATTCGCCATGATGCTTTAGGTGCACAGCTATATCTATCGGCATGAGGTCGAACTACTTTCATCGTGACCACCGCCGTCTCGATCCTCTTATACTGTATGCTCTACACCACTAGTTTCTGACAGGAAGGCGAATATACCAACATTTCTTTAAGTGTCCGTAAGAGTGCAGTTGTAGACGCACAATCTTCTGTGTTATTGATATTATGCATATGTGTGAAAAGCTGAGTTATTTCGTACAATGAGTAAACGTGCCTGTTCACTTCCGTTTGTACAAGTGATATTTTATATACAACTGTTAATCATGTTGTCCTTATAGATACTTTAAAAGTTATTTTAAAGAGCACTGTACTTGTTTTCTGCCGTTTGTGCATTTTTTTTTGTGGAACTAAAGTTTCAGACTTCCCCGAGATATTCAACTGTTGTGTAACATTTTGCAAATCTCGGCAAGGTGGTTAACAGCTAGAAGAGATATGATTCCATGAAATACCGTCTAGAAGGATATTAAGAGAAAAGTGGTTGTCGACTATATCCAGGCAAGGTCCTAATAAAAGATATTCTCAGATTACTCTCGCATATGTAACCTTTACACCTTATTTCAGAAGGGGATTAAAGCCGTGGAGGATAGTGAATTCCTTGTGATTAGAATTGTGACGGACAATCCCCCACTAAAAAATCTTCATGTTTAGACATTTTGCACAACCTCAAATATCCAAATGATAATGTCACAATCAATTTAGAAACACAAAATCAAGTCCTAATTTGAGGGTACTTAGTTCGTGTTGTTGAAGGCAAATTTGCGTCAACAACATCTCACTACCTAGAGCTTCGACATCACTAAATGGAACTGATTATGTATCAGGATAGAACAGGACTTTGATCCAAAAGACCTTGTGTTGTTGCCCTGATGAAGCATCTGCAGGAGTTTATTGAAGCTGCTATGCCCTACACTCGGAAGTCCTTCAAACGTACGAGCGTAATACGAGGACTTGCTACTTCTTCCCTTTCAGAATGTTCTGTTACAGTGTGAGGTCTAAGAATATCAGCAAACTGTTAGTTAGGACCTCTGTTAACTGATACTGCGTTGGCAAGAACACAACATACTTAAATTGTGAAATGAATAGGCCAACTACGACTACATACAGGTAATATTACCGATATTTAATATTACTGATTTAATTTACGAGCTTCACTGAATATACGAGGGTTGGGGCAAAAGTCATGGCAACTATTGTTTCTTGAAGATACCAGTCCGGTTGGAAAATGGGACATATGCAGACGAAAGGGCAAGGTGTTAACTACATGTGTGGACAATGAATAGCACTGAAATATCGTAGTACACTAACTTATTACGGTAGTATACAGGGCAATATGGCTTTCCCGGTGCAAAAGAATGACAAAACAGTACACATAAAGTTGGCATGACAAAGCTGGGCCTAAAGACCCTCAAAGTAGTCCCCTGCTACTGACACCACACGCTGCCAACGATGTGGGACGCGCTGAATACCATCTGACTCATCACTGGTTGACACACGTCCTTGCTGAAACTTTCCTACCCAGCGTGCTACTGTACGGTATGGTAGAGCATTATTCCCAAGGGCTTCTACTAATTCACTGTGACATTCCATCGCATTTCTCCCTCGGAGAACGGCTATTTTGATGTAAGCGCGCTGATCAACACGGGCCACATCCATCTCGCACCACACTCACCAACTGACTGATTTCACAGCCCTCGCTGTGCTACTACCAGCTATCACAGAGCCATCTGTTGTTCTGCATACACAATATGCCTGCTGAACTTCCACACGACACATACACTTCTGTGATCCGTTCACATTTCTACAAGAAATAAACAGTTGCCATGACTTTTGCCCCAATCCTCGTATGACTATGCTGCAAAGTGGTTTGAAGACTGTCGTCATAACAACGCGTAAAGAACTTTGTACGTGTATGCCTGCCATCTAGCGGAGAATTTTTGTTGCAGCCTACTTGCAAAAAGCCTTGCATAGAGCAGGCAGTATAAGATGTGATCGTGACTCCTGTTACTTTCAACAAATGCTGTCTTTGGAGGAAACGGGAATGTTTGAAAGACTTCAGTTGGTGCCAGTTACGGTCTACAAGAACTATAATCATTCCGGTATTTTTCTCTATCAATAAGCACCCAAGGTCGTTAACGGAACAAGTCTATACGGTTTGTCACAATGGTTAAGTGGTTCGAGTCCCGTTCGTGGTAGATATACCTACCTTCGGAATGGAGGCCGGCAGGGAAGGGGAGGTAGTGGTATACAATTTCTAATAGCTGGATTGCGTGCCAAAAGCCTGGATTAATTTACAAACCTCTCCGCAGAGCTCACACTTTTAATGATAATTCATTTTGGACAGCTTATGCAGCTTTTTCAAGAGGAAGCAAAGTAGAATTTTATGTATATTTTACCGACACAGATAGGTCTTATGGTAACGAAAAGTGGAACTCAGAGCTACAACTGCAGTCAATATGGATTTGTAAGGAAACACTACGATACCTGTTTTGATTCAATTCGAATGCAGTATATAACTTCGTCTGTCGAGACAGGCTTGTATACTAATAAATAAATAAAACAAATAGTATTGAAAAAATGAAAATCCGTAGCCTGTTTCCAGTCATTCGACCGGGTCAGGAATGGCATGAATGAAGCCTCCAACTAGTGGAAAGGATAGGAAATGTGCCGGCGGCCGAAGCCTGTCCCTCTCCTCTGGGGCAATGATTAATGAATGACAGATGAAATGATCTTGGAGAGTGTTGCTGGAATGAAATATGAACCGGAGTAGCCGGAGAAAAACCTGCCTCGACTACACTTTGCCCAGGACAAATCTCACATTGAGTAACCGGGATTTGAACCATGGAATCCAGCGGTGAGCGGCCGGCGCGCTGCCGCCTGAGCCACGGAGGCTCTGCAATATTATTAATAACGTAAATATGTTACGTAACGCAACAAACAATAATGCATTACAAGCGTTCCGGCTTTGAGCGATGAAACTAGGTAGAAGAGACGGATAAATGCTCCGGGAAAACAAGTCAGCAGGAACAATAACTTTGTGAGTCTCCTTTAAATATGACGTGAAGGAGAATTTAAACACGAATGAAGGCCCGACTCTTAAGTAAATTGTATGCGCCGTAGATCAGTTGATCCTGGCGGTGTGGAGGAAGGAGCTGGCGCGAATCCTTTCTCGTCTGCGCCGCAAAGTGAAGCCCAGGAAGAAATACGCGAGGGAAAACACAATTTTGGCGAAGAAAGCAAACACGATTCCCGGAGCAAGGCGAGGCGAGGCTTACTTGTTTATCCCAACTACGCTCTGTATGAGCCCAAGTTACACAAACAGTGGAGAGTTATCTGAGATCGACCACGTAAATATCTTATATTTCATAGAAAACAAAATGTGACCACGGAAAAATATATCTAATCTTTTAGTTCTTAGTATTGCTAAATGTGGCTTGTTTGTTACTGCGAAAGAATTATGATCTGTCATCGCGGTGCTCTCAACTGAAAATTGTGACCCCGCATACTTTGTTTCTAATACAATCAACTAATTCACATTCTCCCCTGCCTTTCGTAAGTTAATTCTGATGAGCAAATTAAGGTTTGCCAATGTCAGGTCTGTTTAGCTCCTTGGAGCTCTTATTAGTGATATTTTACCATTAACTGTTTTTATGCTAATTCATTTTTCAAGATTGTCACTGTGTTGGCAAACAGCATGGTCAAACACCTGAAGAATTCTCTGATAGAATAATATAGACTTTATGCACGTCCAGTTAATTCCTTACGTTCCGACACACGTTTTACCCTTCCGCGTGTTTGGTGTTCTTAGCATTATTTTCCAACACCACATTTCGAAGAACTGGATACGCTCTTGATCTCTGATTGTTATATCTGGTTTCGTAAGCACACAGGAAGAACCGAGTAAGCTGACCGTGTGGTTAGGGGCGTGCTGCAGTGAACTTGCATTCGGGCGATAATGGGCTCGAACCCAGCTGTAGGCAGCCCTGCATATGGTTTTCCGTGGGTTCTCATTTTCACACCAGGTAAATGTTGAGCTGTACCTTAATTAAGGAAATGGTCGTTTCCTTCTCACTCGTAGGCCTTTCTTATCCCATCGTTGCCATAAGGCCTATCTGTGTCCGTGCGATGTAAAGCAATTTGTAATAAAAATAGGAAGTTGAACTCTTCAAGCGACTGCACTAATCAAAGTTTTTTTTTCCTGATGTTTCCGTCACACTACACAAATTTAAACTCAATTGTAGTGCACCTAAGGGTTATTATTCTCACAATTGTGTTCTCAGAGCAAACTGTATCGTTTCATATTTTATTTTGTACTAGGTTTTTGTACATCCGTGCGGTTTTCTCTATGTAATACAGAAGACGTGCATTGAACGACCACTATTTTCTGTTCCTTTCTCTATTTTCATTATTCTTAGGGGTAAAAAATATCTTACATACAAAATCATTTCATAAACATACATTCTTACACAATACTTTTGATGTCTTCTCTGCCGCATCCATAATCAGATGTTCTTCTTGTCCGATACGGGAGAAAGCAACGTAGAGCTGACCGTGTGTAAAACAGGAATCCTTCAAATTAACTCCGCGTTAGTGGAACACTTGACCCTGAGCCTTGTTGATGGTCATACTATAAGCTAATCTCATTGGAAATTGTAATCGTTTGAAACAAAATGACAAATCAAATTCTTGGAATGAAAACCGATTTCCCTTTTCCTTTGCCGGTTTGGATTACTACCTCAATGATATCCGGTAAGTATATGCTTAATAAGAAAGAATTACAAAAAATAATAACAGACGTACTCAAGCTGCAAACTGTTATGGTCCTGAGATCACCATACTCCTGCGAGACTAATCAAAGTTGGTATATAAAACCAAGGAGTACACAGCACAGTCTTTTATAGTACATTCTCACTACGACCCTTCCAGTATCTTCTCACTAATTTTAATATATTCAACGAAGAAATCAGCCACTTTCAAGCCTCACATCGACCACACCACCACAGCTACAGACACGCAACCACTTTAGTGTACGTACGATGTGGGACTCGAGGGTACTACCACACACAAGCACCAGTGGTCTGCGGTGGGTAGTTTAGGGTGCAAGATGAAATATACCGACACACACGTATATATATATATGTTTAGTCCTCAGCCCGAAGGCTGGTTGGATCCTCAACAGCTCCGCCATCACCTGTCATAGATGGCCTAGCCATCACTAGGGAGGCGTACTAGGGAAATGAGGAGTGAGGTAGTTTCCCGTTGCTTTCCTCACCGAGCCAGAAGTTGCTATTACATATCAGTCAGCCAAGGCCACTGAAATGCATGCACCAACTGACCCTATGAGCAACAATTTCCCACCATTCATAGCAGGTACTGGCATTACTAGCATCACTCATACCTCAGTCACTTTCATTTTGTCGAAGCCAAGGATAAAGCTGAGACAGATCAATGAAAGTAACAAGATTGCTCTAGCCCATACAGTGCACTGTAAACACTAGGTCCCGCCAGCAAAGGCATATATCATTTTAAATATGTTGAATTTATTCATGTATGTACTAGTAAATTTTAAGAAATGTAAAAAATATATATGATAAACAGCAATTTCTGATGACCCGTCTGTGATCGGTAGTACAGCTTTGAATTATTCCAACTTGAATGACTGTCTATTCCGAACAACCCCATTTCCTGCAAACAGTCGCAGATTTAACTTACGAGGGTGAGTCAATAAATATGTCGCCATCACGTGTGTGCCTTATACCATTTGAAATTACGCGCGCAAGTTTCGCCAGCAGATGGCTGCATATGTATGTTTGTCGTACGACATCTCGCAGGCACTCAGTCAGTCAGAGGCTGTTAGTGCACGATGGCAAATGTGTTGCATGACTGTACAGGAGAAGAACAGCGTACAGTTGTGCGTTTTTTGTGGGTTAAAGGACTGTCCACTTAAGAAGTGCATCGCGAAATGCTTCCCGTCTATGGTGAAAACTGTTTCTCACGGAAAACTGTGTTCAATTGGACCCAGAAGTTCAACCATGGAAGGAAAAGCATCAGAGATGGGGAGCGCTTTTAACATCCACCGTACAGTCCTGACTTAGTCACCAGAGATTTTCATCTGTTTGGGCCCCTAAAAACTCATTTGGGTGGCCGTCATTTTGATACAGATGATGCCGTAATCTATCAGGTTACACGATGGCTGCGACAGCAACCAAAGAACTTCTTTGTTGCTGGCTTTCAAGGACTTGTAAGGAGAAGGGAAAAGTGCCTGAATGTACAGGGTGAATATGTGGAAAAGTGAAATAAATGTCAGAATATTACTTTGATTATTTTTGCCTCAATTCAGTTTTGCGACTTATTTATTGACTCGCCCTCGTATTTCGTTCTCTCGAATTCGAACGCAGGTCTCTGTGATTTCACTTATGTTAAGGATCACTGGTGTGTAGGAATGCAACATTTATTAAAATATGGATCAATCTGGCTCATAAGCATAGCAAAACGTTTGCCAGTTCGGTCTTTCATAGCATGATCTAAAAGTTACCTTCTACGTTCATAGTATAGGTCTATAAGCAAGTTGCTTTACGTCGCAGCGACACAGATAGGTCTTATGGCGACGACGGGACAGGAAAGGGCTAGGAGTGGGAAGGAAGCGTCCATGGCTTTAATTAAGGTACATTTGCTTGGTGTGAAAATGGGTAACAACGGAAAACCATCTTCAGGGCGGCCGAGAGTGGGGTTCGAACCCACTACCTCCCGAAAACTGGATACTGGCCGCACTTAAGCGACTGCAGCTATCGAGCGCAGTATAGGTATTAAGATGGCGTTGACTTAGTTTAGGACATTTGCGTCAGGAAATGCTTTTGTCACAAACTATTGCTTCAATTACCTCGGTGGCTTATCCAGACTGTAAATACAGTACTTATTACAGTTTGTATACAGCTGATTATACTTCACTAGGCTATTCTACTATCATTTCTCTGCATGTTGTTACGTCATTGAAGCTATAGTGAGTTTCTCTCAACGGTTGGCCGGCAAGGGCGCGAAGCTTATCTGCCTCCCGTTGACTCTTCGCTTCCCGTTACACAGCGCAGCGACAGCACGGGAATGCCCGCACTTCGCAGTTCATGTCCGTGCTTAGATCGTGTATTAAGTGTTGATCTGTCACTGCACCTGTTCTCGAGATGTGAAGTGTTACTTCGGGGTATAAATCTCATAATGCCTCCACATGTGTACACAATAGAGGAAAGGGCATTTATGTACGATAATTATGGGAACACAGAGTCTTTCAGGGAAGTCGTTAGGCGATTTTTACGCCCTCCACACAGAGAGACCGTGTGGAAACTGGTAAACAAATTGAGAGGAACTGGTTCTTTACTCGATAGGAAACGAAGTGTTAAAACATGTATTTAACGAGGAAAAAGTAAATGAAATCGCAGAAAGATTAGAACATACGCCTGAAAAATCCCTAAGACGACTTGAACAAGAAACAGTCAGCATGGCGGGCTACGAAAAATGTTAAAATTGTAATAAAGGGTATGCAAAAGTTAGACGAACAGAAAAACCATATCCGGAGAGAAACAGCCTCAGTTACGCGGAGTGGGGAATGAGGAGTCAACGGGAGGCAGATAAGATGGGCGCGCCTGGGACCAACCGATCAGAGAAACTCACTGTACATTTACTACTTGAAATTTGTAACCAGAAACCTCTGCGGAGTAATATTTCCTCTCACTTTTCAAGTGATTGTTCCTGCACATTGGTCTTCTAATTTCGATAGTCCTCTTAATTATGGTCCTGAGCAATAGAGGCTAATGCCTACGTGGTTTTGCAGCTTTTGTGTACCTAACACTAACATGACACTTGGATTAAAAATATGCACAACCGAAAATAGTGGTATCGTAATGTTCCTGAGATCAGCACTTGACATTGACAGAAATGTCTTATGACCGAAAATAAAGGTTGCCCTAAAAGAGCCTGCATGGATTTAGAATATGAGTTAACTTGTCCGTCAGTCAATTTCTCCGTCCGTAGATACAGAAGTAATACCAAGTCTGATAATTACAACTTTCCAGGGCACTATGAACGCAAGGTTTGCGTCATAATTTCCTCTTATTGCTTTCGGAGACGGTAAATTGCCTTCCCAAGTAAAAAATATGAGTTCAATTGCCTTTGTTTTACGGATACTGCGGCACGCACTCATTTTTTATATCTTTCATATCCCCTCCCTGATGGGGTGGGGTGGGCCACCTAGAGCGCAACACTCTCTCTCTGGCCGTTGACGCCGTCTCTCAGGCCAGGAGATTCGTATCGGAGAAAGAGATGTGCGGAAAAGGTGAAAGGGTTGGCGCCATGACCTGTACTAGGATCTGTCCCGGCATTCACCTTAGTGCAGGAGGATGGAACACAACGAAAAACAATTCTCAGGGCAGCCGACGGTGGGGATAAGCCCCTCTCCTTCTCCCGAATACAGAGGCGTCGAGCCACTGCTCTACCGTGGCCACCCCTTTCCTCTGCTCGGTTGGCTGGTCGGAGTGTAGAGCTGTGGGACCACGGACCAGACATGGCCACCCCTCCTCTGCTCGGTTGGCTGGTAGGAGTTTAGAGCTGTCAGACCACGGACCAGCCATGCCCACCCTTCCTCTGCTCGGTTGGCTGGTCGGAGTGTAGACCTGTCAGACCACGGACCAGCCATGGTCACCTCTCCTCTGCTCGGTTGGCTGGTCGGAGTGTAGAGCTGTGGGACCACGGACCAGCCATGGCCACCCCTCCTCTGTTCGGTTGGCTGGTAGGAGTTTAGAGCTGTCAGACCACGGACCAGCCATGCCCACCCTTCCTCTGCTCGGTTGGGTGGTAGAAGTGCAGAGCTGTCGGACAACGGACCAGTCATGGCCACCCCTCTTCTGCTCGGTTGGGCGGTCGGAGAGGAGAGCTGTCGGACAACGGACCAGCCATGGCCACCCCTCTTCTGCTCGGTTGGCCGGTCGGAGAGGAGAGCTGTGGGAGCAAGGACCAGCCGTGGCCACTTGTAGGCCGAGACCCACTGCGCACCCGCCTGACTACGGCACGTAAATTGTCTGCTCTTTACTTGAGGGAGCGAACGTGCTTCTCATAAATACGCCACAGAACCTACATTTCCCTTTCCATTTTCACATTTAGGTCTGTTAGGAATATAGGAATATAGACTTGCATACATAATTCGCTCAAATTATTGGTATGAACAAAACTATCGTTCAAAGCTGTTAAAATATTGGTCAAATTCTAGTAGAAGATCTTTGTTACAAGAATTAGATAATGAATTTAAAACTTTAAATACAGATTTCTATAAAAGGCAGGTATTAAAACAGCCGTTACAAACTCAACCCAGTAATCTGTTTTTCCTCAAGTGGACGTATGTATACTACTTGTATATATAGCAAACGTAATGTGACCGTTCACAACGTCACCTATGGTATGTCATGATATCCAGGAGATGAAATATGCCGTTTTCCGCGTCATTCTACGATAAGAACTGCCCAAGTTAGAATTTTTCTGCCCGCTCCAGGACTCGAGTTGCAATATCCAGAGTCGCGCGACCCAGCTCTAGTTGCTGGTAATTAGCAGCAAGGCGGTGCAAGAGCGCTTGTACTCGAAGCTCTCTCACTCCCACCGCGAGCGAGACGAAACGATACGCGTTATCACGTGACAAAGAATCTAGGTCACTAACTGAGCCCAGAGAGTAGGTCCAACGTGAAAACTAACATTATACCATGTTTTCCTCGCTTATTCACCACTGCCAACTTAACGCATTCAACTGTTTTATTTCTGTTAATTGTCATGAATCGCAAAATACCCAAAGGATAATTAAGCGCAAACAATCATTTGAATCAGGGAATTTTACGCATAATTATGAGACCAAGAAGTGCTCTACTTAACTGACAGGGCAGTAACTGCGCTGTAAACAAGGGCGCGTCTTAATGACTAACAGATGTTGGACCCTAACCGTGCCAAGGAACACAAGGAATCCCCTGCGCTCGTCATCATTCACCGCCAGAGACTAAAGGACGCTTTTAAGATTGCTTCAAAACCTACGAAGTTATTTTAATAACAGTCACTCAGTGGAGATGGGAATACAGGAGCTACATTTCGATACCCCGTTCGTCACTGTACGTTGCGTATTAACGGATCAATGTGTGAGAAAGGATTGCATTTTTTCCCCCACCCTCAGCATTCGGGTCTCTAGCGTAGCTCGCCTATATATTCATGAGCTGAGAAGGAGACACTATCCAGTGCATTCTCAATGTGACGCCAGTACGGTAGTATTTCGTCGTGGTTTGTGTATGAGTCGTTTGTGAAGAAATAATCTTGTAATTTGAGCAGTGTTATGCAGATTCATTAAACCCTGTGAACATCTGCGAAAATACCCACAATTTAACTAAGTTTTTTTTTTGCGAGTACAGTGTGTCGCTAATTAATATAGTGGGAGCAGCACGATACCGAAATGACTGCTGTCCGTGTGTCGAAGAGGTCGTGCGTCGAGCCTCATATGTGCCGATACTAATACGGCTCAATTAACCCCAATAGCCAGGTAACTCAGTGCGTGGAGTTGTGTGTGTGTGTCTCGACATAATTGAGAGATACAAAGAAAGTGCGTGAACGGCTCAGTGTCGGCATAATTAAGGGTAGTGTCACGTCTATAAATCGATAATGCAGTTGAGAGCCTGACTTACGCATGACTAGGCGAGATAGAATATGCTTGAAGTGTGGTCGTGTGAGACGAGAAAATTTAATCCAGTAGTAGCCTAACCAGTGACATTCTTTATTCAGGACCTAGAATAGCTGTATGCTGTTTATAAAAGAATAGGTACATGAGGAGGGAGCAGTGTCGGGCTACAGAGACAATACCGGCATTGGGTTGGAATGCTCGTGCTATTGAGCAGACCCAACCATATATTCAAATTGTGGTGTGTAATAGACTAACGCATTCACTTGAGATAATTTCCCCTCATTTACATGTCTACGAGAACGCCGAAGTGAACGCCGACGTCCAGTTGAATGCCAGAATTTTGCCTGTGTACCGGAGTGAACGAGTCATCTAGCTGTTTGCCGGAATTTCGCCTGGTAGCCGAGAACGTCTGGAACGTCGCTGTCATGTGTATGACCTGCCAGGGAGTCATCATGGGTCTTCACATCGCCGATGACGTGATGCAAGCACTCTAAATCCATGGAGTGCCCTCCTGTAAAGCTGTGAACGTGGTATCCAGAAGGCTGAGTACATTTCCAAGTCTTTATATCTTTGAAGGTCGTGTCCCATTGTGAATATGTAGATTTTTCACTTAGATATAACGTACACTGCAAGCACGCCATTTCAGAGGGATAATAATTATAATTTCATTTTATTTGGGTCTTTTATAGAATACTTCTTCATGGTTTGGGAACGACCATATTTTACTTCCATTTTTTTTTACAAGGGTTTGATAATGCATGACGTAAGTTTAAGGACCTCAGATTAATTAAGTGTGAAGTACCGTCAAGTAAAAGGGCTTAAATATTCTACGTAAGCGACTCCAGTTATCATCTTTCTACAGCCAATAGGAGTCCTCAAAGATATCTCAGTAAATGATTTTTTTTGTACTTCACAAGCTCTTAGGAAATCCTCCTTACTAGAAATTAAAACTGCTGGAACAACGAATGGAGCATGAGATTGGGGTATATATCTTACATCGCTAATTAGTTCGCGAACGCCCAAGTTATTTTGGACCCTGGTGGCAGGAGATCATCACTGAATTTGCATCGTGGTCGATGTACCGAGAGGAAATGAAATGGCTGAACAGGCTGTAGCCATAATATATATTGTGAAATGAAATGTGAAGTTCCCTTGGAATCTGTCATTAAGACACTCGAGGTGCATATCGCGATGTGAATATGTTGATTAGGCCGGATATAGGGCCGTGATTTGTGTGATGCCATTTATGGCCAGTATTGAAAGAAGTGAATAGATTATTTGCCGTGAAGTCATTGCTCGAGAAGGCTAGTGGACCGCTCTTTGAAAGTGTGGCACGGGTAGCTCACAGCGGGAGTTTTATGAGCCCCTTTAAACGGGGGAGTGAAGGCGTTTCTTCAGTGAAATAGAACAGATACAAGTGGCGAGTTTCTTTTCCTTTCGATACAAAGATTATGTGTAGTAATTTAAATAGAGCCAACGTCGCAGAGATTCCAAATGAGCATTAAATGAAGGATCCCTCCAATTTATTTCTTTAATTATCCACAGCGTATAGGGAATTCCAGGTCAGATATACCCCGTCTCAGAAGGTCCTGAGTTCATTGCAGGAGACAGTAAAGCCTCCTGTCACAAGCGGCAGGTGAATAAGACCACCTGCGGCCCATTATGTGTATGTGAAGTGCATTTATTCTTGTCCATTTGTGGCAGGTAGTGCTATAATACTTTGTTTATGATGTCTGGTATTGAAGTCGCTAAATGATTGTCCATAGGTAACATCGTTGTGTAAATAATGTCCTGATATATGTGGTGATAAAAATCCTAATGAAATGAGCGTGTTTATCATACTGCATATTTGGCAACGTTTAACTTAAAGTAGTGTTGTAACGCGACTTTCAAAGGATTGGGAGTGTAAATTGCTTATCTCAGTTCATACGATACTAGCAAACTTATATCATAATTTGATGCAAATTGAATATATTAATTCTCGACAAACAAACAGAATTACAGCTGGGTATGCCTATGTTGAATAGATTTGTGTGTAAAGTGATTAATGTAAATGTAAAGTGAAATAATTAGAGAGAAAACGCCTCTCTAAATCTGAGATAGTGTAAATAACCCAAGAGGGAGCGCCTTCTTAAGTTGGAATATTTAAACGTATAATGAAGTGTAGAAAGGACTACCGAACATTTAAACGTCAAGATTACCCAAGTTACTATATGTAAGGTGTTTGTATGGCATACCCATGTAAATAATGTGTTTCACTAGTATAAGTAAAATTTTTATTATACAAGATATTGTCTCTCTTTTCATTAGTAATGAAATGGTATTCCTCTCATAATTAACTTTTCCCCCTACTATAGAGACTATTACTAAAGGACTTACCGCCCCATCGGACAATCCACAGACCCGAAAATGCGATACCGACTCGGCTAGCGAACTATTCTAGTAGGGGAGGGTGAGGCTTCGACAAACCGGGCTGAGTTCGAAGCTCACCGATGGTGCTCCATTCTAACGTCATATTTATGAACAATGGTAACTGGTTCATGTACTGATGCCTTGGAAAGGTTGCAGTAAGTACTAGTCCAAATTGATTCATTCATTTAGCCCCTGCTTCTAAGTGACACATAAATATGTGTTTAAGAATGGCATTAATGAAAACCTACAACCTGTTTTCCAGTCAATGACCGGGTCAGTGATGGAATGAATGAAGCCCCATCTTGCGACGAGTATAGGAATTGTGCCGGCTGCCGAAGGCTCTCGCACTCCTCTGGTGGAATGAATATTGACTGACAGAAGAAATGAAATGACAGTGGAGAGTGTTTCTAGAATGAAAGATGACAGGAAAATCTGCATCCGGAGTACCCGAAGAAAAACCTGTCCAGCCTCCGCTTTGTCCAGCACAAATCTCACATGGAGTGACTGGGATTTGAACCACTGAATCCAGCGCTGAGAGGCTGACGCACTGCCGCCTGAACCGAGGAGGCTTACTATTTGTTTACAAATTTCAATCAAGAGATAAATATCTTGATCGCTGGCTTTTAAAACATCTCTAATTTTTCTGTGGGATGTTTTGAGTAGATGATGATCGACCTGCCCACATGATAGGTAAGTGACTTGTGAGTAGCGTTCGATGACTCCTCTCATTCCTTCGTCGCTCCGCTCTATATTTGAAGATTCGACGTCCTAGGCAAGCGTCAGGAAAGTTACGCAAAACTCGAACAAAAAGAGGCAATTTGCGTGCACAAAAACAGAAGAACCCTCATTGTGGAATTTACATCAACCCAATCACTTAAGGAACGATCTGTTCAATGAGTTAGTTGCAAGCTCGTGAGTTGGAGCAGCAGTCAAAAA
This sequence comes from Anabrus simplex, assembly GCF_040414725.1. Classification (NCBI taxonomy): domain Eukaryota; kingdom Metazoa; phylum Arthropoda; class Insecta; order Orthoptera; family Tettigoniidae; genus Anabrus; species Anabrus simplex. The sequence goes on from NC_090271.1 coordinate 327,965,230, forward strand.
GAACAAAGTTTTCTTGGGGCCCATATCCTGAAGAGCCCCATTATGTCGCTAAGTTCTGTTGAGTGTATGGCCTTATGGATGGCCATTGAACAGCTAAAAGCGTTTTAAGGCGACGTTAAGGACCTGCAGTTTACACAACCCTCTTATCATCAATCTAAGTTTATTCACAAAACAAGACAGGAACAGAGCCGCGCACAAAACGGGCTGAAAGGCTTTGGCTATTTTGCTTAATTTATGAGAGTTGTTTGGTTTTGGCCCATTCTTATACATAATTAAATGTAGCATTGATTTATTAGTCAACATAAATAATTGGTGGATGTTTCTAAGTACCTGACAGCTGTCTGACATTACCAATATTCTCTCCCAGTTGATCCTAGTTCGAATCTCAGCCAATTAATACGGAAACATTGATATGAAAAATAACAATTAATATTAGTGGTAAATCATTAATGTAACATATAGAAATCCAAGAAAGGAAACGTCTACGGAAATTATTCGCCCCAGTTTGTAGAGATGAAATCTGGATGAAAACGAAATCTCAGGAAATATAAGGTCATGGCGAGAAAAATCTCACACGCCTTCAGAAAGAAAAGAGATTGAAATTATCTGGGCATATTCTCAGAATGAGCGATGGTAGAAAATCTAAGATAGTTTTAAACCTGCTCTTTTATTCAGAACAAAGAACAACTGGCTTAATGAAATTAATGAAACAGAGCTCGAGGAAGTGATATGAGATACATGTAAATTCCGAACACTAATCAATAATCACCAACTTGCTGACAAATCCAACACCAGAATCACAAACACCTGGACAGAAGAACACGGTATAAAGCTTAGTGAGAGGATGAGGCGATTTTTGAAGGAGAAGAAAGCAAAAGTATCAGCTAGATCACTTCAACCGCGCCCCTTAATAGCGCATAACGATATAAAAATGACACATTGGTTTTCTACTCACATGACCTCCGGAGGCTGAGTCGACCCCGTTCCAGCCCTCGTATCACTTTTCAAATTTCGTGGCAGAGCCGGGAATCGAACCCGGGCCTCCGCGGGTGGCAGCTAATCACGCCAATCACTACACCACAGAAGTGGACAAAAACCATAGTTGCTGGATTATATACGTGTACTCTTTGTTTGTTTGTTTGTTTGTTTGTTTGTTTGTTTGTTTGTTTGTTTGTTTGTTTGTTTGTTTGTTTGTTTGTTTGTTTGTTTGTTTGTTTGTTTGTTCGTTCGTTCGTTCGTTCGTTCGTTGAATTTTCACCGTGCAGGTTGGTTGGATCCCCAACAGCTCACCCATCAGTTGTCGCGGGTAACATAGGCGTCATTGAACAAGTGTACCAATCAAGTTGGCTACGCAGCTCGTATCTCGTAAATGTGAGCTAGCATTCCAGAGATGGTGAGTTGGAACACTGCTTCTCAATACTAGCCCTTTTCAATGCTTGCGTTGCAATACTCTTGGATCTACTGGACCGAAGTGAAATGAGGAAAATGAGGAAATTAAATTTCTCGTTGTTTTCCTCACTAAACCGGAAGGTGCTATTTCATAACCGTCTGATAGGCCCACCGAAATGCCAACCGACCCAACGCGCGACAATTCCATGCCATTTATAAGAGGGAGTAGCTGCTTAAGGAAAGGCATGGAGAGCATTACCCATCCATTTTATCAGTCTTATCGATACTATGAGAGTAAAACACACCAATAAAAATAATTCTACTACTACTATTAAAACGTTTTCATTCATCCCTGAAGGGGACGGCCGGCCTTCTAGACGGTAAAGCTGTCTCTCAGGCCAGAGAGATGTGAAACGCTGAAGGAGATGTACGGAGAAGGTGAGAGGGTTGGCGGCCGTGGCTTATACTAGCAATTGTCCCGGCATTCGCCTTAGTGCAGGAGACTGGAAAACCACGTGAAAATATTCTCAGGACAGCCGACGGTGGGAACCAGCCCCTCTCTGTCTCCCGAATGAAGGGTCACAGAACCACAGCAGAGACGCGACCACCCCTCCTCTGCTAGGTTGGTCGATCGGAGCACAGAGCCACGGCCACCCATCACCTGCTCGGTTGGCCGGTCGGAGTGCAGAGCCGTGGCTACCCCTCCTCTGCTCGGTTGGAGGGTCGGATTATAGAGCTACGGCCACCCCTCCTCTGCTCGGTTCGCTGGTCGGAGTACAGAGGCACGGCCACCCCTCCTCTGCTCGCTTGGAGAGTCGGTTGGCCGGTCGGAGTGCAGAGCTGTGGCCACCCCTCCTCTGCTCGGTTGGCCGGTCGGAGTGCAGAGCTACGGTCACACCTCCTCTGCTCGGTTGACCGGTCGGAGTGCAGAGCTGTGGCCACCCGTCATCTGATCGGTTGGCCGGTCGGAGTACAGAGCCACGGCCACCCATCATCTGCTCGGTTGACCGGTCGGAGTGCAGAGCTGTGGCCACCAGTCATCTGCTCGGTTGGCCGGTCGAAGTACAGAGCCACGGCCAGCCCTCCTCTGTTTGGTTGGCCGGTCGGAGCGCAGAGCTACGGCCACCCCTCCTGTGTTCTGTTGGCCGGTCGGAGTACAGAGCCACGGCCACCCCTCCTCTGCTCGCTTGGAGGGTCAGAGTACAGAGAGACGCCCACCCCTCCTCTTTTCGGTTGGCCGGTCGGAGTGCAGAGCTACGGCCGCCCCTCCTCTGTTCGGTTGGCCGGTCGGAGTGCAGAGTTACCACCACTCCTCCACTGTTCGGCTGGCCGGTCAGAGTACAGAGCCACAGCCACCCCTCCTCTGCTCGGTTGGCCGGTCGGAGTGCAGAGCTGTGGCCACCCCTCCTCTGCTCGGTTGGCCGGTCGGAGTGCAGAGCTACGGTCACACCTCCTCTGCTCGGTTGACCGGTCGGAGTGCAGAGCTGTGGCCACCCGTCATCTGATCGGTTGGCCGGTCGGAGTACAGAGCCACGGCCACCCCTCCTCTGTTCGGTTGGCCGGTCAGAGTACAGAGCCACGGCCACCCCTCCTCTGCTCGCTTTAAGGGTCGGAGTACAGAGCTACGGCCACCCCTTCTCTGTTCGGTTGGCCGGTCGGAGTACAGAGCTATGGCCACCCCCCTCTTGCTTGGTTGGCCGGTCGGAGTGCAAAACGATGCACAGCAGGACTCCAGCCGACTCAGCCGACTCAGTCGACACTATGGATGGACTAAGTCGAGTTTTAGGGTCGGATGCCCTTCCTGACATCATAACTCTTAGGAGGGGTGTTTTCACTATTGCGTCTTTCTATGGTAAACGGTAGTGTACTGTGTTTTAACACCCAGACCCTGAGGCAGAGGAATTAACCAGGGATAGTTAAAATCCATCACTCGGTCGGGAATCGAACCAAGTGCCCGCTGATCCGAAGTCACTACACTGAGCATTGTGCCAACGTGGCGGATAATGTACACTAACTACCGTAATAATATTGGCTTTCCGTCCCAGTAACTACTTTTGTGTTTTCCGGAGACGCTGAGGTGCAGGATTTCTTTTATGTGCCAGTAAATCTACTGACAAGAGGCTGACGTATTTGAGCACCCTCAAATACCACCGGACTGAGGCAGGATGGAGCATGCCAAGTTGAGGTCGGAAGGCCAGCCCCTCAACCGTCTGAGCCACTCAGCCTCGTTCACAAACTACTTACGACAATAAGGCTTATTTAAATTTGTGACACGAGACTGGTGAATGAGAGCATTCTATTCTCTTCTACTTACTAATTCCAGTGTTAATTTCGTCATAAAAATAGCGTCCGACAATCACGTGTTCCCTTTTGATGTTTTAATCAACTTGCCCTTTGATTTATTCGTACCACGGTTCTAACAAGTGTGGGTAATCAATCCACAAAATGGACTAACACACTAGCTAGATTACTGTTGTGATTATGGAGATATTTAATCGGAGCAATGTGTAATTCAACCCAAGATTAATTACTCAACAGCTGTGTGCTCCATACGTGGGATAAGCGAACTTTCAATGGAATTATACAGGGCTTAGCTATACTCTGTTGTGATACAATGGTGAAATTTTCAAACGAAATGATGTATGGTACTTGATTCATTTTCATTCCATCAACAAAATTAGTTTGCAATTAAGGAAAAACATACGGAGATAACAATCATTTCAGCTGGTGCTTGTTAACTAATTTAGGGGAAGAATGCCAACCTGTATAATACTATATGGACAGAGGACAACTTTTAGAATGGTAAGTTGTACTCTGTTAAGTTGTTCGATAATGGCAGAATAACACAATAATCTTGGAAACTGTTGATAATTTAACCCATGTGTTCCCACTGTGGGATTGTTTCTGGTTCATACGTTGAGCGTGGTAAAAAGCTTGATGAATAGAATGATGTAGTTGCCATGAATAGAAACCATAAATAGAAACTATGAGGAGGTAGGGGATGTCCGTGTAATTTTGACCGATAATATATACTAGTGTCCGAAAGTTGAGCATAAGTTACGTGTAAGCAGGGCAACAGGGAATAGACCGCAAATCGCACGATATATGCACGTACCAAACTGACGTGCTCACTCTGTATAGGAAAGGAGTGTTCCCTGCTTTGACTAGTGGCGTGACCGCAAGGTAAACAGTGTCTGCGCTCCATATTATCTCAGTCGTGTTTGCCCTGTCATAGTGTGCGGAGTGTAGCCTCGTTGTGAACGTGACAACATAATGGCTCAACGACGCCTTTTCGACCCGTTTTGCAGGGTAGAATACTAGGCCACCTGGAAGTAGGCCAGACACAGACCGAAGTCGCCGTATCCTTGAATGTGCCACAAAGTGTCATTTCCAGGCTTTGGAGACGATTTCGAGACCCAGGAGATGTTAGTCGTAGGCCAGTACCAGGTCCACCAAGGTAACCACCCCACAGCAGGTCCGATATCTGGACTCAACCCTCGACGAAATCAGAGTGCATCTGCAAGACAATTGTCCGCGGAGCATGCAGCCCTATCAGGGGTTGCCGTTTCCTGGCAAACTGTGTGCTGGAGGATCACAACAGCAGGGCTGTTTGTTCGACGTCCAGCGATGTGCGTCCCGCTCACTCCAGCACAGAGTCGTCAACTTCGAAACTGGACCATGAATGAATGGAAGCATGTGCTTGTCACAGATGAATCCCGCTTCAGTTTGCGGAACGATTCCCGCCGCACATTAATCTGGAGAAAACCGGATAGCCGATACAACCACAGGAATATCGCGGAACGGGACCAGTATTGTGGTGATGGCGTCAAGGTGTGGGGCGGCATCGGGTTGAATGGACATACGGACCTGCACATCTTCATGGGTGGTCCGAGAAACGCTCGGAAATACAGGGATGAGGTACTGAGACCACATGTTCGAATCTTCAGAGGTGCGGTTGGTCCAGACTTCCTCTTAATGGACGATAATGTCCGACCGCACAGCGCTGCTCTGGTGGATGAATTTCTGGCTGGGGAAGACATTCATCGCATGGACTGGCCAGCGAGGTCTGCGGTTCTGAATCCTATAATACATGCCTGGGATGCATTGGGGAGGCGATTGCATCCCGTCAGCCTTCACCAAGGACCCTACAAGACCTTCGCGTTACCCTTTCGGAGGAATGGGATCGACTGCCACAAGAGCTCTTCGACCATCTGGTAGTGAGCATGCCACGTTGCTGCGAAGCATGTGTGGCCGTTAGGGTTAACCATACACACTATTAACAGCATATTTTGTTGTGGAAGACATTGCCAAATTTTGTTGTTGTTAAAGGTGTACCTTAGCTATCATCTGACACAGTTTTTTGGACAAGTTGTGTAACATATGGTGTGCAATTCAGCTTCCGTTTGTTCAGCAATCCTTCTGACATTCCTATCAGGCGGTGTGGCCTCGCTTAGTAATTATGCTTAAGTTTTGGACACTAGTGCATTTGGTATTTGCAGGTTTGGCCACCCCTGTCTGAGGCTAGGTCAGCAAGACAGCCGAGGGTACCTTTCTTCCTGGAAACAGTTTTGCAAATGGACTTAAGTTTGAAGGGGGAAGAGGAAGTAAATCTTAATACTCACATTCCTTGAAAACATATAAGTTGACGAGTAAATGTACTGTGAAGTAGTTATTTCAGCCAAGCGGGTGTTTGGCTTTCATCGTACAAGTACCGATGAAATATCTAGGTAAGTGTTAACATAATTTAATTCATAAGTTTTAAATAATTTTCATATTATTTATTTTTTGATTACATCTTTGCATATCGTGTACTTTGGACTTGCGGAGAGTGTGTAATTTGGACTGTTGAAAGAATTGTAATAATTACGTTTCTTCATAGTTTTAGTTGTGATTCTAAAACAACTTGTTTGATAATTAGAGGCGGGCCCCGCTGTGTAGGCGTTGCGTGACTGCCTCTTAACCGGAGGCCGCTGGTTCTATTGCCGATCAGCTCAGGGATTTTTACCTGGAACTGAAGGCTGGTTCGAGGTCCACTCAGGCTACGTGATTACAATTGAGAAGCTATCTGACGGCATTGTATGTGACAATCATTATGATGATTGGATTGAATGCGAGAGTTGCAGAAAGTACGGTCATGAAAACTGTGACAAAATTCAGGATGAATTGCTTTATCATTGTCCTACATACCTAAAGTGACGACCACAATTCACACTATCGTATTTTATTGCTTAGTATTTCATAAGTTAAAAAATGAATAATTATATTAATAATTAATGATAATAATCAATAATAATTTAATTAAATAATATTTTCCAGCCCAAGCCACACCCTAACCCTCCAAATTACACGTTAATAACTTTTAGAATATATATTAATTTTAAAAATTCCAAAGATAATATTAACATTTTGTTCACCAAATCATTTGATACATTGTAATAATTATTGTATCGATAGGTCGATAGAGTTACGGAGTTACTGAGTTGGTGATCTGCGGAGAGTGATGATGCGCATTATCATGCCAAAGAATTACTTTTGTTTCTTTTTTGCGATTAGTTTTACGTTACACTGATAGGTCGTATGGTGTCACGATGGGATGGGATAGGATAGGACTGAGACTTGGAAAGAAGCGGCCATGTCATTGATTAGGGTACAATTTGCCTGATGAGAAAATAGAAAATAACGCAAAACCATTTCCAGGACTGCCAAAACTTCGGTTCCAACCCACAATCTCCCGGAATGATTTCCTTTCCAGACCTTTTCTGCGGAATGTATGACGGAGCATTGGAAGCATTGGCGATTTCCTCCAGTTTCAATAAATTCGACTAGATTTTATACCTATCTATCCCTGAACACAGTGCCCACAGCTTACCCAGCAGGACTTCACCCTTTCCCTAGTTTTCCTATATTGTCATTCCATATGAGGGTCTTGTTCCATATGAAACCGACTTCGATCACCTGGCTCAATACTCAATTAAAATAATTGCTATATTTCGATATCCATGAAATTATCAACTTGTTTATGAATAGCCTAAGGCAAGAGATAGCACACGCTCATTCAGATGACCACATGATTTGGCAGTGTCAAAATCAGGGACAGGATGTAAGAGCAGCTATCTTCTGAAGAGAGTCACTCTGTCAAGTTTCTGCATATCGGTTTCATAAGTTCCATATCGGCATCTTCGCAAATAATCTGTCGAATTATGGTATACAAATAACAAGTTAAAGAAATGTTCTTCCCAATCCCATTGGATCCATAATCATTTTCTCGACAAGAGTAATTTCTCCAATGAATATGTTTACAATAGCTAAAATAATTTTAAGATTAATGAAAACATATTAGAGGTATTATGTAGTCCTTTAGAGTCCTAAATACCGTTTGGTAAGAAGAAGAACTACTCGATGACTGGACTAAAGAAACCACTGTTCCTCTATTTAAGAAAGTAACTACAGCGGCATCACTCCTCTGTTTCCCGGACTCAAAACAATGGAACGAATCATAGAACAGATATTAAGAACCATCATTGAACCACAGCTTGAAGATGAGCAGTACGCTTTTAGAAGGAATAGGAGAGCAACAGATCTGATGTGTTCTATTATCATGGAGAAGTACTGGGGAAAAGGAGAAGGTGCCACCTTCATTTTATAGATATTGGGAAGCCTTATGACAGTGTAGAGGGACAAAACATCTGAGAATGTCTTGGTAATAGATCTACACCATGTGCGTCAAAGTTATAATGCCTTATATGAAACTTCTCACAGTTGTGTCCAAATAGGGCATGGATTTTCTGAGTGGTGTACAACAAGGCAGTTCACTATCGCCACTTTAATTCCTCATTGTAATGGATGAAATAATGAGAAGAGTTAAGAGACGCAACAAGTACTCTTTGCTTTGCACATGATGTCGGCTTATGGGGTGATAGTCAGGCCACATTTACAATAGAAGCTGAACAACTGAAATATTATGTTCAAGCAATTTGGTCTCAAGATAAGCAAGTCCAAAACGTTACTAGATCTGGTGACAAAACTCGATTTGTATTTGATGCACTATTTCCTGGGAGACCTCGTACCGTAATAGAAGGTAACATCGGTGGAATTTCGAACAACGTGTTCCAAAATCAAATTAATAACTCTCCCAAGGGATCAATATACGGATAAATACAGCTGCTAAAACTGGAAAAAGAGACCTGCATATAAAGTAATGCCAGTTCATGAATTAAGAGCCCCTGATCACGGGAATACAGTTTACTAGTGCCAGTGGTTCAAGCCAATTCATTAAAATCCCATATATGTACTTCTAAGAGTAATAGGTGTGGTGTTAATTATTTTTTTAAGTGTTAGTACACCTGGGCTTATTACTAATTAGGGGAAGAACTAGAAGAGGCCAGATACTTCTAAGAACAAGGTTATCAGCAAAATCAGGAGAAGGACTTGACGAATGGCGTGAAAATAAAGGAACTCCTGGGTATCTCGAACAAAAAATCCTTCTTGATTAATGGGAACACGAGCCGACCAACGAAGATAGAATGGAAAAGAGGAGCCTAACATGAGTGAGTCAAAGCAATTTCATAACCGTGGACACCGACCTATGCTGCCTGGTTATGAGCGCCTGGAGCACCCCTTTAGTCCCCTTTTATGCTAACCGATGCTTACTATGGATCTATTCTACCACCCTGATCCACAGAACGTAGCAGTCGTGGCGTTATACTGCCCAGGATTTTACTTAGTCCGAAAATGGCAAATTATCCTAAACTAGTTCCAGAGCTGCCGGCATTAAGGCTTGAAAGCATGACCTCTCGAATCTCAATGGCTTGTACAATCTAGCCAATTCAGTCAGTAACATCTCAGAGAAGGGTTGAAGCGCAGGGGTTATAGCTACCGCTGATGATAACCGAATAGGAATGTGTTAACAGCGCAGATAACACCAAACCTCCAGTCTTTGTGTAATGTGCATACTAACGAACATATTGATCCTCCAATTAACACTGGACTTTAACTACACGAGCTCAATTTATATTCTCCAGCCACCGAAGTAGTTAGCATAACAGCTCCCTGCTCGCTTGTTTCAGGTTCAATTCTTGACCCTCATATAAATTTGGTCGCGAAGAGACATGGAAGAGCAAATGCAAAGCTAAAAACGTTCTTGCAGCTGTTAGGTTAAAGAATTTGTAAACATATTTTTTTTTTTTGCTATTTGCTTTACGTCGCACCGACACAGATAAATCTTATGGCGACGATGGGACAGGAAAGGCCTAGGAATATAGAGGAACCGGCCGTGGCCTTAATTAAGGTACAGCCCCATCATTTGCCTCGTGTGAAAATGTGAAACCACGGAAAACCATCTTCAGGGCTGCCGACAGTGGGGTTCGAACCCACTACCTCCCGGATGCGAGCTAACAGCTGCACGCTCCTAACCGCACGGCCAACTCGCCCGGTGAATTTGTAAACAGCTAGCCTATAACTAGTCTAAAACATAATCGTTTACGTTATTATTCCCCCTGGAATTTTATTACGTTCAGAGCTTCATGTATAATTGGCTCAGTTGTACGGTTGGATGTCCTTCCTGACGCTGAAACTACTGGGATGGATATACTCACTCTTAAGTGTTTCTGTGCTGTGTCTTACGTAAATATTGAGATGTATATTGAAACAAACCCAACACTTAATACAATTCTCCAGGAACTGGGATTAGACAAAAAAACTGGAAGACTCATTGTATAAACCTTGACTAATACCCATTCCACGTGGCGTGGTCTCGGAAAGCTTCGAGATAAAAACAGGGGTGACACAAGGGGATGTGCATTCCCCACTTCTGTTCAACTGTGTCCATGAAAAGGTTGTGAGAGAATGGCGCAAGGAACTGACCAACTTGGGGGTACAGAGTGGGATATGCCTCAGTCATAAGAAGGAAGGGCTGGCTGTAGATTGCCTGGCTTTTGCTGACGACATGGCAATGATACCCGATTCGCTGGATAAAGCAATAATATAGGTCAATTGCCTCAGATGACAGGCAGCCAAAGTGGATCTTCAAGTGTCGTTGGAGAAATCAGGTTTCTTCACCAACAGCAAGGAAGCTGGCAGAGAGATACTAGTAGAACGATGCCTGTCACACAACCTGAATATGAAGCACTACAGGTCAGTCATACGACCAGAAGTATTTCATTGAACCGAAGAGAAAGCGGAAGTCAGAGAGAAGAGAATTCTCAGGAAGATATAAGGTCCGGTTATTTACTTATTTATTTATTTAATCGTATGGTGATTGCACCAAGAATTGGCAGCGATATGGAAGTAAGGAAGGTGCGGGCTTCAAGAACGAAGGCTGAATACCAGTAACGAGCAAGGGAAGCGATAACACAGTCAGAGAAAACCGAGTCGTGTACAATGCTGAACATTTATTACAGTAGTAAGTGCGAACAAGATTAAAGTTCGTGTTCATTGGGGGACCTGCCCTCCGACAATTCAAATACTACAATTCTCGATTCTTAGCAATTACAGGGGCCTTAGGCCATATGCCGATTCAACTATCATGAGGGCTACACTCATTTTACCAAGAAATCGAGGCTCGACCTCGGGAACAATGTCCTTTAGTGACAACATACTGAATTACTTAAAAACCAAGTTAACACACTAGCCTTTTCAGAAATAAACCCTCTTACTATTTATTGAGGCCCTTAGCCTCTACTGACAAGAGAAAAAATATGTTACATTCTGAATTTTAAACAACTCCCTCCCTAAGCCTGAAGTTGGTTGACAAGCATTTCTCCTACCTCCACGCTAACGGCTAGGCGACTAGACGGCTTGCTCGCTCCAAGCGAACTGAACCAAGTTCTCTCAGAACTACCCAGCACCGTGCCCTCCCTCTGCAGGGGAAAGGAGGGGCAAGGTGGGGAGACAACACGACAAGTGCGCAGGGCGGAGGAAGGCTTGCCAACATAATATGGAAGGTGCCACCAGGGCGGAAATAATTTTCGCTTTTCCCTGGGGCCATAAGGGGGACGGGACAACATGTGTATTTTATTAAGATACAAGGAGAAAACATACTAACTACAAATATACAATATACGCAGATCGATCTGTATAAACTGAAAATTTAAGAGAATACGGCGAGCGGGGAGTACCTCTTGGTACAGACCTCCCTCCCTAAGTTTCCAACCAGGTTGGAAAAAGTCTTTTCTTTTACTTAGATACCACAAGAGCTCTTGATAAAAGGCTCATTTTTCAAACAAATAAATAACAGTTTGCTTGAGCAATTAAAAAAACACTTGGAGAAAGAGTCTTTGCTTAGGATACACCATCAACTGGCCTAACATTTCATTAGGTTAACACCTTTTAGCTTGGCCAAAGGCAATAAAAGCCAGTCCGTGAGAATCCATATTTCAAGATGAACATCTCAGTAACAAGATTAGAATAAGTTGGAGTAGAATCGCCGGGCGAGCTACCGGCTTGCAAGTCCAAGTTACGACGAACTGGCATGGCTCAAAATGAATGACGAATGCCGAACACGCGGCAACCAGGCACACCAAGATGCAATAAGCCAGATGGACGATGCGTGCCACAATTGGCGGCGGAAGCGACAATACTGTGCAAAGGTCAAAGTCCAACAGTTGAACAAGCGTGGTCAAAAGCAGGCCCATTCGAATCAAGAAGAAGAATAAACAAATCAAACAAGCAAACCCCACGGCGCAACAGCCCCGAATGACCATGGCCTCTTAAGTGACCACTGCTCAGCCCGAAGGCAAGCAGATTAACAGGTGTCGTGTAGTCAGCACGACGAATCCTCTCGGTCGTAATTCTTGGCTTTCTAGACCGGAGCTGCCATCTCACCGTGAGATCGCTTCTCTGTTGTAATCGAGTAGACCCAGTGGACCTCGAAGCAGCTCCTAGATCCAGGTAAAAATCCCTGGCCTGGCCGGGAATCGAACCCGGAGCCTCCAGATAAGAGGTAGTTACGCTACCCCTACACCGAGGGGCCGGCTACGAACACAAACCCCAAAGCAGAGGGATAAACCATACACAGTTAAAATTCCCTGCTTGATCGGTAATTGAACCGGGGACTTCTGGACCGAAGGTCAGTATACTGACCATTCAACCTAGGTACGGGAACTCCAGGGGATAATGCGGGTTAAAATACAACTCTCAGTGGTTTCTTGATTTTCAACTAAAAGTGAATTTAAGGATACTTGCTAACATGTAGCAAAGGTTACCTGTTTGAATCCTCCAGACCAACCAATGTAGTATATTTGATATGGAAAGCCACAGACCTGTGGTTCGAACTCCACTGAAACGTGATGTCAACAATACTGTAAAATTCACAAGATTTCTTTATTTACAATTCCTTTGTCAGAATTCAATCGTCCAAAGCTATAGAAACCACGATCAGCACAAGAGAAATCAACAGACATTGTGTTGTCCTTTTCGTTGAAAAAACACAGCGAAAAACGCAGACTCAAAAAATGTAATTTTAGAGGTGAATCTTTCTTCTAGGATTGGAAGAAATTGAATAGTTGGATATCGACGAAGACTGGCCTATCTTCTTGTCGCAGTTGGTAGTGTTCGCGGCAGAAGCGCAGATGCCCGTTGCCGTGAGAGCAACGAGATTGAAACCCTTCCTCATGGTCTTGGTTTCTGCCGCAAAGGGTAGCTCTTAAGGTACCATAGGCACCACAGATTAAGGAGAAGAATAGCTGACTGCTTTCGAATTACAAACCAGTTTGGAGTTTCTGAAGAAGTAACGTGAAGGCTCCATTAAACGAGTGGACATTGTAATCATTTATAGGAAGTCTAACAAAGGCGTCATTATCGATCCGACAGTCAGATACAGTATGAGCGAGATGGAAAACAGTCGAAAGAGGTTGATACAGAAAATAATATGCACTATGATCCTTGCTTTCGTGCCTTGGGACACTACTAATGTTTTACAAGAAATGTTTAGTTCGATTTTGAGAGGTATACTCCAAAATCATCTGAATAACTTGAAATTTATTTGAATAAATAAAATCCATCGGTGGGTTGCGGTCTGGCGGGTGGGGGTCAGCTGCCCGATAAATTAATAAAAATTGCAACATTTAAAAATTTCCAATGAAAACTAATTAAGTGTATTTTCTAAGTCTCTTATGGATTAATCAGAAAGCTGAATCTTTGCGATTTTCCTCTAGTTTTAGGGCAGCTATAGTTAACGGATTTTCTCCCTATTAAGAAAGTAAATATGCCATGGTTTGATGACTACTATATCCGATACTTTGTATGTCAATATGTACATGTTACGTTTATCCTCCAAAGTTTGAAACGTTTGATGAAAGAGGAAACGTTCCAAACGTTCTCCCCGAAAGACGTTCACGGACAAAATCATAAAAATGTTCTGGCGAGCCGTCGTGCATGATGTACATCCCTCGGTAGGATGCTAGAGGCATGTTCTTCAAGAGAGTGTGATGGCATATCTATTGAATACCTAATTTGATGTGGTTGTTATCGAGGAGATGCGTATAAATGACAAAGATCATTTTCGGAAAAGTCGCCGAACTCCTACGGACTAGCAATTTATGTTTGTAACAATAACACTAACAACATGTTGTTCTTGCGTTGCAGTAATCATTTTCTCCCAGTTACTATAGATTATGAATAACCGAAAATGTCTAAATCTGTTTTGCTTACAACAGAATGTTATTCCACCTTCCTAGGAAATTTTTCAACTTCAGGAATAGAATTATGATACAAATTATGAATATGAATTAAAGCTCTTTCAATGAGTGGAAACGAACAATTTTGATTTAAACTTCGATGCCAAGGACAAGGAAACTTACAGGTCTGCGAGCGGAGAAGTGATCACAATCTAGATTTGTTTTTGTGAGTTGCAATGGAGAAGGTCAAACTCCACCCTTCACAAAAGTACTGGAGTGCTATCCATATAGTCGTCATAGATCGGTTTTACTTGTCATTGATGTCTCCATTCACGTAGTGAAATCAACACCAGATCCAAGATGAACTTAACCAAAGCGGTCTGGAAGTTTTTCACTAATGATGATAGTGAAGATGCTTATTGCATTAAGGGGCCTAATATCGAAGGTCATCGGCCCTTATTCAGTAATGAAGTGAAGAAGTGTATCCGTTGGATACCCACAAACACTAATGCCCGGTTGCAGAAAGGTCCATCAGATCATTCCTTGATGGCAGAGCAGATGATTGCCAATCACTTTAATTTCAGAGTGCGTTGCAGGAAACCTGAACCCCGATCAACTTTCTCCCGTTTGCTGATTGAAGGTCCGAGAAGGATGTAAGTCTGGCAACAACGCAATTAGTGACCACTGCTATGTTGATTCGTTAGAGATTGAGCCTACTCTATCATCTTTGGTGTCCGACAGTGACAACAAAGTGGCAGTAGATAAGGAAGCAGCTGATCCTGATCGTGCTTGAGAAAGGTGAAAAAAGAGCGGATTTTGTGGCTTTCGTTTGATTTAATTAATGTTAGACAATATTAGTTACATCCCAACTAAGAAACTGAGACGGCCAAATTTTTCATTGAATAATAGAGCTCTGTTACTTAATATAGTTGAGGGTTACTTGCATATAATTAAAGAAACCGGATGCTGTGTGGGCAAAACAGAAAAAGACAGCTTAGAAGGAAATTGCTTTTGACTTCAATGACTGGCGAACAAGCCACCACTATATATTGCATGATCGAAGTACGATACGGTACAAATAATTCTAAAAGTGTAAACTAGAATGTTGCGGATATGTTGATGTTTTGTCACGTTGGCTTAGACTATTCACTCTAAAAGGTCTCTGTTTACATGGATATTAATATGCCAGAGATAAGTATTTATTTCAAGATTTGATTGATATAAATTAACTCGTTCCATGTTCATCATTAAAGTTACATGTGAGAATAATGACTACAGAAAACAAAACAGTAGTTAGTTCAAATCGCACTTGCTACATTTGCAGTTTCTGCAACTCACATGGGACGATTGCCAAACAAACTCTGGTCAAATTTTGATTAGCTTTTCTGCAACCGGGCATAAAACCTATAAACGTTTGGTTGGAACCGAACACTGTGGTAACAAGAAAAGTATATCAACGTGCTTTCAAAGTGGGGTTATACACGTGTAGACTAAAGAAGATGACGCACTCTTCGACAAACATCAATCAAATGATAATAGTAAGAGCACTGATTCACTTTTGCGAAGTCTAAAACTAACCGCATGCAAAAATGAATTGATACGAATTAGAGCCATAACTTCACCCCGTCCCGTTGTAAGGTTTGTAGCCTCCTCAAACATATGGGTGATAGTGCACCAGTGATATTATTTCAACATCGCGTGTCCGCGCACTATGAACGTGAACGCCAACTGAAGGCTTCGAAAGCAACAGCCGACTATGAATCAAGGTATACCCAAACTTTCTGATTTAAAAGTACTAAAACTAAGATATGTACCTGGCTTTGACGGTATACATCCCGAGTTTCCAATACATACGAGAAAGCACACAAGAAGTTGGCTTGCTAAGCTTTCCACAGACTGGATTTCTACCATCAGAGTTCAAGCAGCCAAAAACCAGAAAAAGCATGTGTACATACGAAAAAAAGAAATAATAATTCTTATCGATTTACATGGAACCAACAGTTCCATCATATCAGGCATGTATTAGACCGCAAAAAAGCTGTTTTCTCTAAATTACTTTCTCTAGGAATTGCCTATTTGTGTTAAGACAGGCTTCCTGAAGCGTCTCAGGAATGGTGTAGTATTTATTGATATAACCGCATTTTTTCGCACAGTCTGGAGAGAGTCTGTTACATTCAAACTCCTGAAGGTCATCACATGCAGCACAACAGCTCACATCATTAATACCAGGAAATTTCAGGTAATTCCGGGAGATGAAACAGTTTGAGTGAGATGAATATATGTATAGTCTCAGAATCAATCAATACAGATCTGCATTTAGGGCAGTCGCCCAGGTGGCAGATTCCCTATCTGTTGCTTTCCTAGCCTTTTCCGAAATTATTTCAAAGAAATTGGAAATTTATTGAACATCTTCCTTGGTAAGTTATTCCAATCCCTAACTCCCCTTCCTATAAATGAATATTTGCCTCAGTTTGTCCTCTTGAATTCCAACTTTATCTTCATATTGTGATCTTTCCTACTTTTATAGACGCCATTCAAACCTATTCGTTTACTAATGTCATTCCACGCCATCTCTCCGCTGACAGCTCGGAACATACCACTTAGTCGAGCAGCTCTTCTTCTTTCTCTCAATTCTTCCCAACCCAAACATTGCAACATTTTTGTAACGCTACTCTTTTGTCGGAAATCACCCAGAACAAATCGAGCTGCTTTTCTTTGGATTTTTTCCAGTTCTTGAATCAGATAATCCTGGTGAGGGTCCCATACACTGGAACCATACTCTAGTTGGGGTCTTACCAGAGACTTATATGCACTCTCCTTTACATCCTTACTACAACCCCTAAACACCCTCATAACCATGTGTAGAGATCGGTACCCTTTATTTACAATCCCATTTATGTGATTACCCCAGTGAAGATCTTTCCTTATATGAACACCTAGATACTTACAATGATCCCCAAAAGGAACTTTCACCCCATCAACGCAGTAATTAAAACTGAGAGGACTTTTCCTGTTTGTAAAACTCACAACCTGACCTTTAACCGCGTTTATCAACATACCATTGCCTACTGTCTATCTCACAATATTTTCGAGGTCACGTTGCAGTTGCTCACAATCTTGTAACTTATTTATCACTCTATAGAGAATAACATCATCCGCAAAAGCCTTACCTCCGATTCCACTTCTTTACTCATATTCTACGACGTTTGCAGCAAGAGGTGAGTGGAACTTGTTTTATAATTCCCCATAACGAATTATTATCAATTTAGCAAAATCAACACGGTGTTTTGAATATTAAGATACGTAAAACTGCAGCTGCCTAAAAATATTGTAGAGCCTATTTGAGAGTCTGTTTTAAAAATCAATCAATCATTCAATACTGATCTGCATTTAGGGCAGTCGCCCAGGTGGCAGATTCCCTATCGGTTCCCTCCCCGATGCTGTTTCATTTATACATAAATGACCTTCCTGACAATATTTCCAGAAAGTATTGTTATTATTGTACAATGCATTGACGGTAAAGAAGTACCAGATGGCATTAAATTAAATCATGGAACATGAGTGTATGAGCACAAGAACAAATTCAGGTAATAGCGACATACACCTAGTACAAACAAAACAGATGTTTAATTCTTTCGCTTGAATAACAATATATCTGACACAAAGCCTATAATCACCTTACGTAACAAAACGTTTGAGATTCAATATTTCGCCTAAATAATTTGGTGTCAACCTTGACCTACTTTGCCCTTAAAGAAACAACTCGGGCATATCACACGCGAGTGTAGTCTGTGGTTGTGAGCTGATAAGTAGATTAATGTCATCTTGGCCTCTGAAGAGGCAATCAAATGATTATCTAAACTGAAAGTCCAGCTATGAACGTTTCTCGCTTGCTTTTGATAAACGTTACTAATTTGTAAAGTTAGTTCGTTTGGTTTAATTTTGTTATTGTATTTTAATTGTAGTGCAAATTCCATGCGCTAAATAATAAAAATTGCAGGAATTACGAGGGGCTGCCTGGCCGAGACAGTATAGGCGTGCTCGGTTCGCCCGGAAGGACGTGGGTTCGAATCCCCGTCAGGAAGTCGTAAAACTTAAGAAACGAGATTTCTACTTCCGGAGGTGCATATGGCCCTGAGGTTCACTCAACCTACACCAAAAATGGGTACCAGGTTAATTAATGGGAGCAAAGGAGGCCGGGCGTAGAGCTAACCACTCTACCCTATCACGTGCCGTGGTTAACAATGGTGGAAGCCTCTACATTCCACTCCTCCATGGCCCTTCATGGCCTGTACATAGGTGACTTTGTCTTTCTCTTTTGCAAGAATTATGAATATTCGGACACATGTTTCCTTTTTGTTTGACCAAGAATCCAACCCTGAAAATTTGCTATGTACTTCAGAATAAAACCGGTATTCACATGAAATCTGCTGACAGTGGTGTGTAGGACTGAGCACCTGCCTCAACATATACGGCACTATCTTATAAAAAACAGAAACATGGAAGTCATTAACACTGCTCACTTTTAAGTTTTGAACCGAGTTGAAAAGGAAAAAGTGCTGATCTACATGTTTCTTTATGTCCTGATAAGTTTATCCTCCACGGTTGGTTTTTCCTTCGGACTCAGAGAGGGATCCCACCTATACCGCCTCGAGGGCAGTGCCCTAAAGCATGAGACATTGGATCGTGGATACAGCTAGAGAGGAGGACCAGTACCTCACCCAGGTGGCCCCACCAGCTATGCTAAACAGAGGCCTTGTGGGGCAGGGGGAAGGTCGCGTGGGATAGACAAGGAAAAGGGAACGAAGCGGCCCTGGCCTTAAGTAAGGTACCATCCCGGAAGAAAAAATGCGAAAACACGGAAAAACATTTCTAGGATGGCTGAGGTGGGAATCGAATCCCTTTTACTCAGTTGACCTCCCGAAGCTAAGTGGACCCTGTTCCAGCCGTCGTACGACATTTCAAATTTCGTGGCAGAGCCTGCAATCGGACCCGGACGTCCGGGGGTGGCAGCTATTCACGCTAATCACTACACCACACAGGCGAACATCTCTGTGTATAAAATCCCTAATTCTCTCTGTCATTCACAGCGATAGGTTTCAACAGCTGACATTGGTACCACTTAAAGATTGTTATGTTTTATTTACAAGAGAAGTACGATTAAACTCTCGGGACCACAATTTCGTACATTTTAAAAGAAAAATACTTTTATATCAGCCAAGTTACTATCGAATATTCCCCACGATGACGTGGTACACAGCTATGTCTATCGACATGATTTCGAACTGCTTATATATTTGAGAGACTTAAACTGGTACCAGTTATGGGTTACTAGAACAATGCAACAACGGTCATCATACCTGAACTTTCCAGTGAAAAATATTATCTTCGAGTGAAAATAATTTTTTTTTCTGAGGTTATCTCTATAGACAAGCACGGAAAAGAAACATCCGCGCCGGGCTGAGTGGCTCAGACGGTTGAGGCGCTGGCCTTCTGAACCCAACTTGGCAGGTTCGATCCGGCTCAATCCGGTGGTATTTGAAGGTGCTCAGATACGTCAGCCTCGTTACAGTAGATTTACTGGCACGTTAAATAACTCCTGCGGGACTAAATTACGGCACTTCGGCGTCTCTGAAAAACCGTAAAAGTAGTTAGTGGGACGTAAAGCAAATAACATTATTATTTATTAAAAACATCCCCGCTGGTGTTCGTGGTCATTAACGCGTGAAGTCTGTAGGGTCTCACACCGGGGTTAGCCGGTTGGAATCCCATTCGTTAAAATTACATTTACCATCAGAATATTGGCGGGAAGGGTAAGGGAGTTAGTGTTATACAATTTACTTTTTCTTTTTCTTCCGTTTTTTTTTTGTTTTTTGTTTTTTTACAATTTCCTTTACGTTGCACTGACTCAGATAGGTCTCATGGCGAAGATGGAACAGGAAAGAGCTAGGAGCGGAAATGAAGTGGCCGTGGCCTTAATTAAGGTACATCCCCAGCATTTGCCTAGTGTGCGAATGCGAAACCACGCAAAACCATCTTCAGGGCTGCCGACAGTATGTTTCGGATCCACTATCTCCCAAATACTGGCCGGACATTTGCGACTGCAGCTATCGACGTCGGTATACAATTTATAAGCACTAGAATGCCAGCCGAAAGCTAGAACTAAATTCCAAAGCTCTCCGGAGCGCTCTTACGAAGTAACGGCATATGACGCTGTTAATGGTGATTTGTTTTGCACAGATGTATGTAACTTTCTCAAGAGTACGCAGATCCATAGACGTCAAATTACAACCCCGAGCTCCAACTGCACTCAATATGGTTTGTAAGGGCATACTACAATATTTGTTTTGATTTCATTCGAATGCCGTATAAAAGCCGTATAAAAGAATTTCCAATTACTTTATAGATAGTAATTTAGACTTCCGGATTCTTGAGCATTCGCCACACTGACCATTAATTTATTGTGCAGGGGAATCCAGGTTGTTTACGGATATCTGTCTAAGAACTAGTGTTATATTTGTGTCTGTGGAAGAGTTTGTAAATTGAAATGAGGTAGAATTTATGCACGGCAGGTTTCTCACTTCCTAACCACTGATATATCTGCCACAGCATCACGTAAGAATTACAGGCTCATTGCAGAGCCTAGAATCGATCCTAGGTTCCCTTGGGTGAAATATATTACTGTATCCTACAGGAAAGAGGAGTGGTTCAAAGCGTGAATAAGTGTGGACGAAGTTAGAATTTCCGTGGTTTGGTTCTGAAAAGCTATGGGAGAGCGTTGCACGCTCACTAGTAGTTACTCTATGCTAAAAAGGAGGAGAGAGAGGCTTATCTTTAATCTTAATGAAGACCTATCCACCAGTATAAATAAGGGCCATGGTCATACTCTTGCCTAACCTGATCAGAATCCAGACCACATCACGTCGTCTTACGGAATGATCATACAATATATTAACTGTAATTTTAGTGAGTTATTTTATTATTTTAAATAACACTGGTTAAACGTAAGCATCTGCCATACATTAGTGTACGTAGTTCATTATTAAAACATCACAAATTTTGCGTGACTGATGAAATCGTGTTTATTGTCGCAGAAATTACAGTTTGATTTGAGTCTGCACCAAAGAGGGCGTGAAGTTGATTTCCTAAAATTCCATATATAGTCTACTGTAGTGGCCGGATAAGTTAACCGTAAGTCATGGTCTGTGGCTATGCCACGTGGTTAACGCACACTCGGAAATTCAGTTGCATCATCGAAGCCGTCTTCCGTTGGTGTTCTGTACTTGCCTTTGTTATTAGTATTGTGTATGCTAGGCAGGAAGTTATGTGTTGTTTGTAAGGATTCGTTTTGTGATCCTTAGTGAGTAGTGTAAAATATTGACATTAGTTGTTATAATTATCAGTTTAACCTGTGTTGTTAAATTCTCAGCAAACATTGCAATAAGCCAAATTTATAATAAAACAGAAATTATAAAACCAAAATCAAATCGTTAGTTAAAATACAGTATATTGTATCGGCGTCCGCCTCTGTGGTGTAGTGGTTAGAGTGATTAGCTGCCACCCCCGGAGGCCCGGGTTCGATTCCCGGCTCTGCCACGAAATTTGAAAAGTGGTACGAGGGCTGGAACGGGGTCCACTCAGCCTCGGGAGGTCAACTGAGTAGAGGTGGGTTCGATTCCCACCTCAGCCATCCTGGAAGTGGTTTTCCGTGGTTTCCCACTTCTCCTCCAGGCGAATGCCGGGATGGTACCTAACTTAAGGCCACGGCCGCTTCCTTCCCTCTTCCTTGCCTATCCCTTCCAATCTTCCCATCCCTCCACAAGGCCCCTGTTCAGCATAGCAGGTGAGGCCGCCTGGGCGAGGTACTGGTCATACTCCCCAGTTGTATCCCACGACCAAGCGTCTGAAGCTCCAGGACACTGCCCTTGAGGCGGTAGAGGTGGGATCCCTCGCTAAGTCCGAGGGAAAAACCGAACCTGGAGGGTAAACAGATGATGATGATGATGATATTGTATCGGCTAAAACCTTAGAAAAAACGAAGGATTTGTCCCTATTCAAGAACTCCAAAGCTACAGAGTAATAAGGAATGTGAAAAAATCCTCTCTCCACATTTCATGGATTCCGTTACCAGAAAATGTATACATTGTGTTATTGGAATTTTAGCTGGATTAACTGGGGTTTAATTTCAATCTCTGCCACGAATTTCAAACGGGTTTGAGCCAAAGGGACAGGTTGCACTTCGCCTCGTATAACATTGCTACGAATATATCACTTTAAAATTTACGAACTGTAAAGGCTAATGCAAAATTAATAAATACTAGAAAGTACTTGAAAACAACCCGTTATTTTACTTAATGACAGAATGCATACCGGTACTTCCTTTGTTATAATAAGATCATCAGATTCCATCAAATTACAAAAACATATAGACTCAAACTACACTGCCTGACGTAAAAAATTAAGCACCCAGAAGGTAAGGTAAGGGTTATTCTGCCCGAAGGCAGGTCCGAACCTCCGCAGAGGTGTTCCTGAGCCGGAGTTTACGTGCGGTAGGGTGGCCAGTTCCTTTCCGCTCCTCCATTCCCTTACCCGCCACCAACAGCGCGTGGCAACCCATCCAACTCCTGACCACGCCCAATGTTGCTTAACTTCGGAGATCTCACGGGATCCGGTGTTTCAACACCGCTACGGCCGTTGGCACCCAGAAGGAGTGGTCCAATATTATCCCATTTCGGTATACATGCATACCATTGATGTGTGAGTAAATGATTAGATTTACAAGGATCTGTAATGTGTAGAACGCCCACCAGAGTGCATTTGTGATGGCACGGTCCTGTTGTTGATAAGTTGTTACCAGTCAACTGCTATGAGTCAGACAGTTAAGCGAGACTATACAGTACGAAGCACCCCCGATACCTCGCAGATACGTTAGACAGCCTACCCACCAACTGACAGCATTTAACAGAGACCGCATTGTGGGACTGCATGACGCTGGCTGGTCGTATCGTGCAATTGCCAGTCATGTGGTCCATTCAGATGTCATAGTGGCCCGATGTTGGAGGTGCAGGTTCGGGTCGACCAAGAAACACCACCCCGAATGAGGACCGTCGTATGGTGCACCAAGTATTGCGGGATCCCATAACTTCGGCACCCGCCATCCGCGAACATGTATTGGGGACTCTTATAACATCCCGCACAGTGTTTCGACGACTCGCACCTTATTCGCATACTTCATATTATTGTCCCTGGTTGAACAATATAATCTACTACCTGCACAGATTGTAGAGTAGTAAAATTCTTTATGAAAAAAATTACTGTAGGCCTAGTGGAATGCAGCCGAAGGAAGGCAGGGGATGCAGGAAATATTAAATTAGGATATGAATTATTAAAAGAAATATATTAATATTGGTTTGGTTCGGTTTTCCAGGTGCAGGTCTTTCCATTTGACGGCCGTAAGCGACCTGCGCGGCGTGATGAGGATGAAATGATGATGAAGACAACACATACACCCAGCTCCCGTGCCACTGGAATTAACCAATTAAGGTTAAAGTCCCCGACCCGGCAGGAAATCGAACCCGGGACCCTCTGAACCGAAGGCCAGTACGCTGACCGTTCAGCCAACGAGTCGGACTGCGTTCCGCAGATACCCCGGTACAATAATAATTATAATAATAATAATAATGGCGTGTGGCCTCCGAAAAGTCCCGGTGTAGGTATTTCTAGTTGACGATTTATATGTGACCTACGCGTCTTTGAAGGTAAGGGCCTATCCTTGATGAATGCTAATTTAAAGACGGTATACATACGCATCCCCCGAGTCATCGGAATTTATAAATGCAGATGCAAATCTCCATCGAGGCTGGAAATCGAACTCCAGACCCCTTATACCAAAGGCCAGGACGCTAACCAATTAACCATGGAGCTAGACAGCTAATAAAATTAAAGTGTATTTAAGAGACATAACGTATTGCTTACCTGTTGTTTTCTTTGCTTTACGTCGTACCGACACAGATAGGTCTTATGGCGACGTTGGGGTAGAGAAGACCTAGGAGTGGAAAGGAAGTGGCCGTGGCGATAATTAAGGTACAGCCCCAGCATTTGCCGGTGTGAAAATGGGAAACCACGGAATACCATCTTCCGGGCTGCCAATATTGGGATTCGAACCCACTATCTCCCGGATGCAAGCTCACAGCTGTGCGACTCTAACCGCACGGCTAACTCGGCCGGTGCCCGGTTTTTTTTCAGCTATCGTTTCCGTATCTAGTGAAACAGTATAAAGTACTAGCTTCACATGCTCTTCAGTAAAAATTCTCAGAGAACTTTTAGACCGCAGCTCAATCTCTGTTATCGAATCGCTCATCACCTGCGGACAAGTTCGCCACTCAAGAAGACAGTAACACTAATTAGGTCTGATTTTAACTGGAGGCGAATTTTGGTCGAGCTGGCGCTTGGCACACGTAGTTGCATGTCTGGTCGCTTGCAGTACGAACTGTTTAGCACGACCACTTTTCTTACGACTGCAATCTAACTTCCATCCTTCAGACTATTTCCACTATTAATATTTACGGTGGTGACAAAAGAAATTCATCAATGTTGTTGAAATAATACCAAACATCCGGTTAAATGAAATTATTGTAATTTAAGCAGTTTAATAGTTTACTAGTAACTTCACGATACATTTTCGATATTTTCATCAGATCTGATTCAAACATTTATATGAAAACTATATAGACTCATATTCAAGTACTTTCCTTCGAATCAAAGTATTAGACAGACTTTGTATAATCATCATCATCATCTGTTTACCCTCCAGGTTCGGTTTTTCCCTCGGACTTAGCGAGGGTTCCCACCTCTACCGCCTCAAGGGCAGTGTCCTGGAGCTTCAGACTCTTGGTCGGGGGATACAACTGGGGAGTATGACCAGTACCTCGCCCAGGCGGCCTCACCTGCTAAGCTGAACAGGGGCCTTGTGGAGGGATGGGAAATTTGGAAGGGATAGGCAAGGAAGAGGGAAGGAAGCGGCCGTGGCCTTAAGTTAGGTACCATCCCGGCATTCGCCTGGAGGAGAAGTGGGAAACCACGGAAAACCACTTCCAGGATGGCTGAGGCGGGCTTTGTATAATTAATTTACAAAACATAGGGGATTTGTTTCATTTTTATTATTCAACAATTTCAATTTTTGGTGAGTTACAAAGTTACTGTCCGCCATTGTAGTGTAGTTATTAGTGTGATTAGCTGCCACTCCCGCAGGCCCGGGTTCGATTCCCGGCTGGAACGGGGTCCATTCAGCCTCGGGAGGTCAACTGAGTAGAGTGGGGTTCGATTCCCCCCTCAGCCATCCTGGAAGTGGTTTTCCGTTGTTTCCTATTTATCCTCCAGGCAAATGCCGGGATAGTACTTAACTTAAGGCCACGGCCGCTTCTTTACCTCTTCCTTGTTTATCACTTCGAAACTTCCCATCCCCCGCAAGGCCCCTGTTCAGCATAGCAGGTGAGGCTTCCTGGGCGAAATATTGGTCATCCTTCCCAGTTGTATCTCCCGACCCATAGTCTGAAGCTCCAAGGCACTGCTCTCGAGACGGTAGAGGTGGGATCCCTCCCAAGGGAAAATCTGTCCTTGTAGGGTAAAACCGATAAAGAAGAAGAATTATCCTAGACTTGTCGACTCCGAATTGCATAAAAATATATTTAGAAAATGACTCGTCAGATGCAAATACATTAATCGTTAACAAATTATTTATCCTCTAGATCAGCCATTCCCAAATTGCTTAAGGAGTCGGCAATAATAATGCAAGTTGTAAGCATTTAAAGAGCGAGACATTATTATACACACACAATGAAAATCCACAGCCTGTTCCCAGTCATTCGACTGGGTGAGGAATGGAATTAATGAAGCCCCATCTAGGGTCGAGGATAGAAGCGTGCTGTCTGCCGAATCCTGTCGCGCTTCTCTGGGTAATGATTAATGACTGAAAGATGAAATAAAATGGTATTCGAGAGTGGTGCTGAAATGAAAGATGACAGGGAAAACTGGATGACCCGGAAAAAAAAAACCCTCACATATCTCACATGGTGCGACCGCGATTTGAATCACGGAACCCAGCAGTGAAAGGCCGGTGCGCTGCTGCCTGAGCCACGCAGGCTGCTACAATTCATCGAACATTTACTGTATTTACAGTATTTTATTTTAAAAAAATGTAAGAACTTTGTCTTCACTGTTGTGTAACTTACAAACAGCATAATTATGTAAGTGTTAACTTAGGCGGTAGATAGTACAAGTGAGCAGTTAGCAGTTACCGGACTGTTAAGTAACTTAAAAAGTGGCCGATAGGTACCGTGGAGTGTCTTCATTGGCAGTTTGGCTTGGTACACAGCCAGTTCTGCCAGCGCTGTCAAGTGTACCTGCTGATACTATCATTTAATATTAATATAAAATCTGTATATCTTATCTGTATATCTTCGCTTTTCCACGTTATCAAACAGCAGGAATCGAGAAGCGAACACCAATGAACTGTAAATATAATAGCACTCGCAGATGCTAATGTGGTTTTCTGGTTGAAGAAAGACCATTGTTGGAACAGCAATGAAACTACCCATTTCACTCCTCCCCAAAATTCTCAAACCGTATATTTAGATATTCAGCCAATTTCACAGCAATCACATAGCACAACAAAAGTATCATTCTTCTTCCTTTCTTTAAAACTTACGAGTTCACCGCCTTCTTGATTCACAATAACATTGCTTGTCCAGACGCAACATCCTCCCACCTTTGATTTTACACTGTCAAATCAAATTAATTTATATATTAACAAGATATATTAAACAAAATTTCAAACACCATTTAAGTTCTTTCACTCAAGAAAACGTGAAGGGATGTTCACTATCCTCCTCTCCTGTTAACTTTGGCACGTTACACAGGATCTGGAGACCTTGGAACAGGTACCTTGGTATTTTCTGCGCCTTTACCTGGGCTTATGGGAGAGAAACGCATCTCCAAGGGATAGATGTGTTGTAATGGCTGGATGAATTCTCCAGCAGCAGTTTTCACCTTCACTACTCGGACTACATTGTCCTTCCAGGGGAACACCTCCGTTACTCTCGCCAAGGGCCAGTCCATTATTGCCGATCAGCACAACATCTCCACACTTCATCTCTTCTCTCCTCCCCTTCATGTCTCCTTTCTTGTGAAGGAGTTGACCTAGATACTCCAGTCTGTATCTCTTCCTCAATTCTTCTCTCAGACGTTGTTGGTATTGTAGCCTTTTCGATAAATTAGTGTTATCAATGGAATCGAGATCTGTCAGCTCTTCAACCCATTTGATGAATTTCCTGTGCAACTCCACCGGAATCTCATTGCCCCATCCCAGCTTGGTTTTCCAGATTTCCTGTAAGAGCAGCTTCCGACAAAGGGTAACGGGCGAGCTAAAACCTATGGAGTTCAACACTCGTCGTGCACTAGACAACAAAATTCTTCGTGTACAGTAATTACACCTTGAGGTTTGCTAATTCCACTTACGTCACAAAACAGTGAGTCTTCGACTTTATCCCATAAGAGTCCGAGCACACACGACGGCCTTATACTTTCTTCTAGATGTTTGAAACTAGTATGTTCCCACCCTCTTAATTAAAATTTTCCATCAGCCATTATCTGCGTAGCCTTATCAATAAACTCTTGTAGCTCTTCTTCTGAATTAACAGATGTGACACAGTTGTCTACATAAAATGGTCGTCTCAGTTTTTCAGCAACGTCTTTCAGCGGTGGTTTGTATTGATGAAAATGATGTTGTATGACAGCCCCTAAAAGAAATGGGTTGCAGTTTACTCCAAATGGTACTCTACAATGTCTCAAAATCTTGATTTTCTTCTCATTCACACTCTCCCACCAGAGAAATCGCAGAAAATCTCTATACTCTGGATTGACTGATATTTGCATGAAGGCTTATTTAATATCGGAGATGACTCCAATTCTTCTTAATCGCAAGTCCATCATTACTTTTGGAATCAATTCTAACAGGTTTGGACCCTTTGAGAGATTGTCATTCAAAGAACAGCCATTTTTGTTTTGCAAGACGCAGCAAAAACAGACCTAATATTGGTTGTACAGTTTTTCTCAAACACTCCTCTATGAGGCAGGTAATGCGCTGAACAATCCTCTTCTTTTCTAGACACTTCTAAAATTTTTCCTTCTTACAGCCAACCCTTCAATACCCGATCGTAATCCAGTAACTTATTAGCAGTTCTGAGTTTGGCAGTTGTAGATAGTAATCTTTTCTCAGCAAGGATCCTGTTATCCGGTTACTCTTCCCTACCCTGTAACCAAGGTAGACTAATTTCATAGTGCCTCTCATAGTCCCTCTTCACAGATTTTTCAAAGTACTCCATAACCACTGCTTCCTCCTCTTCCTTGGTCTGACTTTCAGAAGGATCAAGAATCCCTAAAACATCCAACTTCCATAGCTCTAGTAAATTATTTGTTTTTGTCAGCATGGTGGTTAACATCACAGCATGGTTAGGTTTGCCCTAGCCCTCTTTCCATTCATCCCATACAGTGGATCAGTGATCTTGACATTCAGTTGTAGGGAGCCTCTTCTTGTTCATTGTTTACTTGTTATGTAAATATGTATATAATTTATATCAACTCAACTTGATTGTATGGGCCATACGCTAAATAAATTAATAAAATCGCAACCCATCCTAGTCGAGTTTCCACTGCTGTGAGCCCACATTAAAATTCTTGAACTTTTCCAGTGTAAAGCATCGTCACAGCATCCGCTCCTAACAGTATCTCAATTGCTCGCTGTCCGTTTCCGACATCGGTTATTTTGATTCCACCATTAAACTTTGAACAGTATCAGTGTGCGTTACGTTTAAAACAATTATTCAGTATTGAACTGAGTGTGTTCTGGAAACCCTGATCCGCCAGCCGGAAAACTGTTCAACAAGTGTCAAACATAAAATATTATGTACCGCTACTGGAATTTATTGTGGCAAATTGTTGGATATGAAGCGCCAGTGTTTGATGCGTCGTGACATTTTATCTAAGAAGTGTATGAAACCATCGAAATTCAAACGACATCTCCAAACCATGGACAATTCTGTCCAGGTGGACATGCATGCGATATGCTAAGGGGTCCTCAAAGCTTGGGAAACCCTACTCTAGAACAACTCTTCTAAATTCGTTTCTGTTCCGTATAGAACATTCACCTGTATTGGATGTAAGTTATGTCCGTCGAACGTTTTTTCCAGACGTTCCACTAATTCATACAGTACTTCCCTAATGTTATCCTATGGATTAGGGCGGTGGAATATTATCCCCCGCTTCTACTATAGGTGACTGGAAGAAGAACCAGGGACTCTCAACTTCAAGGCTTGAGTTAGAGACCACAGTTCCCCTAGATGGGTCTGACATTGTTTCTACCTAATTGTGTCAGGTTCCTCAATTTCATAATTACCATCCACACCCCCTAGATGTAACACTTGCTCTCCCTGGACCTCAACTGAATTAGCTTTACAAGGCTTCGGGTGTCTTTCATTATGACAACCTTCGTGGTTCTGTCATTTCTTTAGCCGCTACCTTTCGCTTTCCCTTTCATTCGTATTAGGAGAGAGGATTTCCAGTTGGACTTCCTGTTCAAAAAAAGAGTCACTACCGCCACCAACCACTACTCGACAAATTAGTTTGTCTTTCCATGGATGTCGAGTACCATTTTCTGCCTGCCGAAGCTTGGTCATGATTGAAATTGTTCGGAAACCTCGTTTATCTATGCAATGATTCACACAAGTGCCGATAGAACTTAGAGAATTAGGCGAATTTGCCATTTTATATTTTTCTGGTTCTCGAAACTAAACCACCGCGTAGTGAGGGCAGTAGCTACTGCTATACGTTGGTACACTAGGCAAGATGAGTAATGAGGTTGTTTTCCATACTTTCTACGCTGATTCAGAAAGTACTATTGCAGCGCAACTAATCCCACGAGCAAAATGTTTCACAGTATCTAGACACGCTAGTCGTACAGTACTCTAAACATTGTCACTCAGCACCGACCATACCACACTGTCACAGATAAATAACACTGGAGTTAACGCTCTTGGCCCTCTTAAACACACTCCATGCTAAAAGTTAAATTGTCTTTCCTTAACAAATGAATAAGATTTTGATTATGACAAGATTGATGATGATTGTAATGGAAGAGAAACTTTTACAATCTGATCTGAAAAGAGAAGAGGGTATATGATAACACATTGACAACATTTTGTGTGTTACTAGATAACAGGCCGTAATAATGATAATTCTTCTTATTATTATTCTTAATCTCTTTACTCGCCAGGGTTGTTTTTTTCCCTCGGACTCAGGAAAGGATCCCACCTCTACCGCCTCAAGGACAGTGTCCTGGAGTGTGAGACATTGGGTCGGGGGATACAACTGGGGAGAATTACCAGTACCTCGCCCAGGCGGCCTCACCTGCTATGCTGAACAGGGCCTTGCAGGGGGTGGGAAGATTGGAAGGGATAGACAAGGAAGAGGGAAGGAAGCGGCCGTGGCCTCAAGTTAGGTACCATCCCGGCATTTGCCTGGAGAAGAAATGGGAAACAACGGAAAACCACTTCCAGTTTGGCTGAGGAGGGAATCGAACCCACCTCTACTCAGTTGACTTTCCGAAGGTGAGTGGACCCCGTTCCAGCCCTAGTACCACTTTTCAAATTTCGTTGCAGAGCCGGGAATCGAACCCGGACCTCCGGGGGTGTCAGCTAATCATAACATTCACCATTGGTTCTAGACTTAGGAAAGTAACGCTCTACGTGGCTAACAGTCTGTCTCAGAATATTTGAAAGTCGCATTATGCAATCTGTGCGAGGTTTGATTTTTGGAACGCACTCCCTTCATGAACATCTGCACAAAAAATAGCGTTGCACAACTTACATAATTTGGAAGAAATGTAACAAGCCTAACATAGGGTGCTTTTGTTCATTATTGTCAACGTAATTTGAATATTCGTTATTATTCCCTTATGTATATATGTACAAATATGTTACATCTCTCAGACATAGGGAGACAAGTCACTTGACAGAAGAGTTTGCAGGAAACAACGATCCGGTTTGCAAACATTGTCCTTTGAGCCCAGTAGCTCAGCGATTGCTGATCAGAAGCACATGCGTTCAGTGATCTTGTTTGGTTGCTGTAATTTTATAGTTAATAAAAATAATACACAACGTTTATTATTTATAATTGTCAATTAGTTGGAAAAGCAAACGTCCGTGCAGTATGTGTGTGTGTGTGGGGGGGCATGTGTGTGTGTGCCTCTGTATATGAGAAAGTGCCATAACTGTAAACCATTTGTGAACTATACCAGTTTGTGATTAAACATAAAAAGGGTAAACCACCAAGGAGTGGCAAGAAGACGTGTGTTTTCTAAGTTTCGTGAAGAAAATCCTCGAAGTACTTTGTATGATGTAACACGTGCAGTGGCCGATGTAGCAGGTAATTATAACATGAGCATTTACCGTGCGAGAAAAGAACTTAAAGTTGACAGGAAAACACGTAAAGCGACGAAGCTAAGTGAAAATTACGACTTTTTACAAAATGCGTTATCCGTAAACAATTTACGACTTCTTTTTAAGAAATAAAATACCAACTCTTAATAAAATATTCGCTTCAATTAATAGTGACGATACATTGCCTACATTTTCTGGTGGAATTCTTCACAGACTTTTAAAAATTATGAACTTTACTTATGTGTCTCAAAATCGCCAGTGGGCGCTTTTTGGAAAGAATGAAATAGTGTTATCGAAAAGGAAATATTTACGTCATAGGCCTATTAAGACATGTCGTGAAGAGGATAGTTCAATTTATTTCCTTGATGAAACGTGGGTAAATGCAAGGCACACTAATACGAAAATTTGGAAATTTACAACTATAAAATCTACTAAAGATGGATTTCTTAAGGGACTATCGAGTGGGTTGAAATGTTCCTCCGACAAAGGTAAACGGCTTATCGTTCTCCAAATAGGAGGTTTGTTCGGGCAAAACAGTCTAATGAACGAAAGGGAAATATTCTGGAACAGGTACTACTTCATAATACACGTGGACTTGCTTGCGATTGCTTTCTTCTACTCTTAAGCATGGCGAGACAAACTGTAGCATCTAAGTACAAGTAACTTACGAATTTATGTAAATACTTAAGTATTACGTCATTCATTCTGACATTCACATGCAATCATAGATCCTCGCTACAAACTTAGGACGAAATCGCGGAAACGTCTTCTAAAAGTGGCTAATGTCGTGCAGTTCCTAACTCTCAGCGAGAGAGAATTCTATAACCCGCCACCAGACACTTGGAATGAAGGGTTCTACACTGATGTACGATTCTTAATATAAGGGAGGAGTTAGATCGAGTGTGGAGGAGAGGTAGCTGAGATCTGATCTAAGATACTGTGGGGTTGCTTCATTTGGATGAAGAGTGTGTAATGTGCAAATCCACACGACTGTCTCGTAATAGGGAGTGACAAGAATGGTTATTACTTTGTAGTTAATAGATTGTTTCTCAAATCAGCTTGAAATATTGTGAGCCGATGACCTTAGATGTTAGGCCCCTTTAAGAAACAAACAACAAGCAAGACATCTTGTGGCCTGTTAATCTACTTTATTATATTCACTGTAGTTTCGAGAACGCCTGCCAAAAGACTTTTGATTTTCTCATAGTCTGCGCCTCCTACATGTTTGTTGACGTGCTGGATGAGCATGCGTAACGGTCACTTGGTCCTTACCAATATACTCCGTGTGACGTTATGCTATTTCCTCCCCTTTAATGGCAGATTGTTCTCTTCGACTATCGTGGTCACCGTTACGTGAATGATGTTGATCCACAATATATCACTGTAATATTTGTCACGAATCGAAGATAATAATTGGTTTTACTCAAATAAAGTCTCGAATCTGAGGTTGATTAAGAAATAATACGAAATATTTTATTTTAGAGAATACATACTTTGCTGCTTTAGAATTACTATTTCTGCTACGTCGCAGCGCTTCCGTAATTGTTTTGTTTGTCTAACACTGTCCTGTGTGATGTCCTTGCTCACTGAAGTTCTTAGGTGTCGTTTTATTGATATTTCCATCTCATTCGATGTAATTTGAAGGTCTGTCACTTCGTGTGCACTAACTGATTCATTAAACGATTTATTGGTCCAGGGATCATGCTATTTTCCTTTTAAAATATATATGTATTTGTCCAGGAATCATGATATTTTCCTTTTAAAATATATATATATATATATATATATTGGTCCAGGGATCATGCTATTTTCCTTTTAAATATACAGGGTGTTAGGGGTATACGTGCAGATATTAAGCTAGACGGCAAAGAAAAATACATCTCACAATATATGCTATGTACTTTTTACCTTGTCCTATTAGTTTGCCCATAACTGAGCCAAATATTTCAGGACCTAATGTGTTTTGAACGGCCGTAGCAGGATATGCCGGTTACGTCATTCTGTCCACGCGTAGTGGAAGCACAGTAGCAGAGTATAGGGCTTGTTGAACCTGTTTCTTATCGCAGGCCAACGCATGTTGTTGTGCACTTCCCCTAAAGCCTTGGCAAGTAGGAGAGGATGACTCACGTGCCAAGCCACTTGCTGTCCTCGAAAAGCGGTCTAGGGTACTCTGTGTGAAATGTACACAGAATTCTTACAGTGACCTCGAAGATACGTACCAGCACATACATGCGAATCAAGTATTGTGTAGTTGTGTGTGATTTTTAAGACGTCAATGGCATTACTCAGTGATCCCAGCTGACAAAATGAAAGGAAATAGTTAATAAGTAAATTAAAAATGAGCGCAACATTTCTGTGCTCTTATTGCGACAGTCCACGATGAATTTCTGACAATAGACAATGCGAGTTTTCTATGCTTATTCATAAACTTTTCAGGTCAGTGAAAGGACGGTGGACACTGAAAGAAAAGGTTGTAAGTATTCAGTCATACTGTTATTAATGAGACAGATTTCAAAAACCGTAGCTGCAAATATGCGTGAACATTACTCGAAGGAAAAATAGCTACTGTGGATTTGCTTTGCTAGTTACTTTACGTCGCACCGAGACAGATAGGTCTTATGGCGACGATGGGACAGGAAAGGGCTAGGAGTGGGAAGGAAGCGGCCGTGGCCTTAATTAAGGTACAGCCCCAGCATTTGCCTGGTGTGAAAATGGAAAACCACGGAAAACCATCTTCAGGGCCGCCGACAGTGGTGTTCGAACCTGCTATCTACCGAATACTGGATACTGGCCGCACTTAAGCGACTGCAGCTATCGAGCTCGGTCTACTGTGGAATTGCCGCCGGGCATTTCTAATAGAAGGCTTATTCTTCTTTTTCCTAATCTGTTTACCCTCCAGGGTTGGTTTCCGGACTCACCACTACCGCCTCAAGGGCAGTGTCCTGGAGCGTGAGACATTTTCCTAATCTGTTTACCCTCCAGGGTTGGTTTCCGGACTCACCTCTACCGCCTCAAGGGCAGTGTCCTGGAGCGTGAGACATTGGGTCGGGGGATACAACTGGGGAGAATGACCAGTACCCCGTCCAGGCGGCCTCACCTATGCTGATCAGGGGCCTTGCGGGGGAATGGGGAGATTGGAAGGGATAGACAAGGAAGAGGGAAGGAAGCGGCCGTGGCCTTAAGTTAGGTACCATCCCGGCATTTGCCTGGAGAAGTGGAAAACTACGGGAAACCACTTTCAGGATGGCTGAGGTGGGAATCGAACCACCTCTACTCATTTGACCTCCCGAGGCTTAATGGACCCCGTTCCAGCCCTCGTATCACTTTTCAAATTTCGTGGCGGAGCTGGGAATGGAACACGGGCCTCTGTGGGGTGGCAACTAATCACACTAACCACTATACCACAGAGGTGGACAGAAGGCTAATTACTGGACAGTAAGTGCCGATAGGTAATGTAACGGACCCGTTTAATTAAAACTTCCGTAATAATAATGTTACTACTACTGCTACTACTACTACTACTACTACTACTACTAATATCTTAACGTTTCACTAACTAATTTTCACGGTTTTCGGAGACGCTGAAGTGCCAGAATTTTGTACCGCAGTACTTTTTTAAATGCAAGTAAATCCACAGACACGAGACAGGCGTATTTCAGCACCTTCAAATACCACCGAACTGAGCCGCCATCGAACCTGCCAAGGTGGGATCAGAAGACCAGCGCTCTATCGTCCGAGCTACTCAGACCGCCATTGGAGCTTAGAGTAAGTTGATCGTGCGGTTAGGGGCGCGCAGCTGTGAGCTTGTATTCTAGTGATAGTGGGTTCGAACTCCACTGTCGGCAGCCAGGAAGATGGTTTTTCGTAGTTTCCCATTTTCACATCAGGGAAATGCTGGGACTGTACCTTTATTAGACTTCGAACGCTTCCTTCCCACTTGTATCCCTTTTCTCTCCCATCGTTGCCGTAAGACCTATTTGTGTCGGTGCGACGTAAAACAATTTGTAAGTACATGTTTCGGTAATTTCGGAGACATGTCTGCAATTATAATATTAATAATAATTCGGACCTGTTAAAAGTTCACTATTTTCTTTAGTGTTTTCTGACAGATTACGAGCTACGATGTTTGAGTGGGGCGATTAACTTTTATTTTCATAATAGTTAGTAATAATAGACTAACACAGTTTTTATAATAATATTGTTACTCGCTTTTCGACGGATGCAAGCTGACAGCTGCGCGCTCCTAATCGCACGGCCAACTCGCCCAGTAATAATAATAATAATAATAATAATAATAATAATAATAATAATAATAATACATCTTTACGTGCCAATGGAGACGCGCGGTGTCGGAATTTTGCCCACAGGTATTCTTTAACGTGCCTGTAATCTACCGATCAGAAGCGGTCGTATTTGAGCACCTTGAAATACCAGCGGACTGAGCCAGGATCGAGCCTGCTAAGTTCATGAAACCAGTGCTTGAACAGTCTGAGCCACTCAGCCTGGCAACGTTTATTTTGATACGTTTAATAGGCACTGCAAAATCAGCAGTAAGCTAGAAGGCTTTCATTTACATTTAAAGTTCTCTTCGGTTGGAAGCACGAAAGGAAGGTACGTCTAATTCATTTATGTTCATAACATGTCCCTTACTTGTATGAAGTAAAACGTTCGATGTGTTTTGACATTTCAGTTCCGATACTACTCACTTGGAAATCATATCCTATGCATTCTTTCGTTGACGTAATAAACTTTATTTACATAGACGTCAACGCGGGATGTTTCTGCATACGGCGAGTTGCACTCCCAAAAGACCATGATATTGAAATCGCACTGTGGGAAAATATTCCACGTAAGCAGTTCGTCAAAAGCACTAAACGTGTCTCGTGCCGATTCCGTTGTCTGCTGTACCTAGGGAAGGGGATGTGGCTGGACGGGTTCCCCGCCCCTACATGAAACCGGTCTGTCTGACCTTGACCTGAATAACAGCTGTCAGAGATGCGAATTATCGTCTGTACTAGTACGTGAGTTACTTCGTAGTAGTAGAATCAGTAGTATTACTTGAATAATGCCAGTGTATGAATACCACGAATACCATGATATGCTGCTAGTGTATCGTGTGGCAGAACAGAACACGGGTCGCCCTTCATGAATCTATCGGGAAAGGCTTCGAGCAATTTATATTTTGTTTTTTATTCGCTACGAGTAAAAACAGAGGACACTTTGATTTTAAGGGCCGATGACATTAAGACAGCAATCATCATCATCATCGTCGTCGTCATCATCATCATCATCACGTGTAAATATTCAATAAAATAATTGTTTTATATTCATCATTACTGAAATAGGAAGTATAAGTTAACATTTAACTTAAGAAGGTTGCCTAGAGTGTTTTGTTAATTTACAAAAGAAAAATTAGAATTTCTTTTAGTGTAAGGCAATCTGTATGTTTTTGTTTTCTAAACTGTTGTACTGTAATGTTTAACATAGGTACATTTTGTTGTTCACAGGCGTTTTCGTGTACGTTCGTAAATCCGTACTTTTCTATTCGAGATAGTCTTGTTACCGTCCACCTGGAATTACGGAGCCCGTACTGTATGGTAGTTATTTTTCTACAACAGAGTGTTACTCATGCGACTGTAGTTCCTACGACCACGCCACTCTTATGTCTGTGTCACTAATGTGCGCTTTGTTCGGCTCTGTACTGCTTGACCATGTGGCTCTCGTTACCTTCTTCTGCCACTTCTTCTACTGCAGCCTTATGTCTTATTCTACCGACATCATCTTAACACGCAGTAGCGTAATCTGTTGCGATTTACCGAGCTCGATAGCTGCAATCGCTTAAGTCCGGCTCCATGGCTAAATGGTTAGCGTGCTGGCCTTTGGTCACAGGGGTCCCGGGTTCGATTCCCGGCAGGGTCGGGAATTTAACCTTAATTGGTTAATTTTGCTGGCACGGGAACTGGGTGTATATGCCATCTTCATC
Organism: Anabrus simplex; assembly: GCF_040414725.1. NCBI lineage: Eukaryota > Metazoa > Arthropoda > Insecta > Orthoptera > Tettigoniidae > Anabrus > Anabrus simplex. The sequence goes on from NC_090271.1 coordinate 328,002,708, forward strand.
ATCATTTCATTCTCATCACGACGCGCAGGTCGTGGATACAGGTGCTTATGTACTACAACATCACCGGCTTTCAGGCCGGCTCCTTGGCTAAATGGTTAGCGTGCTGGTCCTTGATCACAGGGGTCCCGGGTTCGATACGCAGCGGGGTCGCGAATTCTAACCATCATAGGTTAATCTTGCCGGCACGGGGGCTGGGTGTGTGTGTTGTCTCATCATCAATTCATTCTCATTACGACATTCATTCTCATTACGACACGCAGGTCGCCTACGAGTGTCAAATCGAAAGACCTGTTTCTGGCGAGCCGAACTTGTCCTCGGACACTCCCGGCACTAAAAGCCATACGACATTTCATTTCAGCGTGGCCAGTGTCCATTATTCGTGAGATAGTGGGCTCGAACCCCTCTCTCGGCAGCCCAGAAGACGGTTTTCCGTGGTTTCCCATTTTTACACCAGGAAAATGCTGGGGCTATACCTTAATTAAGGCCACGTCCGCTTCCTTCCCTGTCCTAGCCTTTCCAGTCCCATCGTCGCCATAAGGCCTATCTGTGTAGGTGCGACGTAAAGCCAATAGCTGCTGCGATTTGTTATTAGCACCATCATAGTAAAATGTAATATAGTTGTGGCGGAATCTTCTTAGATACCTTCGATATCTGTGGATTGTGTATAATTTGATAACTCATCTGTACTCATGAAAGCGACCGTCGGCCTGGCGTTCAGGTTAATAGCTACATCTCTCTAACGCGTAACCTTGATTATGTTTCTTAGATTTGTTGATGTGTATGTTTGATGTTTATACCCAGTACGAGATTACAGCTGACTCATCCCCACGAGCTTGACCTGGTTCTCGTCTTAAGCATAGTAATCTGTAGGTAACTACTGCGTCCGATGCTAACTCACGTGACATACATTTCATCTTGTTTCCTCTTAAACCACGCGTATTTTACTATTTTCTTCCACGTATTTCAGTTTTTAATTACGGTACCTGATAATAATAATAATAATAATAATAATAATAATAATAATAATAATAATAATAATTGCTTTACGTCCCACTAACTACACCGAGCTCGATAGCTGCAGTCGCTTAAGTGTTGCCAGTATCCAGTAATCGGGAGATAGTGGGTTCGAGCCCCACTGTCGGCAGCCCTGAAGATGGTTTTCCGTGGTTTCCCATTTTCATACCAGGCAAATGCTGGGGCTGTACTTTAATTAAGGCCACGGCCGCTTCCTTCCAACTCCTAGGCCTTTCCCATCCCATCGTCGCCATAAGACCTATCTGTGTCGGTGCGACGTAAAGCCCCTAGCAAAAAGACCTATCTGTGTCGGTGCGACGTAAAGCAAAATAGCAAAAAACTACTTCTACGGTTTTCTGAGACGCTGAGGTGCCCGAATTTAGTCCCGCACGAGTTCTTCTTATGTACCAGAAAATCTGCCGACACGAGGCTGACGTGTATTTGAGCACCTTCAAATACCACCGGACTGGGCCAGAAGTTGGAGTCAAAAGGCCTGCACCTCAACCGTCTGAGCCACTCAGCCCGGAAGGAGGTACGAAATATAGGTACGTTTAATTTATTTAGTTGTATAACATGTCCATTATTCATTTGAAACTAAACGTTCGATGTGTTTCGATAATTCAATTCCGATGCTACTCATTTGGGCATCCCATGACTGTTTTCGTTGGCGTAAGGAACTGCCATCTTTCTTCTACCTTTACGCAATGCACAACGGGGATCGTACCGTATTTCACGTCCTGGCGCGCTTATCCCAACCAATAATTATATCAGTCGTACTGGTCCCGCACCGATACAGGTTTTCAGGTCATTTCCATACTCACTAGACCACGGGGCTGATGACCACAGATATCCCAACCCCCTAAATGACAAAACAGCAAATGAACCAGTATTAACGCTGAGAATTCGGTACATCTTCAGGGTCCGAAACCGATGACCAGGGTTGTCTGAAGCCCCTAAGACGGAAACTAAATACTGACAACAACGAACCCAGTCTGGCGAGAATGTAACGTAATATGGCATACACTACTGTAGTAGTCACCTTCAGCTGTTATCATAGCTCAGTGGCTCTTAAACATAAAACCAGTTTGACAAGTATGTTACGTAACATCTCGTGCAATACATTGGCAGCGTTCAGCTGTTACAGTAGCACACTTGCTTGTAAACATAAACAGAAACCAGTTTGGCACGAATGGCGCGTGACTCGCCTGTTCCCAATGCGAAGCTATTCATTCACAAGAACAAGTCATACTACCTATTCTTAAAACATCGTATCTTTTTGCTCTCGAAAATAACTTCCGAGGATTACTAAAAGTTTGATATATAGTGGTTCGTCACATCGTTCTCTATTGCTAGAAGAAATATCTGCAGGTATACACCTAACACCCTGTATATATATTGGTCCAGGGATCATGCTATTTTCCTTTTTAAATATATATATTGGTCCAGGGATCATGCTATTTTCCTTTTAATATATATATATGTATTTGTCCAGGAATCATTATATTTTCCTTTTAAAATATATATATTGGTCCAGGGATCATATTTTCCTTTTTAAATATATATATATATTGGTCCAGGGATCATGCTATTTTCCTTTTAAAATATATATGTATTTATCCAGGAATCATGATATTTTCCTTTTAAAATATATAAATTGGTCCAAGGATCATGCTATTTTTCTTCCAACAAAATACCCGCGCTGGACATATAAATTCGATGTAATTTGAAGGGCTGTCACTTCATGTGTCCTAACTGATTCATTAAACGATTGATTGGCCCAGGGATCAAGCTTTTTTCTTTTAAAATTTTATATATGTATTGGTCCAGGGATCATGCTTTTTTCTTTCAACAAAATACCCTCCTGGACATATGGACAGAGATAATTAGAATTCACAGCACCCTCATTCATCGGTGCCAGTCCTGGACCGCAAGAAAGATACAAAAGACGGCGCGAGCAGCGGAATGCAAGACATATGGACAGAGATAATGAGAATTCACAGAATTAGCACTCTCATTCATCGGTTACACCCCTGGACCTCAAGAGAGAAAGAAAAGACGGCGCGAGCAGTGGAATGCAAGACATATGAACAAAGATAATGAGAATTCACAGAATTAGCACTCTCATTCATCGGTGCCAGCCCTGGACCTCAAGAGAGAAACAAGCGGAATGCGACATAATGGAGTCCTGTTTACAGCTCGTAAGTATGTATACATATTTCTTGCTAGTAACGATGGTATTTCTTATTCAGCCTCCGATTTGAGACTTTATTTGAGTAAAATCAATGATTATCTTCCATTTGTGACAAATATTACAGTGATATTTCGTAGACCAACATCATTCACATAACCTACGGTCACTATCATTGCGTTAATCAGTGTCTGAATCAACTGAATCTTCTAAATCTTGAAAAGCGATATCCATGTCATTACCGGGTTCTTCTAACAGCCACTGGATTACCTGCGCTTCTGAACGATTCATCCTTTACTGCTGAGTAATACATGTAACTACCCGTGCATTGATATAATAAAGAAAACATTTAGTGATTAATCTGAATTTTAACACACGGTGTCCGATTATTCAATAATCACAACAGAAGATTTTATTTTATTTATAATAATTATTTATTTATATTTATTTTATTTATTTATAATAATGGGTTCTTTTAAATTTCACTAACACCATCGGTCGAGGTGTTAGCGCAGCGCGCATGCCTTCACAAACAGGAGTCTAATTCATTCTGATGACTGGCACGAAACCCGCTGCCACCATTATTAAATTTTTAACATATCAAGGGTGGGTTAATTTTCTATATTCTGGGAAAGATTTCTAACGTGTCATAAATCCTATATAAGTAACAACAACAAGGGAAGGTTGTTGTTCTTTGCCACTTTGCGGTGAGTCACGCAGTTTTGCGATATCCAAGTTGAGATTGGCGGCAGTTGAGGTGGCAGCTGTGTACATAGTATTATTGATACAATGTTTGACTGGTGGCTACATTTGTAGTATGTCTTTCAGCCTGTGAGACTTCTCCGCCGGACCAGAGAGAGCAATATATGTGTTGAGCGACACGTGCACACACACAGGTCACGAATACCAATGGCAGAGTTTAAAGCCGACACCTCGGCTGAGCTGTCCAACTTAGAAACGTATAGCTTAACTTTATAATAATATGCATCCTCATTCCAATGCGCTCTACGTCAGGACATTTTTAATGTCTTCTTTCCCTTTTATCTTCTCCCCGCTACAAAGTTCAACTTATCAATATTTACAAGCTTCCGACTACATGCAATCTAGATCGTGATGCATAAACATTTAGCTAACGTGGCGTTTTCCATCGCAGCTGAATTCAGACTTTCCGCGAAGATCGTCATCACAAGAATGTTTGTTACTTTTGACAGTGACAGGTTGATTGCTATAAATGTTAGTAATACCAGAATATTCATTTTTGGAGGTAGTGGTTTTAGTTTTGTGCCAACTCTGATATGTTTTCGGTGACTTAGGGACATAAGAGGGATAGGACTGAGAAGGAAGCAACTGTAGCCTTAATTATGGTACATACCAAAAATTTGCTTGGTATCGAAATGAAAATAGACGAGAAACCATTCTCAGAGCTTTCGGTAGTAATGTTCAAACACATCACCTTCCAAATACGAGGGCTGAAAATAAAGTTGCGGCAACCTAGTCCGAACACTTGCAGGTGAACGGTCCTGCGCAAACAGGATATGGTAGCGGTCAGGTGGTGTTGTTGTCGATGTGTACTGTGCATTTGACGAGCACCCAGTTGGGATTGTTGTTGTAGTTATGTGAACGAATCTGATCTACGAAATATCACTGTAATATTGTCCCAAATGGAAGATAATAGTTGCTTTTATCCAAATAAAGTCTAAAATTATACGAAATATTCCATTTGTAGAGAATACATACTTTACTGCCTTACAACTACTCTTTCTGCTACGTCGCAGCGCTTCGTAAGTGTTTTGTTTGTCTAACACCGTCGTGTGTGATGTCTTTGCTCACTGAATTTCTTTGGTGTCGTTTTATTCATTTTTCTCATTCGATGTAATTTGAAGGGCTGTCACTTCATTTGTCACTTCACGGTAGTGCTGCAAAGAAAGAAGGAGAATATTGAGCCGTACCCTGGCGGCCCACATGAGATATTAAGTCATATATTAGGCCTATCAAATAGTAATATAAACGTGGGCTTCAGTTAATAATTGGAAGAGTAACAGATTACAGTATAATTGAGACCGGAAGTCCTGGAGACTTAATGCCATTGTATGGTTCGCGAAGCTTGCCTGCAACCGTGTGAAACGTTCATTTTTATCAAGAGTTAGGGCATCCCGGCACGTGTAGAAGTAGTTTGGCCACGAGGAACGTTCAGCTAGTTAGGAAGCGAGGGTGTGGCTAATATGAATTCTGGACCGTACAGAATCAAAATCCCAGGTTGACCAACATTGATATATATGTGACGTGTTTAGTGAAAAAGAGAGGTCAGTTCTGTTATTTGAGGGTTTTCCACAGGTCTGAGAGCGAGAAATAGTAAGAAATAAATTATAACAGCTTAAGGAATAAATTATAACAATTGTCTGAGCCGTAATTTGGTTGTCATGAGTGCACCTGATATTAATTTTACTAAATCATAAAGACATTGTGTGTAACACGAACTCTGATTGGTTGAATATATGATCGTACAGGGAATCCCCTAGCCGCAACGGCGTTGGCTATGTTACTTAAGCGCCCCTCCTGTTAGGAGCGTTCTTCTTTCTGGGTGTGATGTCATGAAGTGAACATCGCTCCGTACTCCTCCTTTATCTGTGCGTGAGCATCAGTGTCGTACTACAGTGTTCGCGGGACTCGTAATTGCTGCCACGTGGGCAGAAGTATAACGTTGTATGGTTGCACTAACCAAAGACAGTGAATGTATTTCTTGTGAACAGTGCCACGTAAACTGGGTACAGTTATAAGTCGCCAAGTGCGCTATGTCGCAAGTTTTTGTAGTAAAGAAACAGACGGTAATATTAGCCGCAGACTGGTAATCGAGTGAGAGACGCTCATCCGTACTGTATTTTCGGGCCGGTCGCGTGTATTATAATTAAATGATATGTTTTATGAGTTAAGATTAACGCTAGTGAGGCTTAGATTAGGGATTTTCTTTAGTGTAAATTTCTCCTTACGGCATGTGTTCATTTTATATTTGTGATGTTGTAAATGTGGACAGGATGGGATTGCATGTTTCCCCTTTATTTCTTTTACTTTATAACTAGCTAGATGAGATATTGAGGGAAATGTTAGTATTCATTTTTGATTTTATTTGTGTGAATTATGCCTGTTATCTAGATTAAAGTTATTCCTGTGTTCTTGTTTGATGGAGATAGAAGGATTAGATTGCCAAAATCATCAACCTTCCGAGTTGTACACTCGCAACGTTGAGACTAAATTTTATTATTTATTTATAGAGATTAGTGACAGATACGACACATGCTGCATGTATTGCATGTGCTGTGAGACGTGTAGAGCTGTACGTGCACCGTTGACTAGAATATATTCCCTTAATGAGGGTTGGAATCTGTTTTGAACAATGATTAGAGGGGTAATCGAACCCTGATTTGTAATGAGAAGGTCTGATGAGATTACAGGATATACATCAGAATTGAGTGCATGCTGAGTTATCATGTACCGAGCTCGATAGCTGCAGTCGCTTAAATGCGGCCAGTATCCAGTATTCGGGAGATAGTAGGTTCGAACCCCACTGTCGGCAGCCCCCGAAAATGGTTTTCCGTGGTTTCCTAAATTCACACCAGGCAAATGCTGGGGATGTACCTTAATTAAGGCCACGGCCGCTTCCTTCCCTTTCCTAGCCCTTTCCCATCCCATCGTCGCCATAAGGCCTATCTGTGTCGGTGCGACGTATAGCAACTAGCAAAAAAAAGAGATATTATGTCAATTATGCGGGTAGATGGAAGTGTTATAAGAATTGTGTGAAGCGAGAATGGGCCTGTGATTGTATTCTGGAATAGTATTGAGAATCAGAATTGCCGTGAAGTAAATGTCAGGCCAGTGAATATTATGTGTATTGAGATATAGTATCATGCTGGCAATATGTACGATTTTGTATGTGAATCTCCGAGCAGTTGTTGAGGTATGAGCTCGCTATGCAGGTCAGTTATCAGCCAAGGTTATACTGTAGTCGTGAAATGAGAAGCAATTTCCGTGATATAATCTTCTCAAAACAATGACCAATTTCCAAGAGTAGTCTTGAGTTTTAACATTCTTTTCAGCCCACTGCCAAGCAGGAAATATATGATTGACGAGGGGCGCTAACCGGCGCGCCAATGCAGCAAGACGAACGCGATATTACATCTCGTTAGGGCAAGTTGTGGACTTGTGCCTTAATTGATTCATTGAACGATTTATTGGTCCAGGAATCATGCTATTTTCCTTCAATATATGAAATTGCCTCTACAGTTTCTGCTGAGACATCTGCCTTCCTTCGGCAATAGCTTTAGGTCTTGCAGCTTCCTTATAACACGGTCATTTTCTTCGTTAAAGAACGCGATAACTTCATGAATGCTGCTGACCTCCATTTTGCTGTTTGAACTGCCCGCGCTAGACATATGGACAAAGATAATGAGAATTCACAGACACAACACCCCCATTCATCGTTGCCAGCGCTGGACCTCAAGAAAGACACAAAAGACGGTGTGAGAAGCGGAATGCAACATAATGGAGTCCTGTCTCCAGCTCGTAAGTACGTATACATATTTCTCGAGAGATTTCTCTAGTAACGACGGTATTTGTTAATTTATCTCACATTTCAGACTTTATTTGGGACAAATATTATAGTGGTATTTCGTGGATCAGATTCGTTCACATAAGCAGTTGTTGTTGCTGTGTGACGTTGAAATGAAGAGTGTCGTGTGTCGATTTCAAAGCTCTAAGGCTTGTTTTCAAAGGGTGATCAGCGTTCGTGAATTAAAATCGATGTTTCACGTGGAAAAACGCATCAGAATATTATCGAGGATTACGTGAAGCCTGTTGCCAGAATGCATTACCGTACAGAATGGTTGCACGGTGGGTCAAGGCGTTTCGTGTGGGTCGGAGTGGGACTGCGGTTTTGCACCGCACAGGTTGGCCGTCCATTTCTCAAAATCAAATTGAAGAAGGAATCCCTCCAAGGCCGCCGATATCCTGACGTTGCATCTGTACTCCGCACAGTAGGGCTGTCATCAACAGAGAACGCCTTGCCAACGGTCCCCAGCGGCTTCCCGACATTTGGTAAAAGGTAGTTGTAGGGGGTCTGCTGTCTGTCATTTCGTTTGTTTCTCCAGTTTTTCAGATATTTATCTGTTTTAGGTTTTTATTTTTATTTTTCGCGTCTGTTTTTCTGTTTGTTCCACCATCACGGCGGAACGGTTGTATACAATGAAGGAATGTAACGTAATTGTACTTGTTAGTTCATTAAATATTGACTGTAATTTATTTACACCCCTTGTACAATCTTAATGCTACACAGCTCACATAGCTTCTGATATCCACCGTTGTGGTCCAGGTTTTAGTTTACTAGCCTCCTGTTAAATTGACCTTGGTTCAATTGCAGTCTGTGTGACAGATCTGTAGCACTGGAACTTAATATACTTAGTATGAGGTACAACCCCTGAAGATAGAAAATGGTTAAAGTATCTTCGCTTGGCATCCAAAAATTATTTTATGATACTCACACTAGTTCCGGCTGATTGCTAGTATAGTACCTAATATAGAGGGCACTAGTGATTTTTTCAATCGTGACCCCATTTATTCATAAATAAATGTACAAAGAATGAAAATGCGCTTCGATTGCTTGGTGCTAACACATACGTGAACTTCTATTGTGCGAAATTCATATCTTCCTGGATTGAAGTTAGAAGTACACGACTGTCACATCTTCGAACGTTATCATGGTTAGCAAAGACCTTCAGGAGCACTTACTCGATGTTCGAACATCCATAAAAATAAAGTTGTGGGGGTCCTCTGCCTATAATTTCGTTTATTTTGCCAATTTTTCAGATATTTATCAGTTTAAGGTTAACTCAAGACTGTATCAGTTGCTTTTACATTACATTATATTTTTTGGCAACCATAGTACATACACAATCGGAAAAAGGTAATAAAGAAATAAATTGACCCACTACTTAACTCCAATAAATCTATAATTATCTACTAATCTACCATGTTGCATCTCACACATGAGGAGATAGCCAGCTCCACATGCAAGACACTACCACTACAACTAACGTTTTAACTACATTAATTCCTTGCCACTCTATTCTAAAACTGACTGGTGGCGGCATCACCCCCTGATGAAGAACAAATCAATCCTTCCCAAAGGATGCCACTACCAGCCCTGTATCGTAAGGCCGGGAACCGCATCCTTAGAACCCCTAACGCTATCAATGCTATTTCCTCATTACTTCTTATGTAACAGCTGGCAAGTGAGTGGAAACCAGCTCTACACATGGCCTGTCACAAGTCTCTTCTCCAGCCAAGACGGGTACCATTACTCGGCTCACTTCACTGTCACATTGTCCGGCTCCATGGCTAAATGGTTAGCGTGCTGACTTTGGTCACAGGGATCCTGGGTTAGATTCCCGGCATACTTGGGAATTTTAACCATCATTGGTTAATTTCCCTGGCACTGGGGCTGGGTGTATATGTTGTCTTCATCGTCATTTCATCCTCATCACGACGCGCAGGTCACCTACGGGAGTCAACTCAAAAGACCTGCACCTGGAGAGCCAAACCCGTCCTGGGATCTCCCGGTACTAAAAGCCATACGCCATTTCAATTACTGTCACATTGACAGCGTATTTCCTCTCACCTACTCTCTCTACCCGTGAAGACGTACTTAATCGTCACTTCCTTGGGATAGGTCTGGCCTATCCCTCCCCATCACATCTTACGTCATACACTCCACCATCTCGCTTGTGAAGGATCTCGCCCTGGGCGGATAGCCAGTCCCATGAGAAAGACGCGGACTCTCCCTCTTGCTAAACTAACTGCTCAGCCAGCCTTCTTCTTTTTCCTAATTACCTAAACCTTCCTTTTCCTACCTAATCCACTACTTACCTTCTCATAACTATATTCCACATAGACGTACACGTATCAGTGGTGTTTAACTTTCGTGTCTGTTGGTCTGTCCGTCCGTTTCAGAAAACGCCTGGATAGATCTTGACCAAACTTCGTTTAGATATGCATATGGTTAAAAAATCACTGAATAGATTCCGAGTTTATAGGAAGAACAGAACAGCTTTCCCAAATTTTCTCTTATACTATTGATTTTCTGTAAACATCCATAGACTACGTGTGAAACATACCTTCATTAAGAAAAAATATTATGTACATAATTTCGCTTACATTTTTAATTGACGGAGAAAATTACTATTATCTGCGGGTTTCTTGCTCTGCGTTGGATGACGGACACACTCGCAAAGCTATTGGTCACCACGGCAACGTCTCGGGCTGCTTGCCAACAGGAAAATGATGTAATGCCATTTACTATCGCCTTAGAGAAAAACGTATCAACATTGCATGAAGAATGCCAGGAAAATTTTCCAAGGGGTTTCATGATCATCACTGGATACTGCTACAGTGGCAAGGTAACGATTCCCCGTGTCGCTAATAATGTGACGCTGAACTCTACATACTCTCAGCAAGAGGATTTTACACCCATTTACAACGCAGATAAACCAGCACTGTACGGGAGGGCGAAAAATCAGGTATGGGTACTTCAAGGAAAAGCATCCGGCCACACCTTTCGTTCGATTCGTCTCTTCTTTGAGAGAATGGAGATGGGAACTGGAATCCATGCAATTCCTTTTACTGAAATTCCGCTGAAAGCACCAGATTGGTCACCCATGAACTTCTGTGCATTTGAACTCCCAAAAAGTGTATGAGGAAATAGGGATTCACGCACTATCAATGCTTCTGGAAATCCGTCAGGAGGAGTGGGAAAGGAAGGACATGCTAGCTCTGAGAAAATGTCTACTGGAAATGACGTTGGCAGGTTATAGCTAGAAATGATGGCTTTCCAATTGAGTATGATCGTTGGTGGAGACGTGGACTTTCATAAGTGAATTACCCTTCAAACATCGCCACCAGAGATCCCAAAAGACCAGTAACCTTATGGCCTCGACTACCATGTGCAAGCATATAAATTTGACGGTTTCTGGCTGCTTGCCTGTCAATTTTGACGATCCTGCCAGGCCAACTTTATGGCAGAGTAGACCGAATCTCTCTTGAGCATCTGTGGCTGATTTTAACTAATGTTGTCTGGTAAACACCAAATGTTTTACCAGAAATCTTTCACATGCCGACGTCGTACGAATTCTTTCCCGGCCTTCAAAAATCCGACTACCTCTGCGCGGTTTGAACCCGCTATCTTGGAATTCAACACTCTACCGCTGATCCACAAAGGGAAATTAATATTACACTTTTTAAATACGGGTTCACTGGAAAGAAAATTCCCGACAATAGAGCCACAAAGCAGAGTGGTAAAATTTCAAATGAACTATTCACTCTAACATTGAAAACCATATTCAAGTGACTGTTGCCGAATCAATAATCCATCAATATTGATAATACCTACGCAAACCTCCTCCGCTTCGCCGATGATATTGTCGTTATAAGTAGCAGTCCTGAGGAACTGCAGCTGATACTTGAAATTGATGGGGAGGAGTACATATACCTGCAGAGCAGGATTAAAGTAGGGACGGCAACCAGTCAGCAGAGATCGCCGGACGAATCGGACTAATCTGGGCAGCTTTTGCACTCTAGTGGATGAGAACCTCATATAAGGTCGCTGGAGTTTTCATGAATTTTTATGCATAATTTATTGTTAATTTCTAATCTCAGGAGTACATTTCCCTATCACCTAGTCGACTTAACAGTCAACCTAACACATATACCGGCGAAGCCATTTGTTTTCACACAACAGACGGGAAAATGTCCATACATCCGAAGATCCACGCGTACCAACCACCATTTATTTTCTCTAGACCGTTCCCTTCCAGTTGCCAGAGACTTCAGGAGTACTTACCGTCTTGCAAGTATACGTGCGCCTTGCAATACGCTCTCCATGTATTCATGTTCCATTTCTGCAGGTATTCCATCTAGCAAGGAAGGGCTCGGGAGTAAATAATAGTAAGAGACATGGCAAGTTTAACAGCAAGCACAAACTGGTCAACGTTGTAATTCACTTGTGGCCGATCTTAATCTTCTCATGCATGAGGACCTCATATGAGGTCGTTGGAGTTCTCACGCATTCGATCATGAATACACGGAGTGCAAAAATTGTTTTGATAATAAAAATGCGTAATCTACGAGTGTATTTCGTCACCAAACGCAATATATATATTATTCATGCATGAGAGTGTCAGGCAAGCTCACCTGTGAAATCTTGCAGTTGGCCATGAACTTTTAAATAAAGCGTTAAGTCACATACATTCTACCAGGTGTGATATGAGAGTTTCAAACGGGTTACTGTACTTTCAGTCATGGGTAACGCAGAAGGCTTCCGAATCTCACAGAGAACTATGAATATTTCAATGAACCTGGGGGAGTGAGACCGAAATCAAGAGATCAGGAGGCAATGGCGGCTGCGCGTAAGGTAATAAGGTCACGTGCCCTTCCAGTAAAAATTAATTTAATTTTAATTTTTACTTCTCAGTACATATTATACAGGAGAATACAGTGCCTCATAAGGGAAGTAACTAGTACTTCTAAACTGCGAAATCCGGTTTCAGGATAGAGCGTAAACTCGTATATATCAGCTCCCGGAGGGAACTTTCATGTGACCGTACAGCATGCATTTTAAGTACATGGTCTCCAAATGTTGCCGCTGGCTATGTTTCTTGAGGGAAGAGGCCTGCTATAATGAGAGAGACTCGGCCACAAGCAAGCTGTGATCGAGAATGGTAACAGGTAATTCTCTGAAATAAGGAAAGCTACACAGTTCACTGTCTTACATTTCCCAATGTCTATTGTTGAAAATAATACTAATTTTCTTTTTTTAATAAGTTGCTTGGCGTCTCATCGACACAAATAAGTCTTATGGCGACGATGGGACAGAAAAGGGCTAGGAATGGGAAGGAAGCGGCCGAGTTATCGACTGCGGCTATCGAGCTCGGTAAAATTATACCACAACCATACGAATGACATTATATTGAATGAAGATATTCCTGAGAAGTACAATGACAAGTGACAGGTAAAAATGAGCAGGCTAAAGAGAGAATGGTGGATGTGACATGGGAATTAATGATAAGGTGAACTTAGGTGTCTTTTGGAATATTGTCTTCTATGGTTTATACATGCGGGTGTAAATATCTGTGGGAACTCGGTAGACTTACAGTATAATATCCGTGTCTGTATTTAAGCCATAAGGTACCCCTCGCGAACGAACCTTCAAAAGCCATCACTGTTGGGAGGACTTGATGAAGTATGTGGCAAGACTGAAGTGGAGGTGAGGGGGCCACCTTGCTAGGAGCACTTCAAAACGTACCAGGCTCTGGTGGAGTGGAAATCACGGCAATCATGAAGCATTGTCGGCAGACCACCTACTAGATGGAGGGCTGACTTCTAATACCGTGGAGGACATAACTAAATACTCAATGACAGTAGAAGTGATTGTGGAGGGGAAAGCTTGAGGTTTGTCAATAGGCTAAAGAGGAAGATAAACTAGTCACTATATGATGTGTTCCTGTGACATGCCACTAATCTCCCCTCTATGTTGCTTTCTTAATAAAACGTTTACACTCGTATATTATTACAATCAATCAATCAATCAATCAATCAATCAATCAATCAATCATGATCTGCATTTAGGGCAGTCACCCAGGTGGCAGATTCTCTATCTGTTGTTTTCCTAGCCTTTTCTGAAATGATTGCAAAGAAATGGAAATTTATTGAACATCTCCCTTGACAAGTTATTCCAATGCCTAACTCCCCTTCCTATAAACGAATATTTTCCCCAGATTGTCCTCTTGAATTCCCACTTTATCTTCACATTGTGATCTTGCCTACTTTTAGAGACACCACTCAAATTTATTTGTCTCCTAATGTCATTTCACGCCATTTCTTCGCTGACATTTGGGAACATACGACTTAGTCGAATAGCTCGTCTCCTTTCTCCCAAGTCTTCCCAGCCCAAACTTTGCAACATTTTCGTAACGCTACTTTTTGTCGGAAATCACCCAGAACAAATCGAGCTGTTTTTCTTTGGATTTTTTTCCAGTTCTTGAATCAAGTAATCCTGGCGAGGGTCCCATATACTGGAACCATACTCTACTGCAGCTGGGGTCTTACCAGAGACTCATATGCCCTCTCCTTTACATTCTTACTACAACCCCTAAATACCCTCATAACCATGTGCAGAGATTTGTACCCTTTATTTACAAACATATTCATGTAATTACCCGAATTAAGATCTTTCTTTTTATTAACACCTAGGTACGTAGAATGATCACAAAAAAGAACTTTCACTAGTATGTAAGCCTGTCTTCGACCGTATATGTTAGTGTGTAAAATGTAATTGTAAATTACGAATGATTATGCTAATATATCGTAGGAACAAATGTTTGTTTCCAATGTTACGTATTTACCAATTGTATGGAATCGTAACAGAAATTATGAAATTTCCTCATGATTCATGTTGAATGTAGTTGTAGGTGGGAGTTGTACTTTGACGTTTATGGAACTGCGAACTCTTGAGTTACCCCATAGGCCTATAGTTATACATGGGGTGGAGAGATTCGTTCCCAATCTATGTAAAGTTTTGTAAAGTTTGGCCGTGTCCACAAACAGTTGAAATCGAAGAATTTAATTTAAAATTAAATTTCATTCAAACGACAATACTCTTTTGAATTTCTGTTTAAGTAATTAAGTACACCGGTAAATATTGTTAAAACAGTCACAATATCTTAACGTATTTTACCGGGGTATTTGGAGGGAAACAGTTGGTAATTATCTTATCACTGGGTTATCATGGGCAACCTAAGAAGTACAAACTGTTACATGACTTTCTTTGAACTGACCTGTGAGGTTGACGAATAAATCAGATCACATTATTTCCAAGAATATTTCAAATCAGGCCACAATATTCCTCTGTATTTTCCAAGAAATGATGTTTTCCCTGGAAGCATGTGTTGCTATTCCCAAGTGCCTAGAAACTATGCTCTGAGCATGCACGTGTTTAACCTTATAATGTATTCAGCACTTCGTAGAAGGGTGAGTCCTGGAAAAATTCCGTCTTGAATTGAGACTTTGTACGATAATGTTACGAGAAAATATCAAGGATGTGGTGATATGACAGCAAGAGAATCAAGCCTCAGCACAAGGGGGTTTTTACGTCAAGCACCAATTTGTCTAAATCCTAATAACGATACAATCTAGTAAAGAAACTCCAAGTGCATTGACCTACACGTCTGTAATAAAATAATAAACAAATACCCGCGCCAATTAATAATGTTACGGGACATGTTGTCCTAGACACTGTTAATATCTAGCACAAAAATAAAGAGTTTTATTTTTTAAATACAATTTAGAGATTAGGTGGAAATAATAATTTGTTGTAATTGTAATGTTTAACGTAGCAGTAGATAAATTTAAATGTAATAAGAAAAGCATTCATGTATCAGACTAGTAGGAATTGAAATAAATGATTACTCTCTCTCTCTCTCTCTCTAGTTTCAGGCAATTCGGAACTAGGGGATGGGAGTATTATATTCTATTTTATTCGATTATAATAAATTTCTCCGTCATTTGAAGAGTAAGGTAAATTATGAACAAACCGAAAGTTATTTATAATGAAGATGAGTTGTACATACGGTCCACGGAGAAAATCAATAGTATAAGACCGTTCTGGTCTGTTCAAAGATTTTAATATGATATGCATATTGAAACCTTCCTCGGGATGATTATAATGTAAATATGAAGTTTGGTTGAGATCTATCCAGCCGTTTTGCCGTGATAGTGGAACAAACAGACAGACCCGAAAAATAAAAACCACCGATTCGGTCTTGAGTTGACCTAAAACGATTAAATATCTGAAAAATTGCCAAAACAAACGAAGTTACAGACAGCGGACCCACTACAACTTTATTTATGTAGATGTAATAGACACGGGTTGTTACTCCAAGTGCTATGTTAACAGGGTTGCCTAGTATCTAGAGGCCATCGTATCTCAAATCCTCTGTAATCAGCCCGAGCCAATGTCGGTCGCGTAATCAAGTGCTAATTGCGGGTCTCGAACTGACATCTGTGAGCTAAGCAATCTCACTAATAGTACCCATCGTTGGCCAGCGCCATTACTAATCATAAGATAGTCCTAGCAAACGGCTGGGTGTTCACTGTCTTACAGCGCATTGCAGGGAGGATATGTGGAACTTACAGATCGTTCACCCTTCTTGCAGGATGACAAGCACACTCCAGCACTCCTTACTGCGGTGAATTTTAAATAATACTTTTACAAATAGGCCGCTAGGAATCAGCCCATGAGGACAGGAAGGAACATAACACAACACATTTTGTTGCGAACGACGAAACAACATATCGTCCGCACATAACAAAGTTCAGTTCCATAGGCGCACAAATACAATTTTGAAACAAATCAAATGGAGGACCAGACTGCCCCAAACGAGCAGACACAAACACATCACTCACAAGGTGATTCAAACATTTATTACAGATGAATAAAACACTGCATATTTACACATTATGTACAACAAATTCGGAGGTACACCAAAACACGTGTACTGCTGCCGGTCGCCATGTTCAGTGTCTCTGTATAAAACAAAAACGCAGCAGCACATTGCCAACTGTTACAAAATGAAATGCAGCAGACGAGTACCAACACAAAAGCCGCAACATACTCCCCCCTTTGAGGGATCTCAACACTCAAAATCAAAGTCAAGTGTTCATGTTCATCACAGACAAATTAATAAAAAAGTAAACTCAGATACAACATATACAAATATACAACTATACAACATCCTTGGGCAATGGATACAATTTCACTATGGCACGGCGCAAAAAACCAGTTTTAGTCTTTACACTGACCACACGAGTAATATTGTCACAACCAGGATGGAGCTCCTGGATTATACCAGTTTTCCAAACCAGAGGAGGAAGGTTATCCTCCCTTAGAAGCACTAAATCTACCACAGTTGGAGTCCACTTTCCTACAGAAGACCATTTACGTCTTTGTTGAAGTGATTGTATGTATTCTTTTGACCACCTCTGCCAAAAATCGTGATACAGCTGTTGCACCAAATTCCATTTAGTTAGACAGGAGTGGGAGCTGTTGGATTTGTCTGGAGAGGGGATAGAGGTCAATCGTCTCCCTACTAGAAAATGTCCAGGTGTCAAATAGCATTGATCATTGGGGTCGTCAGTCATTGAACAGAGAGGTCTCGAGTTCAACACAGACTCAATTTGATACAAAAGAGTACTCAGCTCTTCAAAATTAAGAATGCATTTTCCTAGGGACCGCTTTAAAAGTGATTTTGTGGACTTTATTCCAGCTTCCCAAAGCCCACCGAAATGAGGACTGGAGGGTGGAATAAATTTCCAATTCACATTCAAATTAGATGAATATTCCTCTATTTCAGTAGAGCTATCCTTAATAAATCTTAATAACTCATTGTTGGCTCCAACAAAATTTGTGCCATTATCACTCAAGATGAGATTTGGAAATCCTCTACGCGCCGTGAATCTTCTAAATGCGGCGAGGAAGTCCTGAGTCGTTAGACTCTTCACAGTTTCAAGATGTATTGCCTTAGTGACAAGACAAACAAAGAGAGCAATGTACGCTTTAAACTTTATCTTACTCCTCGGGTTATCACCTTTAATGATGATTGGGCCACCATAATCAAGACCAACCTTAACAAAGGGTAATGATGGCTCAACTCTATACGTGGGTAACTGACCCATTATGTGAGTCGTGAGTGGAGGTTTGCTCTTGAAGCACTTGTAGCATGAATGGATCACACCACGAACAACCGTCTTCCCACGTGGAATCCAAAATCTGTTACGCAAGGAAAACAATACAGCCTGAGGGCCGGAATGCAATAGCATCTCATGTTCATGTTTAACAATCAGTTTAGTAACAAAGTGTTTCGGAGGAAGGATGATGGGGTGTTTTTCATTGTATTCCAACTGAGAATTCATGAGTCGACCACCGACTCTCAACAACCCGTAGTCATCGAGGAATGGATTCAAAGTTTTCAATGAGCTCGAAGAGGCAACTACATGATTAGACCTCAAGTCATGAAGTTCCTTTCCATACTCAATAGCTTGCAACAGACTTATTATCTTCATTTCACTAATCCTCAATTCTTCAGGGGTGAGTGGACCAATGACACGAGCATCCTTAGTGGAGCGAACATTGGTAATAAATCTCAGAACATAGCTAAAAACTCGCTTAAGTTTGAGAAAGGACGAAAACTTCTCTAACTCAGGTGGGTGCATATTAACTAGCAAGACTCTCAAAGAGGGTTTCGATTCTGCATTCACAGCAGATGGTGTATTACTGGCAACAAAATCAGGGTACACGGGGGACAATTCGTGCAACCAGGAGGGACCATGCCACCATACATCAAGAGAAAACATTTGTGAGGGTAAAACACCTCGAGACAAGTGGTCAGCTGGATTGCTGTGGGTAGGTACGTGTCTCCAGTCTGAGACTGAAGTGAGAGATTGAATTTCAGCAACTCTATTAGCGACAAAGGTTTTCCAACAATTGGCGGGTTTCTGTAACCAACACAGAACTATCGTGCTGTCAGTCCAGCAGTATGTTGAGAAAGGAATGTGCAATTTCAGCGATTCAGTTACCTTACTCATTAGGCGAGAAAGCAATAGAGCAGCACAAAGCTCTAAATGGGCAATAGATTGCTGTTTTAATGGAGCAACTCTCGATTTAGAAGTCAACAGGATCACTGATACCTCATCATTATCAGATACTGTCCTAATATACACACAAGCACCATAGGCAGCTTCTGAAGCGTCAGAAAAGCCATGGATTTGAATAACCTTATTCTTAGCAAAGGGCATTACATTTCTTTGCACTCTGAGGTCATTAAGCAAGGGGAGCTCACTGTAGATAGCATTCCAGATTTCAATAATTTCAGATGAAGGTTCTAACACAAAATCCCAATCAATTTTCAACTGCCAAAGAGACTGCAGGATAAGTTTACACTTAACTACGGCACATCCTAACAATCCAAGGGGATCAAATATGGAAGCAATGATAGTGAGAATGCTTCTCTTAGTGACTTCCTTAGGTGCTTTCTTCAAATTTATTTGAAACTGAAACTCATCACATTTAGGATGCCACACGATACCTAATGTTTTAATAGCTTCATCCTTAGTGAGGTTACAAGGTGACAACATTTCTCTATCCTCTACAGGGACATTGGCAAGAGCTTCTGGACAATTTGACGTCCATTTTCTAAGATGAAAATGTGCACTATCAAGCAAAGAAGAGATTTCTGATTGAAGCTCCTTAGCTTCTTCAACTGAACTAGTACCTGTCAGCAGGTCGTCAACATAAAAACAAGAGCGAATGATCTCTGATGCAGTGGGGTGAGATTCCTTGTGTTCATCAGCAAGTTGAACTAGACATCTCGTAACAAGAAAAGGGGCGGAACTTGTACCGTATGTGACAGTAGTAAGACGGTAGTCCTTGATTTCTTCATCAGTAGATTCACGCCAGACAATTTTCTGAAGATTTCTGTGGTCAGGATGAATTAGTACACATCTATACATCTTACCAATGTCAGCTGTAAGAGCAACAAAATAGGTTCTGAACCTTAAAACAATGGACAGCAAGTCAGGCTGAATAGTAGGACCAACCATTAACATAGAATTCAATGCTATCCCATTTGATGATTCACAACTTCCATCAAAAACAACTCTCAACTTGGTTGTAGTGCTAGAATCCTTGAGCACACAATGATGGGGCAAGTAAAAGCTTACAGAGTTAGAGGTCTCTGGAGGAGCAATTTCCATGTGACCCATTTCACTGTATTCACGCATGAAATCTACATACTTCCTTTTCAAGTCTGGAAGCTTAGCAAATTTATTTTCCATCTGTTTGAGCCTTCTAACAGCATTATGCTTAGACTCAGCTACAGGTGGCACTTCAGCACGAATAGGAAGTTTGACAACAAGCCTACCAGAATCATCTCTTTGAACACTATTCACAAAGTGTTCTTCACAAGCCCTTTCTTCAGGAGTAAGAACTGGTTGATGAAGTTCTTCAAGCTCCCAAAACCTTTGGAGTTTAGTGTCCATAGAATCAAGTTTTACAAGATTAGCACGACGAGCCTTGGCATTATTCTTAATGCACGACTCAGGGAAAGTGCCTGACAGCACCCAACCAAATTCGGTGTCTAATAAGGCGGGATAACCCTTCTTATGCAAAATGTTAGAAGACACAATTTCATAGTAGACATCAGCACCTAGCAAAATATCAATAGTAGAGGGCTGATTAAATGTCCTATCACTCAAAATAATATCATCAGGAATAACCCAATTGGGACAATCAATTTCCTGCGCCGGAAGTGGACTTGTGATTGTGTTCACTACTGCACAGTTCAACTTCAATGTATAATCTGATACATTGGAGAATAAAACAAGGTTACATGTGGAGCTTACAGGAGACACATTCGCATTGCCTATACCAACAATAGGTAGACGACAAGACCTAGTACGAATACCAAGCTTCTTGACAAGATCAGAAGTCACAAAGGATAATTGACTCGCAGAGTCTAACAAAGCTTTAACTAGTATAATCTCTCCTGAGCTATTTTTTATTCCTACACACGCTGTGCTCAGCAAAACATTAGAACCTAGTCCTGAAACATCCTTCATGGCAGTGGGTGAAACAATTGCAGAACTTGTAGCATTCATATTATTATTGTTATTATTGGGACTTGCTTGTTCTTTGTGAACCAATAAGTTGTGGGGCCCATTACACTGGGAGCATTTGTTTTGCTTACAATGTTTAGAAACATGAGAAGCGGAAAAACAAAGATAACAAAGTTTATTTTCCCTCACAAACTTGCGACGGTGATCAATGTTTGCTTGTTTGAACTTTCTACAATCAGAAATGCTGTGATTATCAAGTTTGCAAAAACTACAATTCAAGGAAGTGCTATTGTTGGCAATGTGAAGGGCTTTTAGGTTGGATTTTAAGTCTCGTTTTTGCTCAATAACAGGTTTCTTGCATTCTGTTAGCTCTAATGTTTGACATTTTCTTTCCAAGAAATCAATCAAATTATTTAGTGTGGGAATATCAGTGGAGGCAAATTTGTTTTCCCATTCACTCCTATGGTTGGACTTGATCTTACTTAGAATCAATTCCTGTAGCAAAATTTCATGTAGTGGAACCTGACCCTCTAAATTGTCAACAGCACTAAGATTAGATTTTACTTGGTTTATCAATTTGCGATATTCAACGGAAGATCCACTAGTACAATTATGGAGATTGAGCAAATGTTTTACGTGCTGTGAAACAATCAAGCGTTTGTTATTGTACCTTTCATCAATTAAATTCCAAGCAACAGTGAAATTATCAGCACATATGGATAGGTTATCTAACAAATCCCTGGGTTCGCCTTGAAGAGACGACAATAGGTAGTGTAGTCTTTGCACATTGTCAATGCGGGTATTGTTAATAACCAAGCTTTGAAAGGTGTTCCTGAAACTCAAATATTTTGTCAAATCTCCTTTAAAAACAGGCAATTCAATGGGCGGGAGCTTCAAGCTACAGCTAGATCGAGTAGAGTTATCAGAGACAATGGATGTGTTACTAGGACTCCTGGGTCTTTCAAATGAGCAAAGCAATTCTTGAATCCTAGCAACTATTGCATGATATCTGTTTTCAAATTCATCATGCTCTCCAAAGTGAGTTTCGCTAGATTTTGAGTCTAATTCACATTCTAGATACTCCCTAACAATGCTGAATTCCTTCCAAATTTCTGGCAGCCTATTTTGCCTAGAAATTAGTTCGTGATGGTTGATGTTATCTTGCTTTAAGTAATTTTCAAGGTGAGTTAATGACCTTTTAAGTAGACCACGTTTTTGAACAGCCTTTGCTTCGGATTCAAACACCATGATGAATAGTTGAGGTAATCAATTATTGACAAGATAATAATAGAAATCAATCTTACAACTATGGTGACTATACAAACAATAAGCCCTATAATCAGTGCACTGCATTCATTTGCATTGTTAGAATGAGTGACAGTCTTTGAATGGAACCAACAATGTAGGTAGATGCACAAAATCATGAAATAACGTATAATAAACCACGTACGTTCTAAAATATGCAAAATACACAAAGCGGCCCAACAAATTATTAGCACGAAATCGTATAATGCCCATGAGAAGTCAAGACAAATCTGTTAATTCTATACACGAAAAGTGCTAGCAGTAGGGTTAGGATATCAGGCAGGATGTCAACCCTAGTCAAGATAGGAACAATAAAGACAAATGGAACAGACTTACAGAACATGGCGGTGCTGTATCATCAATCATCACTACCACTGGAAACACTCCTTGGCTGGAATCACATGCCCAAAGTGACTGGAAAGTCCAAAGGATGACGTCTGCGATGTAATGTTCACTGGAGTCCAAATTCCAAGTAGCATTTAACATCTCGAACATCAGGGTATCAGATAAAGGCTGGCCTAAACAGCTCACAAGAACAAATGCAATAACACGTGGTAACTTCCACAGATTGTTAACGTGCGATATCAAAGCAGTTACAAAACAATGTAGACTTCGTTGAAATCTCAATATGACGAATTCAACCATTCGTAGTAATTAGCCTTAAGCACGACATCCTGGTGCTTTTATACAATAACTGTTCACGATGCTTTTCGCGCCAAGCTCGTTGCTATGTTCAAACGGCGATTGCAGGCAGCAATTCATGACGATAACAATTTTTATGTGACTAGCACAATGTTCAAAGTTCACAATGATTCTCATCGCGGCCCGGAAGGACCAAAATTTTATGTTGCGAACGACGAAACAACATATCGTCCGCACATAACAAAGTTCAGTTCCATAGGCGCACAAATACAATTTTGAAACAAATCAAATGGAGGACCAGACTGCCCCAAACGAGCAGACACAAACACATCACTCACAAGGTGATTCAAACATTTATTACAGATGAATAAAACACTGCATATTTACACATTATGTACAACAAATTCGGAGGTACACCAAAACACGTGTACTGCTGCCGGTCGCCATGTTCAGTGTCTCTGTATAAAACAAAAACGCAGCAGCACATTGCCAACTGTTACAAAATGAAATGCGGCAGACGAGTACCAACACAAAAGCCGCAACACATTTACTACACAAGGAGGTGTTTCACACAACTAATACTGTATTCATCAGGCTATCGACCACCTATTTGAAGATGTTTCCTCCTAGTCTTACGATCAAGAGCACAAAAACTAGCTGATGGACCAATTTTCAACACTAACTTCGCTTGGCCAAAATAAAAGGTATATTTTGCACTAGTGTAACTAATTTCATGAAGCCCCATTTTATTGAAATTTTAATGTAGCACAACAAGAATAATTAAACAATTGGCTACTAGATTTTAGGATAGTAAATTTAAAAATCCGAGAAAGGTGTTTTAAGGTGACACAATTACATACTTCCGACGAACGTATGGTTCCCCATTCAACAGATAGAGATGTCAGTGAAATGAAAGAGACGGTTTATTAGATTTTAAGACTGTATTGTTTAACAACAACTCAAATAAAATGGTTATTAATGGCTGTCATTGTACTGTTTCATTCGACAGTGGAACAAATTAAATTAATAGTTCACTCGATTTTATGACAATGAATTTATAGCATTGAGGAATGCTTTTAATTCAACAAAACAAGGGCGGTTGTTAGATTTTAATACGTAATTTGTGACAAACTCAAGAAGTGGCTTTTAATGATTGTGAGTATTATTTATTGTTAATGTAAACAACTGAGGATGATCCATGAAAGAGAGCTGGTATTGTCATTTAGGTGTTAATAAGTTAATTTTATAACATAAACAGTATTGATTAGGTGGGACATACATACATTCATACACACATTATCATTAAAGGCTGTTATGCCTTTCAGCGTTCAGTCTGCAAGCCTCTGTGAATTTACTAAACGTCGCCACAATCCTCTATTTGCAACTACTGCTGTGGCCTCATTTAGTTCTATACCTCTTATCTTTAAATCGTTAGAAACTGAGTCTAACCACCGTCGTTTTGGTCTTCCTCTACTCCTCTTACCCTCCATAGCAGAGTCCATTATTCTCGTAGGTAACCTGTCCTCCTCCATCCGCCTCACATGACCCCACCATCGAAGCCGGTTAATGCGTACAGCTTCATCCATCGAGCCAGAAAAATTATGTAATTGTGAGTTGTATTCATTTCGAATATTTATCAGAATAACTAAAAAATTAAATATGCAATGGTGATAAAAGTGCGCACACATCAAACAATTTGTTTAGGCTATCTGGTCTACGTGACTCTAACTACTTTTACGCCATTTGGAGACGCCAAAGTGCCAGAAATTTTTCCCGAATGTGTTTTTATACATGCCGGTAAATATACGCATTTGCGCAGAATGAAATATCCAGGGATTGAGCCTGAATCGAACCCGCCAATTTGAGGTCAGAAGGCCATAGCTCTACCGCCTGAGGTACGCAGCCCGGTAAACAACTCAAATGCATACATGTCCACAACACACAGAGAGCAACACTTTCACTCGGCCACACTCCCCCAAATCCCACAATAACACAGTCTCGTCCTGTAGATTGTGCGCCATTCTAATGAATTTAAATAAAACATGTGCATGTAAGTGCGATAATGAAAATGGTAGTGATAAGACTGGGGTGACAGACAGCTGCTGACCGGTAAATGTTCCTGACGTTCTTATACCCGAATGGTCATAGGAGCGATGAGCTAAATAAAAAAAACATACCAAAACCAAACCTTGGCGCAACAGCCCCGAAGAGCCGTGGCCAACAAAGCAACCGCTGTTCAGCTAGAAGGCCTGCAGATCATGAGGTGTTGCGTGGTCAGAACGGCGACTTCTCCCGGCCGTTATTCCTGGCTTCCTAAACAGGGAATGCCATCTCACCGTGAGATAGCTCCTCAATTGTAATCTTACAGGCTGAGTGTACCTCGAGCCAGCCCTCAGTTCCAGGAACAAACCCCTTTCCTAGGCGGGAATCGAACCCAGGGCCTCCGGGTAAGAGGCAGGCACGCTACACCTTCACCGCGGGGCCAGCTAGGAGCGAAATAGTCTCAGTAATTTCTGGGATCGCTGGAGGGGCTGCATAGCTAAAAGGGTAAAGACGTGCTCGCTTCGTGTGGATGGACGTGGGTCCGATTTCCGTCAGGTAATATATTTCCAGATCCTGAGAGGCACATGGCACCATACTTACTCAGTACCAGTGAAGACGGACAGGTGTAGCCCTAAGCACTATCAGCGCCGAGGCTGCGAGGTTCCGCGCCTCCAAAGATGTTCATGGCCTTTAAGGAAATGGCTTTTCCCTATCCTTGCTTTGCTAATTTATGGAATGCTGCAGCCACCCCGGATTATTTTGAGTTTCAAATGAACATTTAACTGTGATAGCAAAATTGATGCCACAATCCGTGACCCAGGGCTCATGATAGCCTTGGCTTTTTAAGATGACAGTAGCCAGACGGTCTGCAGATATTGGGATGTCACGTGATCATCGTGCCGACATCGTTAGCCGTGTTTCTTGTCTGACTCTTATCACATAGCTTGTCAATTGTTGGGAACCCAGTATCAGCCCTCACCCCAGAATTAAATTGCCTGGAATGGCCACACATATATTAAAAATGTTTACTAAAATACATTTTCCCAGTCCATCCCGCCGTTCTACTCGACCGATTTGCTTGATTCTTTGTTTATTCCCTCCGAATTACCGGACGTTGAATCACCAGGCAATGGTAGGTCTGTAAGTTCAGTCGACATTGAGTAATCCTAAAACCAAATCATGAAATGACCATTCCAAAACTTCCTGCCGATAGCGTACTCTAGCCCGCAATACATTCCGTACTTTTCTGGTTGCACACAGTTAAGTAGCAACATATCGTCGCTGCCGGGACAAAACATCCTATGTGAAATATTTTAGCTTAGAACTTTGGCCGGTGAGGTTCTATCATTTAAGGTGCAATATTGTGTGAAGATGGTCAAGGCATTCTCGCTCTTCATAATGTATGTGCTGCGGGTCAGTATATCTCCAAAAATATTATCACATATGAGGTTTAGTCCTGGCAACGACGATATTATGTTTACATAAACGATTAAAATTGACAAGCGTCCATAGTTAAATGTGATATTTCAACTAAACTGGTTTCACATATGACTTAATACAATTTCTAGAGAAGTTCTGTGGGGATAAGACACCCTTACCACCCCTACGGTTGGGGTTGGGAAAGAGTAACATATAAAAATAATAAAAAATGACCCAATTTCTGTCAAAATCATACATTTCGGGACCACGGAAATGAATTGCGTCGCTCTGAATGAAAAGTTCAGCATCAGTAATAATAATGGCATTGGCTTTACGTCCCAGTAACTAGTTTTACGGTTTCCGGGGGCACCGAGGTGCCTAAATTTAGCCCCGCAGGAGTACTTTTACGTACCAGTAAGTCTACCGACACGAGTCTGACGTATTTGAGCACCTTCAAATACCCCCGGACTGAGCCAGGATTGAATCTGCCAAGTTGGGGACAGAAGGCCTGCGCCTCAACTGTCTGATCCACTCAGCCCGGTAAATTTAGTTCCATCGGCATCAGGATCAGACGGGTTGAACACGTCCAAAATGACCAGGATTAGTGTTCAATTACCAGTTTTCTGGTTCGCTAGGGTAATTGGTGACATTCCCAATGATTGTTTGAACCATGTACGTCATATCAACAGCGCAGCGCGTAAATAGAATTTTCTTCTTATTGTTATTATTATTATTATTATTATTATTATTATTATTATAATTCATTTAGTCCGACTCATTGATTGAATTATCAGCGCTTAAGCCTTCGGTTCAGATGGCCCCGGGTTTGATTCCCGGCCGGGTCGGGGATTTTAGTCGCCTCTGATTAGTCCTTCTGGCCTGGTGACTTGGTGTTTGTGTTTGTCCGAACAGTCCCGTCTCCATATTCAGACAGCCCTTTACACTACCAGCCTCCACAGAAAGACGTAATAATTACATCCCTCGATATAGGGTTGGCGTTAGGAAGGGCATCCGGTCGTAAAACAGGGCCAAATCCACATGTGCTACGCAGTTCGCACCCCGCAGTTGTGGGAAAAGCGGTAGAAAAATAAAAAGAAAGAAGAGTATTATTGATTCGAAAGGATTATCTATTTTCCAGACAATATGGGCTGTAACTTGGGGAAATTTCCACATGAAACAAAATAATATAAAGCTAAAACATTAAATCAAACTCACAATAATAACTCTAAAACTAAAACAATAGTTCGTAAAATATCAATCAACGTCCTAAAAGTCTGTCTGTCTGTTAGGTCATCAGCACAGAGGCTGGTTGGATCCTCAAATAGTACCACCAAAAGTTATGCGGTTATAAGGAAACCGCAAAAACCAATGGCAGCACCAAAATGAGGCGTACTAGGCAAGACGAGGAGTGAGGTAGTTTGCCATTGCTTTCCTCACTGGGTCAGAAAGTGCTATTGCAGCATGACTGACCCTATGAGCAACACCTTTCATAACACACAGGTGCACTAGTCGTGCTCTGAATGCCATTACTCAGCACCACCCATACCCCAGCAGCTTCAATATTGTCACAGCCATGGATGAGACTGGGACTTCGGTGGAAGCTACACTTTACTCTGGCCTGTGCTAAGAGATGGATACAAAAGTACTGTATCCATCAAGAAATGGCAGCAGGCAAGTCCTAAAAGTAAAAATTTAAATAAATACCCGGCCAGCGCAAGAAGGAATTTCATACCAAGACACGTTATTCGACGTATTTTTAGCGAATGCTGCGGAGATACACGGGTACTCTGCTATATTGAACCCATAATTCTACGGAGAGAATTTTTTTTCTCAATATTTATTTGATATCAAGAAACTACTTTTATGTTTGAGGGCAGCCATGTCTCGCTCCTAAGAGCCCCGATGTCGCGTGGGAAGGATCTCACGGCAAGCTCGTGAAATACCGGGACACCTCGGTGGAACTCGAGTGCCCGACAATTCTTTAAATTCATGGAATTCTATACAACGAGGGATTTTGGCAATACAGTAAATAAAGAAATAAATAAGCACAATTATTCGTACACCCTACGTGAAGACAGAGACACCAGGGAAAAATTTAAATGCAGTTAAGCCTAAGTACATGTCAGTATCAGATCAGTGAACTAGCTACTCGTGCCAAGGTCAGGGGATGAAGAAAACGTGCGAAACGCACGGGCAAAAATAATTTATTTCCCCTGTTGTGAGTGTAGTAAAATTATAAGATTAACATCTAAAATAAGTGCAAGCCTGTCCGGAGTTCTGGGACAAGTCTCATCAAAAATTGGTCTATTAGACGCAAAATTGGCAGATTACACAATCAAGCCTCATAGTGGGGATAGCGTCCCTCCTGAGATTATAAAAGAAACCCTCCACCGTATATTTTTCAGTGTCGATCTGGAACTTGAAGCCGCGGGAGCTTGTGCCCGTCGTCATTGGAAATTTGCGCCAGATTGATCGACAAATAATTAAATACATGTCCGTGGCTAAGGTCCACATACTCGGGTAAGAAGAGAAAGTGATTGGAAAAGTTCTGAACGTTTGCCGACGAACTAGGAAAGTGTAGGCTGGTTGAAATATACACAGCAGGTTTTATTTATATCGTCTCATGTACGCTTGAAAGTGAAGAGGGTTTGGGGAAGCTATTCAGAGTAGTTCTGCTCCCTTTATCTGTTGAACACCTGTTTATTGGAGTAACGGAGAGAGACAGCTCTGGGAACGAGTCAGACTGTCATAGCCGACTGCAGAACTAGGGAAGTCGTGGTGCAAGTTACAGAGAAAGTGCCTGATTTATGTAGTAATTTTAATATCGTGTGTGAGAAGGGTAGTGTTTGTATGAGTGAGATTTTGGAAATGAAAATGTTATCTGTGAAAATGTACGGCTAAGCCCGAGGTCTGCTGGTGACGATGTGACCAGAATGCTGGGAATGGTTCCATGTGCAGGTCTGTCTATATTTATATTATGTTGTAGTTAGTTTAAATTGTTCTGTCCCAACAAAATTTTCAAGATGATTGTCGGGTTGATATTCGTAATTATCAGGCGAAAGGTGTTGTAATTTTGGGTCAGCGTGTGAAATTTTCAGTGTGTAAATTTCATGTCAAGAACGGTAAAATGCGACGTTTAAATTTTGGTGTTAATGTTCGATGAGATATTGTCCAAAGCGTGGATTTTGTTGGAAAGTTACAAGTGTAAATTAATCGTGGCGAATATCTTAATCTCAAATGTCAGTTGAATTCAGAAATGTTTGTCGATAATAATAATAATAATAATAATAATAATAATAATAATAATAATAATAATAATAATAATGTCTACCGCGGGATAAAGAAATTTTTCTATGCTAAAATTGCATTTAACCAGTATATTTATTTGTTTACAAGGATCGCAGGCATATTTAGATAATTGCGGTGAAATTTGATAGAGTTACCATTATTAATGGGAAGGAAATTTTGAGACATCGTGTATATCAATGATACGAAAAGTCGCTGTGTGCTCTTGGATTCTCGAGGTCTGAAAGTCGTAATAATAGTAAAGTAAGAGATGTGTTTAATAATGGTTGTTGTTTTCACCAGGGGATTGATTTATGAAAAAGGGTCGTGGAAATATAAGAAAAAGGGGATTGAGAGCGACGAATTTATATGTATGTAGAGATGAGAGAGATGGATGAAATGAAGCCTGGATTTTAAGTGATACCGCTCGAATAAAGCGAGGAGAATGAGTTTGAGACAGGCTATATTTTTGAAGAGGAAGTATTTAGGAAACAGGCTGTGTTGAGGCAGGCTGTATTGTTTTCCGCAATCAATCAGAATTTGAGACGACTACTGTGTAAAGCACCGTAATTTTATAGAAAGATCCCAAGTGAAAACGACTCTAGTAAAAGGTTAAAATCTTAGTAGTAAACGTACAGCGATTTTCTACTTAAAGCCCGTTTGATATGAAGATAGTGCGACCTCAAGGATAAAAGAGCACTTTGGACACACGGTTGGTGTTGTATTGAATTTGTTCACTGGATAGGTCATTGATAAAAAATAGTTGGAATTGATGATAGGCGACTGGAGAGTTTCGAAGGCGGTAGTGATGATTATTATTTTGTAGGCATCCACTAAATCGTAGACGTGTGTTGGGAATTTTCATTTGCTTCCCTAAAACTTCAATGCACAGGCTGAGATTGTGTTCGAGGTGGAGAATCGTTCGTCACGTATATTTAATTTTGAGTTCACGTATTGTAATGAGGTAGAGACTTACTGTATTTTTCGACTTGCATTCATTTGATAGTAAGAGACGTTGGTTCCGTCGTGCGTTATTTGTCTGACCAGATTTAGTATTAAATGTCGGAGTTGTTTGAAATTGCTAGTTCGCCCGATATGTTAAGGGAAGCTTGGTACGACCCACTTTGACGCCCGACGATAGATTTAGGACGTCACAGGTTATCCTTGGTGTCACTGATGATGAGACGTCCTAGTTGACGCCCGACGATAGAATTTGGAAGGTATCATGTACATAGTGATTAGTGTTAGGATGTACAGATTTCAAGTGAGCCCGACGATAGGTCTGGGATGGCAGCTGTACACACTCAAGTCTCAGATTAGATGTTTCTTTTGTTTTTTGTTGAAGTGGCCTGGACGAAGGTAGCATCTACAGTATGATATGATTATGAAGAGGGTCAATGCGTAGCTCTCCATTGAGATAACGGGACCGCTATCGACGAGTGAGGGTTGTCCAAATGTTGGATATCGGCCCGACATAGATTAATATTTTTACTGTGATTCTCCGCGCGCGTTGAGCTGTAATGACTTCGAGATGTTAATTTAATTTACGGATTTTATTGTTTTCTCGTTTTGACGTCCGTTTCGTTTGATAGTGTGCATATTGACACTCAGTGTATTAATGTGAGACTTGAGTTGCGAATGCGGTTTCGATTCGTCAGCCAGTGACAATATTTTATTTTCAATCTTGTTGTACTTTCATTTTTATTCATAGTTGAAGTAATTAGGTAATCACTTTATAAGTAGTGTGTTGGGACAGACAATAAATAGATAGATCTGTACGGGTAGCATTGTTTTTCAAGGGAAAGAATTCCTTAAAGTTGTAGTAAATTTTAGCGTGGACTGGTAATTTTATTAAGCATAACAAACCCATTTCTAACCTGAAAATCGGTTCGATAATAATACTTTTCAAGTGACTTTCCACTTTTTAATTAACTTCAGTGTTTGGCATTTCTTCTAAATGCATGATTAGTAAGTGTTTCCTGCATTTCGCAGTTTTGTTCCTTTAGAACGACATAACGTAAGATCCTCACGGATCATGTTGTTGTTGGTTCCTTCCGAACAGCTGTTTTTGGATGATGCACATTTAGCATCGGGATTTTATTTCAATTGTAAATGATGCTGTTAATTCGTAGTGAACACCATGCTTTCCCATAATATTTCGCAACCTATCCAAAGCAACTGATAGTCAGTTTGGTTCGATTAAGGGTCCATTCGGCGGGTGTTCCGTATCCGTTAAGGGTATTCGACTGGTGGATAACCTTAATTGAGAGAAAATCAGGCGTTCTACTTGTTGAAAGTCAGATTTTCCACGGATCGTGTGGATTAACTCTCAGTTCTCGTTTGGAATAATAGGTGCCCGGTTTTCAGGTCTTCCCTTTTTCAGTTTTTCAGTTTCGCTGTCCACTAATATATTAACTTCTCCGAAGCAACTCTTCGATATTGTAAGAAACAAATCAACGCTGTGTTATGTGACTGTGTTTGAAACATTCAAAAATCAACAATTCATAAAAAATTTTATTTCAAGAATGCATATTAAATTAATAATGTTATCGTGATATTTCAATTTAATAAAAGTTAGTAAGCACATTTTTGCTCCTCATTTCAAGTAGTTAGGCTCTCTTCTGAACCCCATCGTTTGGTTAAGATCGTGACCGAATTTATTCCCGCAACGACCCATGATTTAAGAGTTCTAGATTGTTCTACTGTAGCAGCCGTGGCCGACCAACGATGGAATGGTAAGTTCAAGGGTTCAATATTATATTATTATTTCCATTATAGGATGTGGTGGTTAACTGGAATTGCAATAGGCTTACAAACAAATATATCTACGGTTCGTTTTCTGGTCAATACACGTGGGATCTCTGAAATCAAAAGTCATGTCTTTGTTGGGATCCATGTAGAAGTGGATAATCACGATATCAGCTGTCACGTAAAACTACATTCTTGCTTACCTTTTGCTTATTTCTGTAGAATACGTCGTATTCTTTACGTTTGTGCCCAGAATTCTATTAAGTGCATTTTGCAAACGTATTATTATCTAATCATCTACACACCACGAGGTCGTGATTAACTCGGTACTTTAGTTCCCGGAGGGATTATATTGAAATCCGAATCGACCTCGGGTTGAAATTTTCATCTCGAAAATCACATGACATCAGGAAAGACATCCAGCCTTAAACTCGGTGCTAAAATCAAAATGAGCCTAGGAAGCTCAAACGACCCCAGAAATATCTGGGATGAGCTGGATAAATTTGTTGCTATCAATTCATAAGTATTAGTGAATAATGCTCCGATTCCCGGAAGTTCTTATGCAACCGCGGGTTTTTAGGACTAACTTGTAGCCATTGACATTTACGTGCTTTTGTTGCTATGGAGCATTCAGAATCTTCTGGTATATCAGCCGGAGTATCAACTGTGCAGATTTTGACGTCCTCCGCCTCTTTAATTTTATTGTGCTGATCGACGTGTTCTTCACTTAAATGAACATTATTTAAATGTTAGATATTCTTGTGTCGTGGCTGAACTGATTTCATTTTATATCAGGATACTCTGTAACATTCCTGTCTTGGTGTGTATTTCGTTGTGGCACGTGGCTTGAAGCGGGTTCTCATGTCGTGAACGTCTGCGTGTATTTGTCGGCACGTTAACAGGCCTGGCTGGCTATTTCGCTCCGAGATGTGAGTTGTTTCCCGGTCTGACCCCATGACTAAATGGTTATTGTGCTGGTCTTGTTACCAGGCGATTCCGGGTTCGATTCCAGTCCGGGTCGGGGATTTTAACCTTCATTGGCTAATTCCAACGGCTCGGGGACTGGCTGTCTTTGGTTGCCACATAGCATCATTAGTTGTTCCCCAGCAAGAAAGCTGTTCACGTGTTCACAGCATGTTGCCATTGTGAGTCGAGTGTGGGGAGGTCACATGTGTCAGAATTGTTTACGAGAGCAGGAAAAGTTCCAGTCGTCAATTGTATGTCAGAATGAAGAGTCGTTGCTCTTGTTGTGGGTACATAAGGGCGGAATAGTGTGGCAAATGATGTCGGCTGTCTCAAAATATTGCCCGCACGGTGGGGCAGTCAATGTGCAGGTAATCCGGGCGTTGCAATAGCACAAATTTGTTCATGTCTCTGAGATGTAACTTGCACCCTGCACCACTCTTATGATACGAAGAATGGAATCTGCTGTTTTAACTTAATTTTTATTTGTCGAATATCATTCGGAACTGGTAGATCGTAGAACTGAGAATACAATTCATCCTAAATGGCTTTAGCATTATCGTATTTCGTGAAATAATTTCTGATTACTTAATTGGGCAATTCCAAGGGAAGATGGAACAGAATAACTCTGTACCCGTAATATTGAAAGAAGCCTTTATACACACAGGGCCGGAGGGAGGAGCATTGCACGGTGTTGACACTTTCCTGTATTCCTTTCTCCTTCTCGTCGCTTCCACCTCACTTGTTCGATCGTTCAGACCGCTGTGTTCTGTTGTACATAAGTAGGAAGTGAGAGGTTTGGCAACTCCAATTATCACCATGACAACCGTAGTGGGTCCGTCCTCGTTTCCATGGCAACCATGCCCCCTACTCTGTTCTCCCCTTCCAGGCAGGCGGTAAACGGACCTCCCTCCATGAACTGTTTGAACTCATCTTTCAATATTACGACTGTAGTCGCCTAAGTTCCAGCTGCTTTAATAACTACCAGTACACGCGGCCAAGTAAAATGTTTGAGCGCGCTTCCTGCTTCAAATTTATTTAATATTCTCTGCATAAATTGTTGATGAAGTTTCCTTGGTAATATTGCATTAGCATGGACATCGAGTTGGAGAGCCACTAACTGGTTAAGGTTTACTTCCTGTATTTGAGAAACCTAGGAGTGTACTTCCGCAGCTGTTAGCCTTGTATAACTCCAGTGGAAATTGCACTTCAGCGTGCTTTTGCATGTTTTATTTTAAACTTGACAATTAACCAAATCAAAATACTGATATCTCAAAGAATATTAACAACGACTTGGTGGTAAGAGTCCACCGCTCACGGCTGTATTCTTTCTTAGCGTGAACAATACAGACAAGTGTAACTTGTTCCTGTCTCCGCGGACAAGCACTGATCGTACAGGAGCGAGGTGAAATTAAGGAGACCTGTAATTCTGTATTTACGGAGGGTAGAGACGCTCAGCTGGAGTCCTACTGTGAGATACTTCGTAAATAGTTAGCAATTAGCGAGTGTGGTCATTCATGTTTGAATAGAATTGTGTGTGTATTGGCCTTCAGAAGCTCCGCATCTTTTAGCTGCTCAATACCCGAACTGCGCAACTGTCAGCAGGCCTGTGATTTTCTCTTGGAAACTTCCCGCAACGCATTAGTCGTTCTTTGGTTTTCTTGTCAGTTTCTGATACGGAACAAGAGCCGGCACTAGTTACCCGATTGAAAAAAAAGTTTGTACTCTTCTGAATATAGATCATGAGTGTGATTTCCCACGCGCCTTGATAAAACATGATCACTCCCCAGTGTCAACAGTTTGCATTCCTTCTTCGAGTATCCCCGACACTGATCAGCAGTTGATTTCACTTCCTTATAAAGTGTGAAGGTAAAGTTCTTAAAAAGTAGGCGTATCTCACATCTCTCACTACACATTATTTTTACATTCTTCTCCAACTTCAGTATCACTGCCCTAAAAGTCTAACAGCACTTTTCAGTACCACACTTTCCCAGTGCTAGTTTCCCCACTACTATGCTCTTCTCTGCAACTAGGACCTGATTTTTGTATATTTTCTGAATTGTGAAGGTCATGTTCGCCCGTGTATATGTTATCCGTAACAGTTTAGGTCATTCCAGATTTAAATTAGATCAGTGAAACAGTCAGTGTTTTATTCGTAACAAAATCAACAGTTTTGCTACCGAAAAGTAAATTCATTGGCTACAGGCTTGAATGTACCACTAATATAATTTGTGTGTCTCCAAAACATTGTTTTCTATTAAGTCCACATCACGGCTGATATCATTGACAGCTATTCGCCTGATAACATTCATTGATGCGATAATTTTAGCACGTTCACCTTTCATTAGTCGTTTAATGGTTTACATTTTCTACGAAAATGTCAACACCGCCCGTTGAAGGCAAAGTGGGGACAGAATATTGCAAGAAATAAAAATTCATGTGGTACAAACACGGATTTAGGTTGACTGATGCACTTTGCACAGACAATTTTTACGCACCCTCTCGTTGCATAATAAGTGAAGCATACAGGTTCATAACAGAAGTCGACATTTAAGAGTTAAGGGTACTTGCTACAAAATCAGAGTTTTAAAATATAAAATATGATTCCTTAAAAACTGTTTAATAATGTGAATATATTATATGCGACCTAAAATGACTCGACAGTTTAAATGACTCATTGACTTGGAAGGATCTTTCTGGATCTATATATCTGTTGCGTGAGAATGGATTGCGAGGATTAGTGTTGTCTCCTAATAAGCATTGATGGGCATCATGACATCGTAATGTTTACTCAGTTTTGGTAAGTTCTGGAGGTGATACACGACTGAAATCAATGGACAGTAATATGTCTTATAATTACACTCAAAATTCTTACCGCATGTTAAGGAAAAACCTACAGACAAGAAGTAATTCTATTTAATCTATGGAAATAAATATCTAAATGTTCCGTTTGTTAAAAATTGTAAATCTCCAGAAGTTTTTCACCGATTGCTTTGAAATTTGTACATAACCTTGCATTCGAATACTCGCGTGTTTATATATATACTTTATTTCTTTTTTTGTCATCCATTTGATTTTTTTTACTGTATATATTATTTTTTAGTGCCATTGGCCATGGAACTTGATTTTCATTCGAGCTCAAATTATATCGTGAAATTCGGAGTGATTTGTTGGAGTGGATCAGAATTGAGCTGTGTTGATTGATCTGCGTTTGAATTGAAATATTTCGTCAGTTATAATTTTTTGTTTTATTCTTTGATTCTTAGGTCGCGCTTTCAATTAGTTTCTGTTATAACTTTCTTTCCTCTTTTAGAGTGCTAGCTCGTTAGTTGTGGGAAGACTAGAGAATGTGAAGACTTTTAATATATCTAAGAATCAGGTCAAAGAGCGTGATTTTAAGCCGAATAAACCAGGCTAAAGTAGCCAATATTAAGAGCCGTATTTTCTTCACCACAAGATGCATAGACAAACACCTCAGAATAAATATGCTGGAATCTTTCTTACCGAGAGTGCTATTATATGGAAGTGAGACCAGAACACTCGGGGAAGCTGAGAAATGGATTGCGGCCTTTGAAATGTGGTGATTTTGGAGGATGCTCGGAATTTCATGGGTGGAATATGTGACGAACCAAGAGGTTTCAAAGCCGAGATAGTGGGACCTAATTTGGAAGAGAAAGGATGTGCGCATTGGGCAAGTTCTAAGGCATTAAGGGGTTCTAAAGTTAAGGGAAGGATAGAAGCAGACCTGAGTTGGAGTTGTAACCACCTCTTCCGTACTGTTTGTGATGATATATATTTAAAACTAACATGCACATGAATATTCCCTACCAAGTTAGGTGTTGGATTGATGTGGAAAATTATTCATATGCCCTAAATTTAAATTAACTGCCCTCTCGTGCTACTCGCGTTCAACTGACCTCCTCTTATCTGTAATGAATTAAGCACATCATGTGACCGCGTACTAACAAAATATTCTTCCTACATTTACAGTATAACTTTCGTTCTATATATAAATATCGCTCACCTGTCAAGGAAAATTCAGTTCCTGCCTGGCAGGGGTCTCGAACCAAGAGCGGTGGGAGATGGCTCTACTGCATGTTCATTCTCTGCTATAAGTGAAGTCAAGGGAGAGAGAGAGACATTGTACTTTTTGATCACATTTTTTTCAAGTATGGATTTTTTTTGTGAGATTGTGCCTTGTTCTTCTTTTAAGTGAATGCTTAGATGCACTTAAGACAGAATTATTCTTGTACTAAGATTATTCAGGCAAGCCCTAGCCGTCAGAGTAAATTAATCTTACTAGTTCTCCGTTATTCCTTCGTGTGCTTATTCCCTTTCTTCTCGCAATGTCACTTCGTTCTAATGTTGGAAACATATCTTGGCAGACAAACACGTAAAATTAATGGATTTCTTCAATTGTGCCGAAATATGAAGGGCTAAAGGGCCCGGAAAGGTTTTTAAATCGTGAGTCCTGTATAGCTCTATCAAAGGCGGCCCCGTGCTATAGGGGTAGCGTGCCTGCCTCTCACGCGGAGACCCCGGGTTCGATTCCTGGCCAGGTCAGGGATTTTTCTCTCAACCTGAGGGCTGGTTCGAGGTCTACTCAGCCTACGTGATTAGAATTGAGGAACTATCTGACGACGAGATGGCGGCTCCGGTTTCGAAAGCCCAGAATAACGGCCGAGAAGATGCGTCGTGCTAAACACACGACCCTTAAAAAATGGGCAGCCCTTCGGGCTGAGCAGCGGTGGCTGGGCAGGCGAAGGACCTTTCAAGGGCGTTAAGTGCCGTGGGGGGGTGGGAGGTAGCTCTATCAAAGTAAAACAACTCGAAAATCACTTCCGGCCTAAATGCAGTTCCGGAAAAACTCGTTTCCTTACACATCCCAGCCAAATTAACTTGTTTACATTGTTCTTTCTGTAATGTGTCCCTTGCTCCAAAACCCTCAGGAACTTTTTGATTTAAAAAAAATATCCACACGGAATGTTCTTATAAGAGCCTAAGTGGAACTCTGCATGACTCACATTACCACTCGTTGTCGTAGAACAAGGCAAACTGCTAATCGACCGGATAACGATGGTTAAGAAAAAGGCTTGTAATTTTTAGGAATAAATAAATAATATATTCTCATACTTTATTATGTTTTATTTACCGAAAATTCGTAGATCATGTCTCTAGGATTATTTCAACATTGAGTTGCTTGCCTGAACGGCTATAACTGTGGATTTTCTCTCAGAATGTCAAGTCTTGGGAAGTTTCTATTACGATTAGATTAGTTTTTATTAAAATTAATTTTATGCCTATATTATATGTCCAGTTTTGAAGTTAAATACATATCAGATAGAGCGTTAATTAACTCCTGGCGACTTTATTTATTGTAATCGGAATTCCTGTAGTTATGATTAATCATACACGCCTCTTAATAAGGGCAAGTCCTAATTATTACACGTCGGACTGTTTGTTAAAGAATGGATTAGACATTTTGTTACGTCTCTTGTATCTTCGTCACCCAGCTCGATAGCTGCAGTCGCTTAAGTGCGGCCAGTATCCAGTAATCGGGAGATAGTGGGTTCGAACGCCACTGTTGGCAGCCCTGAAGATGGTTTTCCGTGGTTTCCCATTTTCACACCAGGCAAATTAATTAAGGCCACGGCCGCTTCCTTCCCATTCCTAGGCCTTTCCCATCCAATCGTCGCCATAAGACCTATCTGTGTCGGTGCAAAGCAAAGCAAATAGCAAAAAAAAAAAAAAAAAACAATAGAAGTGTCTTCGTCATTCTAACCAATCGAGTTATACATTGTAACATTCCAACTAAATGTACTTAATGCAAAATTAATCTGGATGTTAAGCATTCTTTGTACTCGTAACTTTATTCAAGAGATTATCTGCAGTGCATCTACAATATCTTGAGTATGGTAATTGATTAGGTAATGTTCTCCAACTTCCTTGGTTCTCAGCTCAAGAGATGTCTCAGCTAGCTTATGTGAGAATAGATCATTCTCCCGAAATTTTCTTTTGGCGCGTAAATATTTAATGGTGTAGGTTCATTGTGGATTACTCTTTAATTAACGGGGTATCCCTGTAAAGTAAGTGGACTCCATAAAATATTCGACTTCCTTTTGTGTGATCCCCTCTTTCATTTTTGAACATTCACCATAGATATTTCCTAGTGCCTATCCTGCCTTGTGAAACCCTACGCCTTATTTCCATTCCTCATATTGTTACATCATATATAAAACACACACTGATCCCGTCACTAGGGGTAGCAGGATCGTTATTCAGTAAATCGATGAGGTCGTGAGGGATACCATTTTTAACTGAATGAGTGTCTTAATGGGTGGCTATACTTTTAGAAAACTGAACCCAGAGATCAGAGCATTATCTGATCCTATAACCAATAAGAGGGAAATTATTCAAGGCAGTTTTATTGGATCATTATGTCTCCACATATATTTAAATGTTATGAATAAAGAACTGGAATCAGAGATAAGGCTTTTCGCGGATGGTGTTACATTTCATGATGTAATAAATAAGTTAAGAGATTGCGATCAACTGCAAAAAGGCCTCGACAATGTAGTGAGTT
Organism: Anabrus simplex; assembly: GCF_040414725.1. Classification (NCBI taxonomy): domain Eukaryota; kingdom Metazoa; phylum Arthropoda; class Insecta; order Orthoptera; family Tettigoniidae; genus Anabrus; species Anabrus simplex. Next base: position 328,042,607 of record NC_090271.1, read on the forward strand.
GCACAACATGCAATGGTCTGATGATAAACCGGTCAATAGACACTAATAGGAAAACTCCTCTTAGTTTTAATTACTGCATTGATGGTGTGAAAGTTTCTTACGAGGAGGATTGTGTACCTAGTGTTAATGTAAGGAAAGACCTTCATTTGGGTAATCACAGAAACTGGATTATAAATAAAAGGTACACATCTCTCCATATGGTTATAAGGTTGTAAAGGAGAGGGCATATGTCTCTAGTAAGGTTCCAACTAGAGTACGGTTCCAGTGTATTGGACCCTCACCAGGACTACTTGATAAGAGAACTGGAAAACATCCTAGGAAAAGCAGCTCGATTTGTTCTGGGAGATTCCCGACAAAAGGGTAGCGTTACGAAAATGTTGCAAAGTTTGGGCTGGGAAGACTTTGGAGAATGGAGATGAGCTATTCGACTAAGTGGTATGTTCCGAGCTGTCAGTGGAGAGATGGCATGGAATGACAGTAGTAGACGAATAGGTTTGAGTGTTTTTTTAAGTAGGGAAGCTCACAATATGAAGATAAAGTTGGAATTCAAGAGGACAGATTGGTACAAATATTTATAAGAGGCGGAGTTATAGATTGGAATAATTTACCAAGGGGTATGTTTAATTAATTTCCAAATTCTTTGCAATTATTTAAGAAAAGACTAGATAATAAGCAGATAGGGAAAGTGCCAGCTGGACGATTACCTTACATGCAGATATGTGGTAACCTATTGATTGAAGCATGTACAACTCTTAAGAGACTAGCCCCAGCAGAGAATGGAGAACTGCTTGCGCCACCGCCGATTGATGACATAAATAATATAAGATTTCAATATTTACTTGCCTTATTTTCAATTCCTAATAGGAAATTCGCTTAAGATGATTTTACGACAACCAAAACTTGTCTTGAACAAAAACTCGTACTGTTGAATCTTTTTAAAATATCATAGGTCATTCGATAGATATAACTAAGAACCTACTAGGAGCTGTATCGTTGCTGTTCAGCAGGGTTTAAGTACAACAGTTGTTTTGAGCGTGAGGGAGGGTTGTAATTTTATTCACTGAGCTGTTCCCTACACGTGTAAGCAGTGATGGTTGGATGGACAGTGATTAGCAAGGCAAGTGCAGACTATTAGAGTAGCGTATTTGCTAATTAAGCCTTGCTGTGTAGTCGTCATTCGCCATTAGCCTTGATACCTAATCAACAGGGAGTATGTCGCTCTGCTCACCAAAGAGCGAATAATTTCACCCCGACAGACACGTCCTCAAGAGAATAGATAACATGAGAGGTAATAACTCCCGAACTCGTGTTCAACATCACGGAATAGTTCCTAGAGATCTGTTGGCACACAAGATGCAACACGTACTCTACTTTAATGAGTGGGGAGCTTCGTGTTAGGGCAGTAAATGCTGAGCACGGAAAGACTAAGTGCTGGTTGGGAATCTGGCAAGTCGCTTCAGAGATACAACGCCGTATACTTCACACAAACCACAAACATTGCAAACAAAATCCCACGTCTTTAGAGCAACATCAAAATGATTCAACATTTAGTTTACTTGTATTTATTCATGTTCATGTTATAACACGTATTTCACAGACTGATTACTCTAAAAAAGACAGAATTAAATAATGGATATGTTGTTGTTGTTTGAGTCATCAGTCCACAGACTGATTTGATGCTGCTCTCCATGCCACCCTATCCTGTGCTAACCTTTTCATTTCCATATAACTGCAGCATTCTAAAACTGCTCTAATCTGCTTGTCATATTCATACCTTGATCCACCACTACCGTTCTTACCACCTACACTTCCATCAACACCAACTACACAAGTCCTGTATGTCTTATGATATATCCTATCATTCTATCTCTTCTTCTGGTCAAATTTAGCCAAATCGATCTCCTCTCACCAGTTCGATTCAGTATCTCTTCATTCGTGATTCGATCTATCCATCTCACCTTCACAATTCTTCTCTGACAGCACATTTCAAAAGCTTCTATAGTATTTCTTTCTGAGCTAGTTATAGCCCATGCCTTGCCGTATAGTCAGCGTCCTAATCAACAGAGAATGAGTTGTTCAGCTGTACCAAACGGCAATAGCTCACCCCTACGTAAACATCCACACGAGAACGTACACCATCATAAACTCGTTTCTTGTGCTGAATTTGTTTGTAAACTATGGGCTACGTGTTGAAGACCTGCTATCAAACGATCAATTCTCACAAAGTAGTGTCAAAATATGAAACGAAATACGCCACAGTATACACAAAAATGTCTTTAATATGAGTGGTTAATTATGTTTTATATATGTAACCTGTGTTTCTGTGCATTTGCTGACTGTAAGCCAAGATCACGGCTGAATATGTCTTCTATGAAGAGCGAAAGATGTACGGACAAATTGAAAAATAAATTGATGTTATTTTTATCTAAGAAAAGTCGTAAGATTTTAAAGTGGTGGAAAAGTGGAACTTGCAAAATGTGCACGATTGCGTTTGATATACATTGCGGTATTGTTTTTCAGATTTGCTTTCAAATGTTTTATTCGAATGTATCACAGATTTTATTCTCCATATGTATTATTCAACAACTTCAGGAGAATGACGGTGCATGGAATATTTCTTTTTAAATTGCTATCTAATAATTATCATTGTTGTGATTAATAATGGTTATGATAATAATTATTATTGTTGTTGCTTTCAAGGCCCGTACCTATAGTCATGATACTGTATAGGCTTTTGGGCTTGTGCCGTGTCAAGAAAATAAGGTGAAATTCTTTGCGTTTCGCAGAGAACTGTGCTCTGCGTCATCAGAAGAAAATCTCGATTGTCCACGTGAAAGGCTGCTAAAGCTTCTTAAGAAGCCTTTTCTTGACACGGCATAAGCCCAAACGCCTATACAGTATCAAGTCTATTATTATTATTATTATTATTATTATTATTGTTATTATTTTGCTAGGGGCTTTACGTCGCACCGACACAGATAGGTCTTATGGCGACGATGGGATAGGAAAGGCCTAGGAGTTGGAAGGAAGCGGCCGTGGCCTTAATTAAGGTACAGCCCCAGCATTTGCCTGGTGTGAAAATGGGAAACCACGGTAAATCATCTTCAGGGCTGCCGATAGTGGTATTCGAACCTACTATCTCCCGGATGCAAGCTCACAGCCGCGCGCCTCTACGCGCACGGCCAACTCGCCCGGTATTATTATTATGATTATTATTATTATTATTATTATTATTATTATTATTATTATTCTTTCTTTTTTCGTTATACCGAACTAAAGAGCGCGATTGAACTAATTTAGCTTTGCTTTTTTCTTTTCCCAAAATCTCTTCCTCTTCTCCCTGTGGCTCTTCTTGCGATCTTCTGACCAGGTTTTGTTGGCGGTAATGCTTCGATGATGTTTAAAGCGGTAATTGTCGACTAATTTTGTGAACTTAGATCTGTCTAACACAGTGTCATCTGTGATGTCCGACTCCATGGCTAAATGATTAGTGTGCTGGACTTTGGTCACAGTGGACCCGGGTTCGATTCCCGGCAGGGTCATGACTTTTAACCATCATTGGTTAATTTCTCTGGCACGTGGGCTGGGTGTGTGTGTCGTCTTCATCACCATTTCATCCTCATCACGACGCGCAGGTCGCCTACCTGCACCTGGCAAGCCGAACATGTCCTTGGACACTTCCGGCACTAAAAGCCATACGCCATTTCATTTCATCTCAGATGTATTCACGGTTTGCCTGCTTTTACAAATTTGTAGGATATTCATGAGGTTAAGAATCTGTTCGAAACCTGAAACCTGTCCGACATTCTTCAATCAAATGACCTGTTTCCATTTAGAATCAATTAAGAAGGATTTTTGAAAGAATTTTGTACGTCACTTTTATCCCCTTTCTTACGTAATGGGTGAATTATTGCACACTTCCAGTCTTCAGGAATTGTTTTACTGGACCTGGTAGAAAATTATTTGGCATTAGTTTCAGATCAAAGATGTACAGAAGTTGATTAATATCTCTCCATTTTTATGGGTAGTTCTTTTCTTGGCCTATTTGTGCAGTGAAATCTCCCAACAAAATTTTGACATGATGTTTAGGAATATGGGCTACAGTTTCTTCTAGAAGTTCCCAGAATTCTTCCAGCTTTTCTGGGTCTAATTGGTTGCAATTATTTGTAGGTGCATGAGCACTGATTAGTGAATAATCTTTGTTTCCTGTTTTGATTGCAAGCACTGACATTTTTTCAGAGGCATGTGCGAAATTCATAACTGAATGGCTGGTTTACATTTTTATATTCTGCAGTTACATGATTTGTATATCTGGTTTCATGAAGAGCTAAAATTTGCATATGTAATCTGTCTAATTTTAATTGCTACATTTTTCCAGTTTTGCGAAGTGTATTGATGTATTTGGTGCTAAGAAAATGCTTCCGTTTGGGACGAAGAGATTTGGGAAGCTCCGATACATTGCCGCATGATGCTCTCGGTCCCCCAGAATCCGATGACTGAGAAAACCTTGTGCAATCACTAGGGCCTGGGGTAGTTTCTATGTCATCTGACATTTTCATCATGCTAAAAGGTTGAAGATAATGGTGAGACCGACGATTGTCGGTCTCGATGTTACAACTAAGGTAATGAGCCGTAGAGGTTGCCTCAAGATGGTTTCTGGCTGTTCTACACCTTCTGCACGTCAGCCGCCTCTAATATGTGTTTGGTTTGCGAAAGCTACTTTATTTTGCTCAAGTCAGCTGATAAGCCGGTTAGGATCACCCTACCCGCCACCCGGGACGCGTCACGTGGGGGTATCATCTCTCCAACCAGCTACGACAGCGTAGTAGGTTCGTGGAACTGTTATTATTAATATTATTACTATTATTATTATTATTATTATTATTATTATTATTATTATTATTATTATTATTATTATTATTATTATTATTATTATTATTATTATTATTCTAAATTGCTATCTAGTAATTGCATCCAGTACTCATTTTAGCGAAAAGATTTTCTCAATACCATATAAATGCTGATTCTTCCACCGAAAATTGTATACATGCTCTACGTAATATTTGAGTCACGTTCGTACTAAAATCGTCAAAATATCAAATTTTTCATTTGCACATTTCTCACAAATTTTCTAAGAAACAAACTAACCTCAAGGCAATGATCAGTGACACCAATTGGTTTTTCGTCACAATAACTGCTTTTACGGTTTCCCAAGACACCGACCAGCCGGAATATTGTCTAAAAGGAGTTTCTTAGCGTGTCAATAAATCTATCGACAAGAAGCTACCGTATTTGAACACGTTCAAATATCACAGGACTGGGCCAGGATCGAACCTGCCAAGTTGGGCTCAGAAGGCCAGCGCTCTACCGTTTGAGCTACAAAGCCCGGCATAATAATAATAATAATAATAATAATAATAATAATAATAATAATAATAATAATAATAATAATAATAATAATAATAATAATAATAATAATAACGGCCGAGTCATCCGTGCGGTTAGGAGCGCGCAGCTGTGAGCTTGCATCTGGGAGCTTGTAGGTTCTAAACCCCACTGTCGGTAGCCCTGAAGATATTTCTCCGTGGTTTCCCGTTTTCACACCAGGGAAATGCTGGGGATGTATCTTAATTAAGGCCAAGGTTGCTTCCTTCCCACTCCTAGGCCATTCCGAACGCATGGTCGTCATAGTTTCAAAAGATCCTGCGATCGTTGGCTGACTCTAACGTATATTTTGGTATGAACTCTGGAGGACAAAACCCAAAACTAATTTGTGAGAAAGTTTGAATGTTGAAGTTGGTAAACCTATCGTTATGCTTATGTCATATTTTGCGTTTCCAAAGTTTTTGATAATATCTCCGACGCGTCATCCTATTCTACCAGCCTATTTGTAGTTAGAAAGTTAAATTATTCACCTTTCATCACCTGTTTCGTAAGTTTTGGCCGCTCAATCATATTCTTGGATTGTAAAGGTCTAGATATTTCTCCCATTCTCCCTTTATAAGAGCACCGATTCTTGGGCCCCGGATCTTTAACCGGCTAGTGCGGTAGTGTGTACTTGGTGAAGGAGGATTGAGTAAGTCTCCGTCGGGGGCTAAGGAGGCTGGGGTCACGTCCTGAAGGAGGTTCAAACTAACGACTTATGATAAAGTGTTCCGGCGACTGAAGTGTGGGGAAGGCTTGTGCGGTTTTTCATTTAGAATGTAATAGTTTTATCTTTCCCTTTCTAGTAATGAAGGTATCTCTGTGCAGTCTTCGGCTTTTTATTTTATTCTCTACTGGGAAATTAATTAAATGTAAGGGAGCACGAGTGGTTACCCTTTGAATCCTCCTCTTCTATTCGATTTGGGTGACTAAAATTTCTTAGGTTACAAGTTTAAAATGGTTACAATTGATGCGTTCACGGCTTTACGCTATACGCACACTACGCTCTATAAGTTTAAAAGTCGTTCTCTATCTTTAATGTTTTCCCTTTTAGTCACCCGGTAGCGAGGGATTATCCCAAGTTTCTTTGGGCCTAAAGCCCGATTAGGTATCTCCTCCTTGAATATTTCGGAGTGCTTGTTTTCCACCTCCATTCAATTTTTGATTCCGACCATTATTAAGCCTTTCCTTTTCTCTTTTTTTGTGGCCGTGTAGTATGGATCATATGCCTCCGCACGTATTTGTCTGTTGACCATAACCTTGACATTAAATAATCTGCGTCATTATGACATTTTCCCAGGTAAATTTATACTGCCCAACATGGACATATTTGGTGCTATGTATCATCGAGTGGAGACATTTCAGTTAAAAGTGTTTCGAGAGACATGTTCTTTTCCTCCACTTAGTATTTCCATGAATTGTGGTTAACTTACTTGCAATAAGGATTTGTACTCGGTTGTCTACACCGGTAAAGAGCTAATTTGCTCATCTAGGATATTACGAAGAAATTGGAGTTCCTGCCCGAATTATTGTACTAGTTTGAAGCTATACGCTCACTATTGTGCCTGCTTCAAAACTTACGAATTCTTTGTGATTTATTCAGAACTGACGTGCTCCGGTGGTATTTATGCTATAATTTTGTTGGAAGTTGTTTGTGGCTATAATTATTTTAAAATTTAATCAGAAAGGAAAGGAATAAAATTCTTCGAATCTAATTTGGGTAAATTGTACTCTAATTTGTTCACTATCCAGCCATTCGCCCCACACGCTTCCTTACCTCTGATGACCACGGATATCCTTGTAATGATGAAAATGAAAATCCACAGCATGTTTCCACTTATCTGACCGGTTCAAGAATGGAATTAATGAAGCCCCCGTCTAGCGGCGAGGATAGGAAGTGTGTCGGCTGCCGAAGCCTATCGCACTCCTCTGGGGCAACCATAAATGACTGACAGATCAAATGAAATGTTAATGGAGAGTATTGCTGGAATGAAAGATTACAGGCAAAACCGGAGTACCTGGAGAAAAACCTGCCCTGCCTCCACTTTGTCCAGCACAAATTCTGCATGGATTGACCGGAATTTGAACCACGATGTCCAGCGGTAAGAGGCCGGCGCGCTGCTGCCTGAGCCACGGAGGCTTCCCAGTCGTAGTAATAATAATAATAGTAATAGTAATAAAAATGACGATGATGGAAATTTAATCATTGAGACTATGGACCCAATGATCCCAAGTTTCAAACAAATTGAAATCCCAGTCTTTGGCCATCTTCGATGAGATTTTTCCTTGTTCCACACTTCAGGCGATTAGATGGACAGCAGAAGTCGTGGCAATGGCAGACAGTTAATACATTGTAGCGGTGGGGGATTGATTTTTGTTTATCGTGGCTTTCTATAGGTTTTGATTATCCCTATGTTTCAAGATAGTTTCTATTCACCTGTCCGACTGTTTGATGGTTCACTCTGATATTCTATCACATCAGAGAAAACCTCGTCCTGTAAGCAGAGACTGAATGTGACCGATTTTATTCTCCATTCGTTATGACAGGAATTGTTCCCACTTGGAACGAGGAACTGTAATTACTCTTTTGGTGGACGTGCTACTTTCTCGTTTGTTCTCCAGTTACCCTGCCAACTCTCGCCAGTGCAGCTCAACGACATTGTTCTGACATGTGGAAACGTTGAACGAGAAATGGCCGAGCTGAATTCAAACTGTCGGCAAATGCGATTAACAGCGGAAAGCCAAGACTCTGTTAGAAATACATTTTTATGTTATAACCAGTGAAGAAATGTCAGCAATTCTCTCATTCATTCATATACTGGAGGTTTGTTTGAGTTGCTGATGAATAGTGACGTGGTGACGCTTCATTTCGTTAGGAAAGGAACAATTTATCCCATGCTGACTGCATTTAACAAAATGCTCAGTTCGGAACCGAAAGTATATGATATGGATTAGTAATCGGCCGTCACGTGTATTAACATATTTGCTTTTAATTTATTTATCATTATTATTATTATTATTGTTATTATTATTATTATGTGCGTAAGGACCCAGTGGATCACGCAAAGCTCTAACTATTCTATTTTCTGAGTTGCCAAACAGCTCTCATCCTTTCTCCGTGGACCGAGCTCGATAGCTGCAGTCGCTTAAGTGCGGCCAGTATCCAGTATTCGGGAGATAGTAGGTTCGAACCCCACTGTCGGCAGCCCCGAAAACGGTTTTCCGTGGTTTTCCATTTTCACACCAGGCAAATGCTGGGGCTGTACCTTAATTAAGGCCACGGCCGCTTCCTTCCAACTCCCAGTTCTTTCCAGTCCCATCGTCGCCATAAGACCTATCTGTGTCGGTGCGACGTAAAACAACTAGCAAAAAAAAAAAAAACTTTCTCCGTGGATCCTTTTTCGTTCTTCTGTCCACTTTGCTCCAGTCTTCCTTTTCACTTAGTTCTCTGATTGCACTTTCCTTCCATTAATTTTTTACCTATAGAGGTTTCTGTCCACGGTGTCAGTTGAGTTCATACGGCCTTTTCCCAAATCTTTGTTCACCTCCAGTACCCATGGAATATCTATGTAGGTGAGAAACTTTTGTGTCAGTCTACTTGCCGGCAGACGTGCCCATAAAATTTCAGACGTCTTTTACGGATGTCTGCTGCAATGTTGGAAAGCTCATCTGTCAGTTTGAGTGACCTCAGTCTATAACCATCTTGTGTTTTTTCGGGGGCCAAGAATTTTCCTCAGGATTCTTCTTTCTTCTTTTAAAATGTTTTCTAGGTCACCTTTCCCATTTAGTGTAAGGGTCTCGCTGGCATATAAGACTTCGGGCTTGATTACTGTATTAAAGTGTCTGGTCTTTGCATGGCGGGACAAGCACTTTTTATTGTATATGTTATGAACCCTACTGTAGGCTTTCCGAAATTTTTGTAGGCGAATTTTCTGGGCAGTATTCTCGCCTCCCATTGGTTCAAGTATTTCTCCCAAGTATTGAAATGTGGTACTCGGTTGATTTGCCCGTATGCCGTGTTAAAATTTTCGATGTCAAATTTTGGGCAGAAGAACTTGGTCTTTTGAAAGGAAATTTGTAGCTCAACCGTTTCAGCACATTTGCTAAGAGTTTCAATTTTTTTAGCGGCTGTGACTACATCATCTGTCAGTAGGCCAGGTCATCTGCAAAAGTGAGGACGGATATCTCAATACCGTTTTTACGTAGTCCTAGTCGTATGGGGCGCCAGTATCCCATGTCTTCCATTGTCTTCTCCCACTCGCGGATGACTTTGTCTAGGACTAGGTTGTAAAGAAGCGGAGATAGGCCGTCACCTTGTCGGACGTCAGTTTTAGTCGGGAATGGATCAGAAATCTCCCCCATGAATTTATCTTTGGAGACAGTGTCAGTGAGTGTTGCCTTGTCTTGGAGTGAAGTCATTGTTCCTCAAGAATAACGAAGAGAGCCTGTCGATCAACCGAGTCGTACGCTTTCATGAAGTCAACAAAAATGCAGATGACCGATTTGTTCCTCAATGCTTTGTATTTAAGTGTTGCCTTCAAGTTGAATATTTCTTCTGCACACTAGCGACCAGGGTGGAAGCCTGCTTGATATTCGCCAATATTTTGTTCAACTTGTTCTCGTGTTCTCTTCAAAAGTCAAGTTGAAAGAATTTTGTATGCCACTTGGAGAAGAGAAATGGCCCTGCAATTGTTCACGTCAGTCTTATCTCCATTTTTGTGTAATGGGTGGATGAGGGTGGACTTCCACTCCTGAGGTAATTCTTCCGATTGTCAGATATCTGGAACGATTTATTTATTTATTCAATTACAATAAAATTCAGAAGATGTAAGAGTATAAGTGCATTTTACTTGTACTGTCAATAGACTAATTAACTTATGCAAACTTTCATAAAAATATCCCAGTGGACCCGCGTTGCTCCGCAGCATCCTTTATCAATGGATCACATTACTCGTCTTGTTATGCCTGTCACTGTCATATTGTTTTGCGTGCTCCTTTCAGTAGTTTTATGAACATTTAACAGTTTATAACACTTCTTTCCATATAACATTCCCTGTGCTTCCAACGTTCGGCCGTATCTGGATCCTAATATTTTCAAACGATCTTGCCCGAGATATTGCAGCATACAATTGGCCGTGCCTGAATACTGTCTCGGGTAAGTGGACACGCACTTTCTCAAGAGGCTGTCCGTGACCGATATCAATGGTCATTCAGAAGGCCTTGATACCTTCCCATCTGTACGTATGTATATTGCTTTCTCTTATCAGCATGGAAGTTATAAGAAACGTGACAATGATCGTTAAGGCCTTGAAGTCTAAACGGCCTGACACCGTGGTTAGCCGGTTCGAGTCCCAAGTCCTGACCTTGGGTTTCATGAAGTATTTGTGTTTTCGTCATAATGATACCTAGGGTAGTTTCCAATAGCCGATGCACACGGTCTCTAAGTTCAGCCAACTTTGAGTAATCATAACATCAAATCATTAAATGATCAACAGGGAGCAAGTTGTTCCGCTGTACCAATTAGCTCACTCCGACGTACACATCCTCAGGAGAGCGTACACCAACACAAATTCGTTCTGAACTTGTTTCAGACACAAGAAATGTGCCAACTACAGTATGTGATCCGTGTTGGAGAGCTGCTATCAAGCGATGAAGCGGGAGGCTAAGGCACCTGCGGTGTGTGTCAACGCTCACAAACTAGTGATGCAATATGAAAAGAAACACGCCACAGGACACACACAAAAGAAACGTCATCCGAGGGACGAATCGCCATCAACAGCGTCACCAGGCGGGCTATTCATTTGTTATGTCTGATACATATAATTGTATTCAAAAGTTTATTAAAACAGTTTTGGCAAATCCGTCCCTCCGTTCTACTGGACTGATCTGCTTCATTTTTGTTTTGTTCTCTCTGGAATTTCCTGCCGGTCAATCACGAGATACTGATAGATGCTCACCCCAGGCAACATCTTAACATCCCTGATGATAGTTTCAGTACGATCTTGTGCTCAACTGTTCCTCAAGTTGTTTCACGGACAGAAATAACACCATACGTAAGGAAGTTAACTGAAGAACAAGATACGGCACTCCACAGACTTGACATAAAAAAGGAAATTCTCCCCCTCCCCAAAGATTGACGGAAGAAAACTACGCGAAGTTATGCGAAATCGATTCTTTTAGTCGTGGTGTCAGCTACCACATAAAGGAAAAGATTAGTGTTATATTCAGGCTGCCCGAAAACAAACTCCTGGATGATTCATAAATCACCTCTGTCCTCCTCTGAACACATAAATGCAGCGAAGATGACATGCAACCTCACCGGAGTCAGGTCGGTTCCCGGTAGGTCATTCAACACAATCCGTTGCCGCCAAAATGGCTGCAACGAGACAGAAACCCTTGGACATGTGCTGGGATTCTGCCGGAGCACTGAACTAATGCGCAACCACCGCCATCACCGCGTAAGATCGTCGATTGCTCAAGGCTTGAGACAGCGTGGATGGGAGGTTCACTGCGTCTCTACCGATGATTCTAATCGGAGGGCGGACATCGTAGCCATCAACATTAAAGCGATGGTCTTAGATCCCACCATTCGCTTTGAAAAGGACCTGTATCAGGCTCGGGATGTGGACCTAGAAGAGCAAGCTATTTATGTTCCATGCTTGCCTTACATTTCATCTAAGTGTAAAATACCTATCGATCGGTGGATTGTCAGAGGCCTGCTATTCGGAGCAAGAGGTGCCCTCCCCAGCCAGACATCAAACTTAATACAAAACTTGAAAGTTCGATTCTGCAAGTTAGAAAAAATAGTAATACAGATACTGAGGGATTCTCTGCAAATCATTCACTTCCATCTGTATCTGAGAACGTGATTGACATTTCTCCCCCACTAACCCTGGGAAAATAGAAGATAACAGCTTCAACGATTAAATTTTCATTTCTTGATATATTTAAACTCCATTGAAATTGAAACGGTATTCCGGATCCAAATGGTCACCCTCGTTGGAGGAAGGATGCTTTATTACTTTAATAAATCTCTCTCCCTCTTTAACGACTTATTTTCTATTGACATCCATCAGATGCAGCTCTTCTCACTTCACTTCCTCTGTAAATGGTGCCGCACTTGCAAACTTATCCCCAATCCACAAAAGTTCGATACTAAATTAAAATTCAAGAACAATATACAGACATACACAACCAAGGGTATGAAATTGCTCGGCATTCTCTAAAGTTTAATTAATACTCTTTCCCAAAATAAGTGTATAAATGTAGGCGTGTCATTTGAATATCGAAGAGGAGGTGGCTGGGAGTCAGGGGGTGAAATGTAAAATTAAACTAAATAAATAGTTATTTAGGGCGAGAAGTTTTAAAGTGGGATCTCGGTGTATTTCTTATTAATTCAAAAGTGAACACACAATTTTTAAATTGCATATCACGTACAATGTCCCATTCACTCATTTTGTGCAAATAGCCACGAGTAATTATAGTTTGTTTATGTATTTAATTAAAAATTTGTGTATTGTGGATACGTGACTTTAATTAAGTAGTTATACATATACGCAGTATCTTGTAAATATGACTTGGCTAGGACTGCCATTAAAATATTCAAGTATTGTGACGGGAAATGATGAATAACTAAGGAGTGTTTGTTCAAAAGGTACTGTTTCCAGTTAAAAAAATATTACGTACATACGCATTACAGTAGTTGAATATTATCGATTGCCATTAGGAATACAGAACAGAAAACGTAATTCTTTAAAAGTTGTACCAATCTCCATCATGGGTACGTTTCTTGCGCTTTCCCCGCAAGCTAGGAATAGGACTTTTCAAATAGACACTCGTCAATTGTGCAGCAGGTATATTTTGGTATCGGAAAGATGCACAGCGCTGATTTGTATAGTTCAGCTTCCACTGCGTGGGGAAATGGTTAGGTGACGCCGGAAATGACTGCGATAATTGAAAGGCAATCGAAGCTGATAGTTCGATCTACAGTAAAATCATCACAACAGTTGTACTTGTGGATAGGTTGGAGGTATATCTTCGGTCAACTAGAAGTGGTGGATAAATCCACAGTGTTCATTCACATATCTGGAACTTGTAACTCTGTACAAGCTGATATTAATCAACGAAAAGTAAAATCAGTGTTATGCATTCTGTGCAGCTGTGCGTAGTTACCAATTAGTCACGTAAAACACAACGTAGATAAATGAAAGCTAACACTGGCTGCTGGTGGAGCGATATTTCAGCTCACAGTAGAACACCAGGAAGAAGGAACTTCACTCTTACTGCGCTACATAAGAGGACATGATAACGTGTATGCAGCGGCAGTGTTATTTGCTACCATTGATTAATTAAGTACCTCGGGAGGTACGAGGGAAGTACCCCAGGTCGAACAGCTTAAACCGACTGGAAGTGCGCTTAGTATACGAAGATATGTCTGTTCTACTATCCATTAAGGGCATTTATCTGTAAAACCCCACATTAGTGTACAACCAATGTTTGGAAGTTACGTCGTACAAAGAGTTCAGAAACAAAATTCGCAGCAGAAACTACCGTGCAACTGGCACTTCGGACCATTATAGTAACAGGAAGCAGTTGTGGTGCAGTATCATCTGGTAAAAGGTTGAACACGTGATTGCAACAAGAACTCTTAACACATGCAGTACCGTGTTGACATAGTCATCCTTCCCACAATAGAAGACATTCTGTTGTCCTTTATTCGACGTCGATGTGTAAATGTGGAGTTTCAATGAAGTGATTAAAACACAGCGGAATGGAACGGTATGCACACTTAACGAGGGCAACATGTAGACATACTACAATATTTATAATGTTCCCGCATTGCAATAGTCCAAATTCAAATACCACGGTAATCACATTATCAAACGAAGCAACAGGAACATCCACATCATAACCTACTCTTTGCCATGTGTATGTTAACATAGTTCTGTATCTCAGTGCAGATAGTTGGTTGTAGATGACGGAGTAAAGACGGATGATGAAGTATCGATCATGTAACGAGGCCTGCGTGGTATCTATTTGCAAACGTATAAAATCAACAAGACGTCTGACATATAGCTTATATTGCCTAAGCAATACACATCCAGAGGTTGACAGTATTTGGTTGCCTTTGGTTGCAGTATCTTTAATGTGATATCTTTATTTGGAAAATATTCTTCAATGACGCTGTAGTCCTTGTGTCCTGACCAGGAATCGCAAAGTATTAGACCTCTCTCACCAATACGTTCAGCGTGGACCAAATTAAAGAAGCTCTTCATGTGTGCTTTAGTCATTTTTCAACTTTTACTTGCTTCAGTTTGGATGTTCTGTGGACAGATTGCTGTCAGTTTCTTTGCAACTTGCGAACCGAGCATACCATACTTTTCCTGCAGACAAATGTAAAGCTTGTTCGCTAATTTGCCATTCATGGACACAGCTACATCAATGGTGAACCTATTCGTAAAACTATGCACAGACCAACTGTTGATTTTTCTCCTTTGTTTGAAAGTGTTGCAGAAGACGTTAGTTCATTAAAATCTTGGCTCTGATCAGTATTCCACACGCATTCCTTCATTATATTCCCGACTTGAATAAACATACTCTCACCGCTCACCACCCTCTAGGACCCCGGTACCACCTAGGGGTGATGAGGTGAATAACCTTACCCACCAGGGTGAGAGAAGAAGAGAGGAGAAGAGAGAGAGAGAGAGAGAGAGAGAGAGAGAGAGAGAGAGAGAGAGAGAGAGAAGAGAGACCCTGGTGAGAAGGTTGTTAGCGTGTCCGCCCCAAAAAGGGAGAAATAGCGAACACGAGGGAGAAGATGGGCACAAGAAGAGCAACAACAAAGTACAGTCACAATATTAAAAAAACAAGAAACCATGGAAAAACTTACCGGAAACAGCGTAGGAAGACGACTTAAAGGCCGTGGAAATAAATGCACAAGAAAAACGGTGGCAGTGCTCCACCGAACGTGGCGAATGAAAACCGACACTTCAATTAAGTTGAAAAAAAAAAATTTAATGGAAGGGCAAAAGGTAGGTGACAAACCAAGTCATTAAGATGATAAAGCCTAAGTTTATTTTTAAAACGTAATGCCAAAATGTAAATAAAATCAACGTAAGGTTGAAAAATGGAAAAGGAATTTAACAATAAGTAAAATAAATTAGAATATACCCAGGTGGGGTTTAAAAGAAAATTAATTCATTACTAAATAACAATTAATGAAAAATAAATACTCTTTAACAGATAATAAATAGAGAACTTGATGAAAACAACAAGAAAGAAAGGGTGACCTCCGTACCTAATTAAATGTGATCAGAAAACAACGGAAAACCAATAGACTTTCTTACATAAATGTTACCTTTAAATTAAATGTGATCGATCACGGATAGTTAAATAAATTTAAAAAAGTATTAAGTTAACAATTATTCCATAAAATGGATCTTCAACGCGGTCGCTTCTCATAATTACCAAATTTGAAATCGTTCAGTTTCCACCAAGGACAGTTTCCAAGACAAACAGAATTTTACGTTAAAATACCTCCTCACGCGGGGCAAGGAAATGGTAACACAACATAAAAGGAGGAGGAAATAAATAAATTAATTTAAACAGTAAACGATACACTCAACCCCGAAATATATATAATTCAAGATCCACACAGGCTCAACACGCCAGACAACTCTTAACCCGACAACAATACCCACACGAACCGTTGCCAAGGTAACCACTAAACAAAGCAACGCCTCCTAAAACACGGAGGAAACCAGGCTAGAGAAAAATAATTCACCCCAAAAACCCCAGAAGGGGGGGGGGGGAGAAAACATACCAAACAAATTAGAAAACAAAACACAGGAAAGCAAACAGAAATCCGAAGAAAGGTAAAGCTCGGTACCTTGGGGACTGTACCTTGGTTTACAAAAAGGTTACAATTTAAGTGCCAAAAGTAGATCAGTAAAATTTTAAATTAATAATTCCAATTTAGTTCATGGTGAACCTTCCACATTACTGTGATTAGTTGCCGAAACTGTTTTTCAGATTTCCGATACCACACACACGAATTGATATTAATTTAACGACGAAGTCCAAATATTTATTATTATTATTATTTTTACTTTTCCAGAAATCTCCGAAAGTATCAAAATTCTCTTCTGGTCGACGTTTAGAATGATTTCAAACACTGGTACATACCTTTGGTGATGAAGAAATGAGAGGAATTTTAACCTGACATTGTTGACGAAGAAAATACAGTCACACCGCTGGCATCCAGACCTCGTTGTGAAGTATCCAGACGAAAAATAAATCCCAAAAAAAAACGCTCAAAAGAAAAGGCAGGAGGTCTTCAACTAGTTCATACGGGGAAAATCCCCGTTAACGTGAAGATTACGGAGGATTCCAGGTACACCACGACTCCATGACGCCGGACACAAAACCACACCAGTTCGACATGGCGGACTGAAGCGAACTGCCTCTCGCGTCGGCAAGCAAGCGAGGAGGAGGCCAGTTTTGCCTGGTAGTAGGCCTGCGCATGCGCGGCCAAACAGAGCTAGGAGAACGGCGCGCGGCATACATTAGCTTAAAACGGGAAGTCGAGCATTCAATTGACACAGATATTCTAGGGCTCACAGGCCAGTTCAAAATGTTTATAAGGGGGAGGCTCACATTATTTAATATCGTCTCAGCCCTCCCGCCCCGAATCGACGACAAAACCTCATGCACATGCCATCAATGATGAGGTGGTCACACATACACTAAATTTGGGCGGAGTAGTCCAACAGAAAACGACCACCAAGATTAACTAATTTTAGTTAGGAGTTCACATGACCAGATTAATAGTCCAAGACACAGTTCCATATCACATAGTTTTTAGAAATAATTGGCGGGGTGCGATCAACATCAGTGTCCAGAAATGTTAACCGAGCACTCGGAAAATCACCAGAGTAATGTTTGTCATCAAATAGAGAGCACAATGACCAGAGTTCACCAAAGTTTCAGGTTCACCTAATACACATGTTTTCTATGCATCACACAATGATACAGTTTATGACACATGACGCAGTTCACCTAGAGGTTTGGCAACTCTCACACTAATCACAGATATACTGACCAAAATTAAACAAAACCACATGATTATAAGTCCACGCATCCAGGTTATTTTCTCAAGCACGGTGGTAAATTAATTTTAATGCACGAATACCTTTACAAGTCTCCTTTGATATTAAGGAAACGCATGATCTTGTGTTGCAAAGGGAGACTACAGGGGAAATGAAACGCACCGGAAAACCCGAATGGGGGCAAAACCACAAGAAGAGGGAGGAACAAAAAACAAATCAGGAAATTAAAGTAGGTGAGTATTCAGTTACAGGATCCATAGATCCGCCAATTAACTTTACATAGGCTAGTTACCAACAAACTAGCTGAAGCCCAGAGCTCTCCACTTGGTCCAACATAGTACCAAAGGAAACGAAGGGTCCATACAACGACAATTAAGAAATCAAAGGGAAACTACATAAAATACACCATGTTACACTGCCACGAAGGACACTTAGCCATGACACGTAGAGAAACAATGAACAAGAACACATAGAAATATAGGGTACAATCCAGCACATAATACCAACTAGGACAAAGACAGATATCCCTAAGGATCAAGAACATAACGGAAGGGAAATCAGTAATATTACTCAAGCACAAATCACCCACAAGAAAAATATATAAGTAAAGGTACAGGACCACTCCAAAGAATAGACGTCCTTGGAACATATGGTTTAGAATACCAGACGTTAAACTAAGAGGACACATGAATGACCTATCAAATTACACTTTTAGATATTGGAGTGACACACACACAACCACAGAGTGGCGAACTCGTCAATCAGTCCAAGGGTCAAGAACGAGGGGTTGAGCAAAATACAAACCACACTGGGATCGGCAACTTATCCAGGATCACCAACAAAACACAGGTAAGGACTCAAGCATAGAAAACTAATTTTTGAACAGACCAACGGAAAACCATCAGAGAGAAGGGACGCAGAAACCACTCGAGTTACCGAGAGGTAAGACAGGCAAGAGTAGCATCGATGGGCAATCGGGAGACTCCTATAGGTTACCAGATGGAAAAATCGCGATCAGTCAGTCATCCACAACGGCCACATCAAGGTACAACTACCCAAAATAAATGCACCGGGCAACGTGGTACAGAATAGTAACCACGAACCTAATTCTGCGTGAGGAAGAACAAGTCGAAAATCCCAGAGCCAAGAGATAACTAAGAATGGCCCACCCTAAGGTGTGCTTCTTCGGAGTAGTGGATACCAAACCAACAACCAAATGTACCGTGACACAGAGGTAAATTAAAGGACAAATCACATCCCAACCAAGGTGTCTTGACAGCCAAACAACGTAATCCAAAACACGATTACCTAAATAATGGCAAGCTAGCAGCACGGGTTATCAATAGAGAGGTAAAGGATAACTATCCTCAACGCGTGCTCACAGACCACAACCTAACAGCACAATACAAAGCAGAAATTACAACAGCAAACCAGGTACAGATTAAGGACTAGGTCCATCCCACAGAAGCACAAAAGGAGAAATATCCTCAGGAAGGAAGTCCGACAGTACCACCGAAAACTCCACACGCCAACCGGTAGATAAGGAAAATTACACAACGTTACTAACGGTCCACATTTCAAAAGGATCCAAACAACTCACAACAACATTACCAAGTTACAACACAGGAGATACAACCATAATGCTGGCAGGAGTGCACCAACCGAACGCCCACAGGAAAAATCGGAGACAGATTTTCTACACAACCCCAAAACCAAAAGGTTAGGAAGATAAATTCAGCCCAAAAACCCATTACAGGAAAAATAATATAGAGGGTTCACGCATAGAAAACCACCTTTAGAACAGCCGCGAAGAGTGCCCAAAAGTAGGAGTGTCAGATCTCTCAATCATGGATGAATACAAACATCAGTATCCGGAACAGAAACACCTTTAAGACACGGAGTCCATGCAGAAGGCAAGCAGGGAACTTTTCCGACACCAATAGATCGAAACACACCACAATCTGAAATCGTACAATACTAAAATGGCACAAATAGCAACCCAATCATGACTAAGCACCACACATCATCAGACACGCGCACACAATGAAAGGATGACAAAATGGTAAACACTCAGGCACCAGACACTCTCCCTTACATTCCATCCCAGGCACACCATAGCTCAGCAATGATTAAGTCACAAGATGATCGAAGGGTTCAGCGGAAGGAATCTGATGCGGAGCCACAGAAGAATCAGATCTTTGAAATTACATAAGCCTAGAGAAAACAGAGGGACAACAAAGCACAATTTAAGTTAGATGTCATCAGATTTCCCCAAAGGAACTTCGTTAGCGCACCACATAAGCATAAGGTTAGATAACGAGTATATCAATTCCAAGGTATTAATTAATACCACCATCACAAGACAATTAAGGAAAGAGAATCTCTAACTACAAGGATCCACACCTAGAAACAGTAACATACAAGAAGTACTAAATTAGAATCACCAACACGAGGCACAGAAAGGACCAGATTGACTCGCTCGCCATCCCACAGTATGCGTGCTAAATTCACTAACGATACAGGTCAGTTACCAAAGGTGCGTCCATCCAGCGGAAGATGCGGTACGATTTGCCAGATCAACCTGGTTTAATTTGAGAAACATGAACGCGCCTAATACGTTTTGCTACAGGGTCACTTACCAAAATTGAAACGGGAGACAAGAACTCCAATACCGTGCACGGGCCTTGGTACCTAGGGGCAAGTTTTGCCGAAAACTTATTCACAGCTTTACTCATTGGGTAGCACTTAACATACACGAGATCACCAACATTGAATTTTGACGGTTTCCTACCTTTATTGTACTGCCTTTTGACCTTTTCGTATGACACAGCTAGATTCCTTTTTGCTTCGTTCCAGATCTTTTGAACATCATTAGGCCTAGATAGGTCTGGGAGAAGATCCTCAATACATAGCAGGTTAGACATAGGGGAGTACGGAGTATAGCCAAACATTAAAGACATAGGCGTCTTACCATGGGACTCATGAGTAGCGGAATTGAAAGCATGTGCCAACCAATGCAGACAGGAGTCCCATTTGGACTGGTTGTCATGATGATACGCTATCAACGCAGATTTTAAGTTCCGATTCAACCTCTCTGCATAAGAAGGATTTGGATAGTATGGAATAGTGGTGACATGTGAAATGCCCAACTCAAACAGATACCTTTTGAAGGAGTTACTGGTGAAAGAACTAGCGTTGTCAGATACTAAGAACTTAGGTGGGCCAAAGGATGCAAAGATGGAATTTAGACAGGAGATAGAGGTACGTGAATTAGTGGACCTGGTGGGAAAGATCCAACAGAACCGGGAGAAGGCATCAATACAGACAAAAATGTGGGTGTTTCCCAAGGAAGATCGGGGGAGGGGTCCTACGAAATCTATGAACAGTCGTTCCATGGGGCGCGAAGCTTGTGATGAAGACATTAATCCCACCCGGTTATTCAAATTAGGTTTGCTGATGGCGCAAGATTTACAAGATTTGACCATGTTCCTGATATCACTATCCATTTTCTTCCAAACAAAGAATTGCCTGATTTTCAAACGAGTTTTGAAATTTCCTAGATGACCGCCAAGGGGTGAACAGTGGTAATACTTGAAAATGACCGGTACCAGAACCTTAGGAACGACAATTTTGGAATTATGGTCCTTGCGACCCTTACAACAGAGAACACCCTTAGATAAGGAGTAAGGTTTCACTTCGATCCCGCTACTGATTGTATCAATGATCCTTTTCAGATCCGGATCAGTTTTTTGATGATCTCCAATTTCTTGATATAGCAATGGGGAGTCGGTGAGGATGGCACTAACTCCAACGGTATTGACAGCAAGCTCATCGACACATGGGTTGGCTTCCGCACAAGGATGACCTTCAAACATCCTGCTCAAGCCATCGGCGATGACGTTCTCAGACCCACGAATGTGGCGAACATTGAAATTAAAGGATGAGATCCGTAATGCCCATCTAGTTATCCTACCGGTCCTTTTGGGTCGGTTCAACACCCAAGAAAGAGCCTGATTGTCGGTTTCCAGATCAAAGTTGACGTGTTCAATGAATGATCGAAATTTTTCCAGAGCAAACAGCACAGCTAGACACTCTAGTTCATAAATGGAGTACTTAGACTCCAGATCATTGAGGACCCTAGATACGTAGGCCACGGGCCTACGCCCATCTTCATGTTCTTGTAACAGAACGCCAGCAATAGCACGCCCAGAGGCATCAGTTTGGACAATGAAACGTTTCTCGAAATCGGGAATAGCTAACAAAGGTGCATTAATCAGTGCGACCTTCAATGAATTAAAAGCTTCCTCCTGGGCTTTACCCCAAGTAAATTTTACATTCTTTTTCCTAAGGTCGTTCAACGGGGCAGCCACTTCAGCAAAGTTAGGGATGAATTTTCTAAAGAAATTGACCATACCAATGAATCGAGCAACGCCCTTGACATCTTTGGGAGGTGGAAAATCCCTAATGGCTTGAGTTCTGGAATGATCTATGGAAACGCCTTCAGAAGAAACTACATGTCCCAAGAAAGACATGTTGGGTCTGGCGAAAGCTACCTTTGATAACTTCACTGTAAGGCCGGCTTTCCTTAACCGTAGCAATACTTCCCTAACGTGCACCATATGTTCCTCGAAGGTATTCGAATAAATTAATAAATCGTCCAGGTAATTAAAGACATAGCTGAACTTAATGTCAGAGAGAATGGAATTTAACAACCTTGACAACACAGCTGCTCCACAGCTTAGCCCGAACGGAAGTCTGAGGAACTCATACAAGTTCCAGTCGGTGATGAAGGCAGTGAGGGGAATTGATCTCTTCGATAAAGGCACTTGGTAATAAGCCTGGTTCAAATCCAGGACAGTGAAAAATTTCGCACCTGAGAACCATCCAAAACAAGTATGAAGGTCGGGTAGGGGAATAGATTGGAGTACAATCTTACTATTTAGAGACCTATAGTCAATCACAGCACGATAACCACCAGACGGTTTGGGTACCAAGAACACAGGGGACGCATACGGGGAAGTCGAAGGTCTGATCACTCCGTCTCTTTCCATTTGCTCAATGATTTTCTTTAATTCCAACATACGAGGTGGGGAAAGGCGATAAGGAGGGGATCGAACAGGCTGCAGGTCCGACAACTCAATGTCATACTCGAGTACGTTGGTCAAGCCTAACTTGCTAGTGAACACATCGGGAAATTCCCTGCAAAGATCACGAACTTGCTGTGCTTCGGCATCTCCTAAATGATTCAGGTCAAGCCGATCGATGTCACTAGACTCATCTGACTCAGGGTAACCCACACACAAAACTTTAGGCATTTTCAAGGGAACGTTAATCAATTCAAATTTCAGGTCAGGAGAAAATTTAAAAAAGAAATTTCGACACTGAGGATCCAAAACGTCACCAGCCCAAGATAGAAAATTGGTACCCAGAATAATGTTACATGATAAATTGGATGTCACCAAACACTTGATCTTCCAAGTGAAATTCCCAATCCTCAACTTGACCTTCACAGTCCCCAAAATATTTAAGAACTGACAATTAGCCGAAACGCATCTTAAGTTAGTGGGTTTTATTTCCGGAAGTTTACACGAGGATTTCTTTTGACAATACCAGGCATAATTCATCAAGCATACTGCGCTTCCAGTATCAAGAAGGGCATCTACGGGTTCATTGTTGACTTCGACAAATGTGCACGTGCCAGAGGAGGGGGCATGAGCAGAAATACTATTGCACCTAGGGGGACACACCGGTTTCTTACGAGATTCAGGGTTTACAAACTTAGAATTGGCAGACTTTGCCCTTTCCCTTTCTAGTCATTGAGTACCATTTCTGTCTACCAAGGGGCAATTTCTTTTAACATGCTGTCTAGAGCCACAGGAATAGCAAGCGCCTGGACCACGTCTAACGTCAGGGCAGGAATTTCTTAGATGATTTCGGGACCCACAGTTGTAACATTTACGGGCATTCACTACCTTAGGTGTTGACGGAAGGACGGGACAATTGGTAGTAGTAGGGGGAGGGAAATTCACAGGTCTGGAGGCATCCCCATGTTTGACATCTTCAGCAAAGGAACAGGCCTCTTCCAATTCTTGAAAGGTAGTCGGGCACCGGGTTAAGGAAAGATAGGAGCGGTACGCAGGAGATATTCCTTTTAAAATTCTAGAGACCATTTCACATTCTGGCACAGAAATTCTAAAAACCTTGCAAAAGAATCGCAGATCCAGCACATAAGTTAGCAAGTTCTCATGCAGGAACTGAGTCCGGAAACAGTGTTGGGGCACAAGACTTTGGAGAGCAAGAGAGGGAATAAATTTGGAAAGGACAAGTTCATGAAAGGTACTAATCGATAAATTCTTAGAGATAGCTTCAGAAATTTCTCTCTTTAGAATCCCTTCACAATGAGGGAAGAGGGCGCGGAAAATCCCCAAATCATCGACTGAGTACACATTACCAGTCTCGGTTAACTCCACCAGAAACCGAAGGAATCGAATACACTCATCGATAGAATTTACAGAAAAGGACTTCACTCCCCGAAAGACTTCCTTTAAACAGTTAGGCGATGACACCGAATTTAGCTTAGAGACTAAGGTTTCCAGTAAAGGAGCAGTCACACAGCACTGACCTTGGGCATGGGTCGAGGACGCAATTTGGTGGGAAGGGACACTCGGGGTGGGTACAGTAGGGTTAAGTCCAGTAGAAATAGAACAATTCTCCATATCTCTGTTAATCAACAGCAAATCTAGATCAGAGGTGATGCCAGAAACCACCGTTAACAATCTAGCACATTCTGACACAAAAACAGAATCAGGCTTAATAGATAATAAATCCAGAATTCGACCCGAGTAGTGGTCAGCTCTGGCCCTCAGCCGGTTTACTTGGGCTTTGGACGGAGGCAATTCAATAAACTCTTCGCGAATAATATTAATTTCGTTAAGATTGTCACAGATCAGGTTAAGGTACTCACCCACTCGACTCCTGTCAATAGAAAATACATTAATGGGGACCTGGGAGTTGGCTGATAGCAAGGCAGCGCACTCAGCAACAGTACGGGCAGGTTCAAGGCCACGAATGGATAACTCGTACTCCAATTCGGCACGACGCAGGAAGGAGGGGTTCGTAACGGCACGCGCCATGGTAGCAAACATGGAACAAAATAATCAAAAAATTACACAAGATCCTTGCACTCCCTTTTACAATAGTTATTGACAATAACACTTTTAGTTTTTCAATTTTTGGTTTCCATCCACCAACATTCGCCACAGCACTGCACCAAGCAAGGGTAGGAGGGGAGGAAAGTTAGGTTGCGCAAGGCAGAAACAACAGAGGTTAGGCAGCAGAGCAACAACAGTGGAACAACAAACAACCACGCTCTGCTACCACTCTCACCGCTCACCACCCTCTAGGACCCCGGTACCACCTAGGGGTGATGAGGTGAATAACCTTACCCACCAGGGTGAGAGAAGCAGAGAGGAGAAGAGAGAGAGAGAGAGAGAGAGAGAGAGAGAGAGAGAGAAAGAGAGACCCTGGTGAGAAGGTTGTTAGCGTGTCCGCCCCAAAAAGGGAGAAATAGCGAACACGAGGGAGAAGATGGGCACAAGAAGAGCAACAACAAAGTACAGTCACAATATTAAAAAAACAAGAAACCATGGAAAAACTTACCGGAAACAGCGTAGGAAGACG
This sequence comes from Anabrus simplex, assembly GCF_040414725.1. Lineage (NCBI taxonomy): Eukaryota > Metazoa > Arthropoda > Insecta > Orthoptera > Tettigoniidae > Anabrus > Anabrus simplex. Next base: position 328,067,818 of record NC_090271.1, read on the forward strand.
ACTTAAAGGCCGTGGAAATAAATGCACAAGAAAAACGGTGGCAGTGCTCCACCGAACGTGGCGAATGAAAACCGACACTTCAATTAAGTTGAAAAAAAAAAAATTAATGGAAGGGCAAAAGGTAGGTGACAAACCAAGTCATTAAGATGATAAAGCCTAAGTTTATTTTTAAAACGTAATGCCAAAATGTAAATAAAATCAACGTAAGGTTGAAAAATGGAAAAGGAATTTAACAATAAGTAAAATAAATTAGAATATACCCAGGTGGGGTTTAAAAGAAAATTAATTCATTACTAAATAACAATGAATGAAAAATAAATACTCTTTAACAGATAATAAATAGAGAACTTGATGAAAACAACAAGAAAGAAAGGGTGACCTCCGTACCTAATTAAATGTGATCAGAAAACAACGGAAAACCAATAGACTTTCTTACATAAATGTTACCTTTAAATTAAATGTGATCGATCACGGATAGTTAAATAAATTTAAAAAAGTATTAAGTTAACAATTATTCCATAAAATGGATCTTCAACGCGGTCGCTTCTCATAATTACCAAATTTGAAATCGTTCAGTTTCCACCAAGGACAGTTTCCAAGACAAACAGAATTTTACGTTAAAATACCTCCTCACGCGGGGCAAGGAAATGGTAACACAACATAAAAGGAGGAGGAAATAAATAAATTAATTTAAACAGTAAACGATACACTCAACCCCGAAATATATATAATTCAAGATCCACACAGGCTCAACACGCCAGACAACTCTTAACCCGACAACAATACCCACACGAACCGTTGCCAAGGTAACCACTAAACAAAGCAACGCCTCCTAAAACACGGAGGAAACCAGGCTAGAGAAAAATAATTCACCCCAAAAACCCCAGAAGGGGGGGGGAGAAAACATACCAAACAAATTAGAAAACAAAACACAGGAAAGCAAACAGAAATCCGAAGAAAGGTAAAGCTCGGTACCTTGGGGACTGTACCTTGGTTTACAAAAAGGTTACAATTTAAGTGCCAAAAGTAGATCAGTAAAATTTTAAATTAATAATTCCAATTTAGTTCATGGTGAACCTTCCACATTACTGTGATTAGTTGCCGAAACTGTTTTTCAGATTTCCGATACCACACACACGAATTGATATTAATTTAACGACGAAGTCCAAATATTTATTATTATTATTATTTTTACTTTTCCAGAAATCTCCGAAAGTATCAAAATTCTCTTCTGGTCGACGTTTAGAATGATTTCAAACACTGGTACATACCTTTGGTGATGAAGAAATGAGAGGAATTTTAACCTGACATTGTTGACGAAGAAAATACAGTCACACCGCTGGCATCCAGACCTCGTTGTGAAGTATCCAGACGAAAAATAAATCCCAAAAAAAAAAACGCTCAAAAGAAAAGGCAGGAGGTCTTCAACTAGTTCATACGGGGAAAATCCCTGTTAACGTGAAGATTACGGAGGATTCCAGGTACACCACGACTCCATGACGCCGGACACAAAACCACACCAGTTCGACATGGCGGACTGAAGCGAACTGCCTCTCGCGTCGGCAAGCAAGCGAGGAGGAGGCCAGTTTTGCCTGGTAATAGGCCTGCGCATGCGCGGCCAAACAGAGCTAGGAGAACGGCGCGCGGCATACATTAGCTTAAAACGGGAAGTCGAGCATTCAATTGACACAGATATTCTAGGGCTCACAGGCCAGTTCAAAATGTTTATAAGGGGGAGGCTCACATTATTTAATATCGTCTCAATACTCATTCTGCCACAAATGTTTCTGTTGTTTGTATAACAACATGCTCTTCTTCAATCTCTTTGCGAGCCATGAACATAGAGATATGTCCGGACGAAATATTAGATTTGTCTTTGAAGGCCCTGACAAAACGCAACGAAGCTTTAAAATTGTCCAGAGAAACTGCTCTAGCGGCCTCCAGAGCCCTCGCTTGAATGTGCACGTGATCCAGTATCTCTAGGCCTGTCAAATTGTGCTTTTACAGACTCTTTTAAAGCCTTCAATTTTAATGTTTTGTTTCCCTTGAACAGACCTGGGTCTTGCATTTTGCGCGTCACATAATCTAAAATTACCTTACAGTATGATTTAGACCCAATGCAGCTATAACCCTTTATTAGTTTCTGATAAGAATTGTAACTGCGATTACAATAATTCTCACAAATGTTGTCCAATGTTCGGTCATCAATACTCCGTGTCACACTTGTTTGTACACGTTTTGGTGGTGGAGGAACGAAATCACTGTCATGTGTAGTTCCTTCCGTGGCTGGATTGTCGGTACGGTATGAACCCTCATACTCATGTGCTGTTTCTTCTACGCCGACCGCTTCACAGTCACCGTTACTCTCCAATGTGTCAGTATGTAGTTCCATTACAGATCCATTGTATTTCTGCGTTATGATATCATATAACATGCATGCAAATGGCTCATCCTCCACTCCACTTACATTTTCACTAACAGCCATTGCGTGTATCGCTCCAATAAAGCGCGGCCTGTGCGCTGACTGTCAGATTGTGCTGGCGATCGAACACGTACTTTTACAGATGAATGGCCTTGGTAGCTATTGCCATAGGCACAAGTGTATACTTTAAACCCAATTTATGTCGGTGTTAGCCGAGGACTTTCCTTGTCACTGACACACCGAGATCTCGTGGTGGATCAGATACTGGGGAAGATATCCATGTGGTTGTTGTTCGAGTCATCAGGCTATAGATTGGTGTGGTGCAGCACTCCACACCACCCTATCATGTGCGAATATTTTCATTTCTACGTAGCTACTCCACCTAAATCTACTCTAATCTGCTTTTCATATTCTTACCTTGGTACACCCCTGCCGTTCTTACCTCCTACACTTCACTAACAAACCAGCTGTACAAGTCGTCGGTGTCTTAAGATGTGTCCTATCATTCTATCTATTCTTCTTGTCAAATTTAGCCAAATCGAGCTCCTCTCACCAATTCGATTCAGTATACATTCATGATTCGAACTCTCCATCTCACCTTCAACATTCGTATGCAAAACCACATTTCAAAAGCGTCTATTCTCTTTCTCTCTGAGCCAGTTATTATCTTTGTTTCGCTTACATACAGCGGAATGCTCCATACGAAATTCTTCAAAAACGTCTAATTCCTATTTCATTGTTCGAAGCAAGCAAATTTCTCTCTTAAAAGAAGGCCTTTCTCGCTTGTCGTGGTCTGCATTTTATATCCTCCTTACTTCTAATATTGTTTCCAATTTTACTACCCAAGTAACAATATTCATCTACTTCCTTTAAGACTTCATTTCCTAATATATGATATTTCCTGTATCACATGATTTCCTTCGACTGCACACCATTATCTTTGATTTTGACTCCTTCCCCAAGACTCTGCTCATACCATTCAGCAAATTCTCCAGATCATCCATAGTCTCAGATAAAATATCATCGGAAAATCTGAGGGTTATGGTTTCATGTCCTTGGCTTGTGATTCACTTTCCATATTCCTCTTTGATTTCGTTTACAGCATATTCCGTACAAACATTGAAAAGGAGGGAATACAAATTGCGTCTCTGCGGCAGTATCCTGCAGAGACTGCACTCGCGGTTTTCCTTTCCGGTGTTGACCACTGGAGAGGCCTGAAGCAGATTTTTCGAACTGACGCCCATTGTTGACCAAAATATGTGTGAGGTTTGAAGAATTGTAATGTTGAAGATGGCACAGTCGGCAGGCGAATTGACTTCTTTGCAGCCCTTAGAAATCGAAACATATCTCAACCAGTTTTGAACACACAAACTTAGGATTCAGAGGCCGATATTCTACCACTGATCCACAGAGGGACATAGTAGTGCGTTAATGACTGGTTAAGTAAGGATAGTCCTACAATACAATATCCATTTGCAGGTGGTTACGTCAATTGTATGCAAATGTACGACCTGAATATCGTTTTTGGATTTTCGAGGCTGCGGCTACAAATAGGAAAATTAATTGATAGGGTGCCAGTTGTGATTAACTTTTCGCAATTATTTCGAAATCCAGACTAAAAATACCTCCTCTTGTGTTTCTTAAAATGTTGCACCTCGGGGCATTTTCCCTGCCCATTCCTAACTTAACCTCTGTCTCTTCACTGGGAATGTTAGCTTCCAATCGTTCACACATTCTCGCATACTACTACTACTACTACTACTACTACTACTATATGAAGACGTGAGTCAACTAGGAACATGCAGCCTGAAGGCCTACAAACCTGCATGAAAAACTGACTTGGAATTGATGAACTGTCACTTCAATCCCGAAGACAACTGGCGGAATGTTTGGGCATCTTTTATACCATCAGGCATTCTGAAATTTGAGAATCCAAGTGTAAAACGTAGTGGCTTCAATCTGCCTTGGTGTGTCTGGAGCAGGCTCAATCGTATCAGATGCGGCTTCCGTTGTTCGTAAGTGGGGTTGGACAGATAAGCCCTTACTGAGACTGTGCTATCATAATGGAACACATCAGTAGCGTAGCCAGGATTTCAGTTTGGGGGGGGGAATCATCCAGAAATTTATTTTGATAGGTGTCCAAACTTCCATAGTTTAGGTGGTGTAGAATACCGAAAAAGGAAATGGGTGTCCTTGGATCCAAGTAAGAGTGATGGATTTGTGCGAATTCCGGAAGCTAATAGTAATTGTCTTCTTCTTCTTCTTCTTCTTCTTCTTCTTATTCTTCTTATTCTTCTTCTTCTTCTTCGTCTTCTTCTTCTTATCCTTCCCCTGCTTTTCCCACGTCTATGGGGTTGCGGGTACGAACTGTGTCGCGCATGTGGATTTGGCCCTGTTTTACGGCCGGATGTCCTTCCCGACGCCAACCCTATATAGAGGGATGTAATCAGTGTTGTGTGTTTCTTTGGAGGTTGGTAGTGTAGTATATATTTTTTATTTATTTATTTAATTATTAGATACAGCCTATGGAGGGACATTTTACACTAATAATAATAATAATAATAATAATAACAATAATAATAATAATAATAATAATAATAATAATAATAATAATAATAATAATAATAATAGTAATAAGTTTAAATGAGTATAAAAGATAACAAAGGTATAAACAACAATATTAAGTAACAACAATAATTAACAATTTTAACAGTAACAATGTAACAACAATGACAACGGTAACTGGCAAGTGTCGGTTTCAGAAGTTAGGAAGAAGAAAGGTCAAGGGTTGGAGGGACGGAAGAAAGTGAAAACCCGGAGAGGACTTCAAAGGAATCTTTTAAATTTTTGTTTGAAGGATGCGAAATGTGTGAATATGTCGATATCGGGTAGTGAATTACCAAGTGTAGGGAGACGGTGGAAGATAGAGCGTTGTTGTAAGGTTAGGCGCGGATGGGACACATGATGGGTGCGCCGGTTGCGTGTAGAGCGGGAAGGAACGTGTATAGTTAAGTACGCTGGAATGGTGTAGCCATTGATTATTTTGTGAAGGTAACATAGATCAGAAAACTGTAAACGGCTTCTCAGGTCAAGTATACCCAGGTAGTTCATAATGTCAGATTTGGTTTTGTTCTTAAAAACAGGATTGCGAGTCTTAACAATTAAAGTGAAAAAATTAAAAATACTATTTAGTTGAGATATGTTTGTGATAGCAGATGAGGACCAAATAGGGGAACAAAAGTCAATAATGGGGAGAACATACGAGACAAAGTATAATTTTAAGGCGTTACTATCATTAATTTCAGTAAACCTGTAAAGAATGCCTAGAGTACGCATAGCACGGGATTTTATGGAGTGAATGTGAGCAGAGAAAGTTAGTTTACAGTCTATTATAACACCTAGGTCTCTTACCTGAGAAGCCGATTGCAATGTATTTCCGTGGATGGTATATGCAGTGTTCATTCCTTGCTTTAGCAATGAAAAGGAGATTGTATTGCACTTCTTAAAATTGGGAGAAAGATTCCATTTCTTAAACCAGTCACCACACGAATTGAGAACAGTCTGTAATTCGTCACAGTCATCAGGCGTAGACACTTCTCTTAGGATTTTCAGGTCGTCGGCGTACAAGAGGAGGGAACACTGACTATTTCGGGTGCAAAATATTATGTCATCGATATAGAGAACAAAGAGTAGGGGTCCCAGAATACTGCCCTGAGATACTCCTGATAACACAGATAACCATGATGAGGCAGATTCAGGGAGTACCACTCTTTGTTTTCTGCCGGAGAGGAAACTTGTTATCAATGACAAGACGGGGCCATGGATATTAAATCTGGTAATATGAATATGTTGGTACAAGCACCCAGTCTCCAGCCAAAACAATTAATCAGACCCGATTAAAATCCCCCACCCAGCCGGGAATCGAACCCGGGACCGTCTGAACCGAAGACGTCAACACTGATCATTCAGCCAATTAGTCGGACTCCGGAAGCTAATATTAATGTACATTATATATAAAATGCTCAATAAAAATACATTCGTTGGACGACAAACACTCCGTCCCCCGGCTACCTCTGTTACTCCCATCCCAACATAACTGCAGGATTTCATATATTCCGAGTACAAGTGAAATGCATGCAAGATTAAACATTTTGAGTAAGGATGCAATATTCTGGTTTAGAATAAATACGGTAATGTTATTGTAATAATGATTATGTGATAAGCAATAAAGAAGTGGCATTTTATATAAATAATGCGGCAAAGATATACACACACACGCGTTGAATACAGTTTTCTCGTCCTTCTTGTCAATGGCTAGATGATGAAGGCAAGATAATGATGTCCCACCGTGACTCGTTATTTCGACATTATAAACAAACCCTAGATGACACAGATCTTACCGCATCTTAAGAAATCGCACAAAGCAGTTAATCAGAAATGATAAAAATGTATATATTTTCGGAATTTAGCTAACAACTTAAATACTATTCGCGCATGGGACCAACAGAGAGCTCTGGGAATAAGAAAACATCAACAGAGACAGACAACTCCTGACATTCCACTTGACGAACTCAACAATTACTTTAGTATAATAAATATTCAACCTACCCAAATTAACTGCACCGACTCACCGCCCTCCCCTCCAGCCAATCCACCATTCACATTTCACAGTGTCACAGAAAATCAGGTTAAAAGGGTTTGTAATGGATTAAATCAAAGACTACAGGTTTAGATGATATTCCTATTACTTTTATACACAATATTATGGGTACCATCTCGCCTATACTGACGCACATACTGAACTACTGTTTACTAAACGGAACTTTCCCCACTGTCTGGAAAACAGCCGATATTATATCGGTACCTAAGAGTTTAGACCCACAATCACCCTCTGACTATCGTCCTGTCTCCGTACTCCCTGCACTTTCTAAAGACTTTGAACCTTTAGTATACGAGGAAGTTCTGGAATACCTAAATAAAAATGCTCTTATGGACCCTTTGCAATCTGGATTTGAGAAGGGTCACAGTACCGCGACAGCACTTTTGAAGGTTACTGAAGACATTTGAAACGCTATGGACAAACGACTGCTCACTATACGTATCCTTCTTGACTTCAGTAGCGCCTTTAACACTATAGTAATTCCGACTATGATAAAGAAAATGGAACTGCTGAATTCTGACCTGGCTGCGCTTAAGGTTTTTAGTACTTATTTGAGTAACCGTCAACAGCGTGTAACAGTAAACGACAAGGCCTATAAATGGAAAATGAAACTTAGTGTTGCCCCACAGGGGAGTATTCTATGGCCCCTAATTTTCTGTATTTATATCAATGACATACCATCTGTGACAGGAAACAACACACATGACCTCTGTGCTGACGATCTTCAAATATATCGACACTGCAAGACAAGATACTAACAGGGACCTCCGGCGACGCAATGTATGTGCACAATGAAGCTCTCTTACTAAACTACAAAAAACTCGGACAATTATAATTGAATCACGAAAATTACTGAGCTGCTCAAACAATGTCGCAATCCCGCCTATGCTACTGAATTATTACCTACAGTAAAAAGGTTAAAAATCCCGACGTAATGATGAATGAAACAGTTCATTGGTCTGATCACACGAAAGAAATACGTAAAAAGATTTTTGGAGTTCTTCACACTCTTAAACGGCAGAGGGATGTATTTCCATTTAACTACAGGCCAAACTAATACAGACACTCATTCTCCCTATTCTTGATTATTGTGACGTTGTTTTAGTTGAAATGACAAGAGAAGAAACACTTAAACTTCAACGAGCACTGAATTCCTGCTTGCGATTTATTTACAATATCGGGTACGATGTTCATATCACCCCATACTAACAGGCTGTCTCATGGCTGATGTCTGATAAACGTCGGCAGCTACACACTTCAACGATGGTGATCAGAGTGGTAGCTGAAAGTCAGGCAATGTATATTTCTTCTAAATCCATCTTTTTATCATCATTTCACAACTTACTAAATACACGTTCTAGATTCATTCTTTCTATTCCACTGCACCGCAAAAATAAAATTAATAGATCATTTGTGGTGACTGTCGCCAGATTATGGAATTCCTTGACAGTTCAGGTCAGAGAAGCTAGCTTTTTTAAATCACGATTTAAGGTAACCTGCCGAGACTACCTGCTGAGGACAGCTGACTAAATGGTTGAAGTATGAATGTGTGCGTTCCTGAGGATGAGGATGAGGATGAGAGTTTTTAATATTAATGAGTTCTAATATTAATTTAGTAACTAATTTATTTAAATTAATTTTCAATTCTATTAATTTATGTAGTTTTAACTATTTCAAGTTACCGTATCTCAGTATTTTATTTAAGATTCTGATTAGCATGTGGTTAAGTGTACGAGAGGGCCTGGAGCCCTAACTTCGCCACTGTACTGAAGACACTAATAAATTAAAGTAAAGCGTATGGGTATAGATATTTTGTTAGTTGGTAAAGGAAAATACACGTTACAAGAAATGCTATGTAGGGTTTGGAGGAAGAGTGGAGAGTCATGAAAAATGAAGTCAGTAGGGTGGCTGAAGAAATGTTAGGAAGGAAGAAAAGATCAACTAAGAATCAGTGGATAACTCAGGAGATACTAGACCTGATTGATGAACGACGTAAATACAAGAATTCTAGAAATGAAGAGGGCAGAAAAGAATACAGGCGATTAAAGAATCAGGTGGATAGAAAGTGCAAGGTAGCTAAGGAAGAATGGCTGAAGGAGAAGTGCAAGGATGTCGAAGACTGTATGGTCTTGGGAAAGGTAGATGCTGCATACAGGAAAATCAAGGAAACCTTTGGAGAAAGGAAATCTAGGTGTATGAATATTAAGAGCTCAGATGGAAAGCCACTTCTAAGGAAAGGAGACAAAGCAGAAAGATGGGAGGAACATATCCAACAGTTGTATCAAGGTAACGATGTAGATAAATTGGTTCTGGAACATGAAGAGGCTGTTGATGCTGATGAAATGGGAGACCCAGTTTTGAGGTCAGAGTTTGACAGAGCTGTGAGTGACCTAAATAGGAACAAGGCACCTGGAATTGATGATATTCCCTCTGAACTACTGACTGCCTTACGAGAAACCAGCATGGTAAGGTTATTTCATTTAGTGTGCAGGATGTATGAGACAGGAGAAGTCCCATCCGATTTTCGGCAGAATGTTGTTATACCTATTCCCAAGAAAGCCGGTGCTGACAGGTGTGAAAACTACCGCACCATTAGTTTAGTATCTCATGCCTGCAAAATTTTAACACGTATTATTTACAGAAGAATGGAAAAACAAGTTGAAGCTGAGTTGGGAGAAGATCAATTTGGCTTCAGGAGATATGTAGGAACACGTGAAGCAATCCTGACTTTACGTCTGATCTTAGAGGATCGAATCAAGAAGGACAAGCCCACGTACATGGCATTCGTAGATCTAGAAAAGGCATTCGATAATGTTGATTGGAACAAGCTATTTGTGATTCTGAGGATGATAGGGATCAGATACCGAGAACGAAGAATTATATACAACCTGTATAAAAATCAGTCTGCAGTGGTAAGAATCGAGGGCTTTGAAAAAGAAGCAGCAATCCAGAAAGGAGTGAGGCAAGGCTGCAGTTTGTCCCCTCTCCTTTTCAATGTTAGCATAGAACAGGCAGTAAAGGAAATCAAAGAGAAATTTGGAAATGGAATCACAGTCCAAGGAGAGGAAATCAAAACCTTGAGATTTGCCGATGATATTGTTATTTTATCTGAGACTGCAGAAGATCTCGAGAAGTTGCTGAATGGTATGGATGAAGTCTTGGGTAAGGAGTACAAGATGAAAATAAATAAGTCCAAAACAAAAGTAATGGAGTGCAGTCGAACGAAGGCAGGTGATGCAGGAAATATTAGATTAGGAAACGAAGTCTTAAAGGAAGTAGATGAATATTGTTACTTGGGTAGTAAAGTAACTAACGATGGCAGAAGTAAGGAGGACATTAAATGCAGACTAGCACAAACAAGGAAGAGCTTTCTTAAGAAAAGAAATTTGCTCATTTCAAACATTGATATCGGAATTAGAAAGATGTTTTTGAAGACTTTCGTGTGGAGCATGGCATTGTATGGAAGTGAAACATGGACGATAACTAGCTCAGAAAGAAAGAGAATAGAAGCTTTTGAAATGTGGTGTTATAGAAGAATGCTGAAGGTGAGATGGATAGATCGAATCACGAATGAAGAGATACTGAATCGAATTGGTGAGAGGAGATCGATTTGGCTAAATTTGAAGAGAAGAAGAGATGGAATGATAGGACACATCTTAAGACACCCAGGACTTGTTCAGTTGGTTTTTGAAGGAAGTGTAGGTGGTAAGAACGGTAGGGGTAGACCAAGGTATGAATATGACCAACAGATTAGAGCAGATGTAGGATGCAATAGTTACGTAGAAATGAAAAGGTTAGCACAGGATAGGGTGGCATGGAGGGCTGCATCAAACCAGTCTATGGACTGATGACTCAAACACACACACAACATTAGTTTCCAACGTGGTTAGGGCCACGCAGCTGTGAGCTTGCATCCGGGAGACAGTGGATTCGAACTCCACTGTCAGCAGCCCTGAAAATTCTTCCCCGTGGTTTGCCATTTTCACACCAAGCAAATGCTGGGGCTGTACCGTAATTAAGGCTACGGCCGCTTCCTTCCTACTACTAAGCCTTTCCTATCCCACCGTCGCCATAAGACCTATCTGTGCCGGTGCGACGTAAAGTAAATTGTTAATCCTTTTTCCACGCAAGCCTGAGATACAGAATATAGTAGTATAAAGTTAGAGTTTAGTGACGCTAATATTCGTATGTATAATTTTTATTAACGTGCCAGAAACCAACCACACTGAGTTGTTGCCATTTCAACACCGTTTTAAGGGTTACCGGTCTAAGCCGAGATTTGAACCTGCGAACTCAGACTCAGAAGGACAGCGACTCAATCAACTGAGCCACTTGAAAAGGAGGCGTTTGTGATTATTGTTATAAATAGGTGCAGTTAGTATTTTTACAAATGTTTTATGAGGAGAATTTATTAAGGTGTATGTTTTCTTACTGTCCTAAATGCACGAGGCTGGACAGAAGAACTAGCTGGAAGCTAAGGGGCCTTGCAGGGGTGTCGCTTCCTTGTCTGTTCACTTTTCCAAACCAAACTCCATGACGTAACAGACGCGAAGCGCCATCGCCTACCAAGCGACGGCTGTTCAGCCCGGAGGTCTGTAGATTACGAGGTATCGAGTGGTCTCCGCCGTTATTCCTGGCTTTCTAGACCGGGCTGCCATCTCACCGTCAATTAGGTCCTCAATTATAAGCACGTGGGCTGAGTGTACCTCAAACCAGCCCTCAGATCCAGGTAAAAGTTCCTGCCCTGGCCGGAAATCGAACCCGGGGCATCCGGTAAGAGGCAGGCACGCTACCCCCACACCGTGGGGCCGGCTGGTTACTTTTAGGTCTCCTTATTTTAGAATTTGACTTAAGGCATCCTGCATTCGATTCCCGACACTGACCGAGTTAAGAAAGGCATGGGATGGGGAGGATACTGCATTGTTTTGGGGTGCAGTAGAATTTTCCTTGAGTCTCCCGTAATCGAAATATCTACGGCCTGGAAGGTGGTCACCTTCACGGGGTATAGTACCAAAGTGGTTCCTTTTTTTAAGAAGACAAATTAAATTAAGATTCTACTTCCCCACAATCGAAGAACGATTTTATCAATTTTACGAACAGTTTCAATAATACAGCCGGTATATGCTAAGAGTACAGAAGCTATGTTTGTACATTGTAACAATCAAAACCCACAATATCTACTGAAGATCCGTCACCGCACTCGGTAGGACCAGCTTTCATTTCATATCCACCGGGTTGAGTTGGCCGTGCGGTTGGGGGCGCACAGCTTTGTGCTTGCATCCGGGAGATAGAGGGTTCAAAAACCACTGTCGGTAGCCCTAAAGATGGTTTTCTGTGGTTTTCGATTTTCACATCAGGCAAATGCTGGGGCTGTACCTTAATTAAGGACACGGCCGCTTCTACCCACTCTAAGCCCTTTCCTTTCCCATCGTCGCCATTAGACCTACGGTGCGACGTAAAGCAAATTCTAAATATAAAATAAAAAAATCTTTTCAGAACCCCTTCCAAGGAAAAGTTGTATCCACACTACTGGCCACTATTGAAATTATTTTGTGGGTACGCCACTGCATCCACTCACCATTTAAGCTACAAGTTAAGTCCGGAGAATGGCTGGATACTCAAAATACACCGCCATAAATGATGCGGTTCTGGCTCAAAAGTATAAGGAAAGGTAAGGGACGGGATCTAGTGGTTTAAGTGGAATCCGTATCAATAGAACGTGACTTGCCATTTAAAAAATGTTTCATGTATCGACTACGATTCAAGCCTGGGCCGTCCTGGTGAGAACGTGGAACCACTGGAACTGAGCTATCAAGCCCGCCAATTACAAAATAGTTACCTGCTCTTTTGATGGTGCCATTTGAGTTTCCAATCGGTCCCCGGGCATTTGACAAAATATATAGGCCTATCTATCGAACTTAGGCACGCATCCGCGATTTTTTTTGATACTGTAAGTATAAAAAAAACTTTTTCATAATTTACCGAGGATGCACATAGTGTTGCCTTCTCACTGACAAAACGGTCCCTCATCAAAAAAAGTTACTTATATGGCACAAAATGAGGAACTAACGTGCAGTTCACAATCCTGTCACAGTCTTCCCAACGCTGCAACTTAAACACAGCACATCTCTCAACCACGGAACAACCAGAGGATCCCTAGGACATTGTTGTTTCCTGAAACCGATATTCAAAAACTGGCACGATGTTGTAAGCTTGCAACTGTTTCTGGACGTGATCCCTGTTATCTCCGTGGTCACGTTCAGCATCCCCCCTCCCCAATGAGTAATCCCTTGCTAATTGCCCCTTTCTTCATGTCTTGGCATTTGTCAACACACGGTTACATTCCCAATACTGAGGCCTCTACAGGGAAATATCCCTGCGCATCACAATCCTAAGTGTCTTCCTTTCATTCAAGCAGTACAAATATGGAGAATGATATATGGCCCTATTGAGCCCTGCAAGTAGATTCTTGTCAATACGTTAACTTAACATTTCGGCGTACGTTTTTAAGTTGTTTGTACCGTACGTAAAACAACGGCTGATCCTCGCTCTAGTTTCAGGAAATATTTGGGGGTTTCCGGCCTCCTGGGCCCCCCTTCCTTGGCTTCGCCAGTGGAACACATAGAGTCGGGTTGTCCCCTCAGTGCCTTCTCTGGATCTCTGCAGGACCTGAACTCAGAGTTTAGACGTACGAATCAAATCTTTCGGTTGTGTGTGACAATTTTAGTGGATGTACTTGTGGATCTGCATTATGTTCTTTTTATATTGTATTGCATAATACGCTAAATAAATAAATAAATAAATAAGCATCTAATAAATAAATAAATAAATAAATACTTCAATATTTTGGAAGAATTTTGAATTGATGATAGAACAAGGGCAATTATAACTCAAACTTTACGGAAATCATCTCAGAAGTTAAATTTCACGAGGAAATCTCAGATCCCTTTGAGATAAAGACAGAAGTCAGGCAAGGTGACGTATTATCGCCGATTTTATTTTTGTGTGGGAAAATAATTTGAAGGAAACCATAAAGGAAGATTGTGTAGAAGGAATCTATTTAGGTACAAAGAAGAAGAATGTGAAAGTGGATTGCTTAGCATTAGCTGATAACATGGCATTGTTAGGAAGAGATAAAGAGGAAGCCCAAATAATGTTTGAAAAATTACATAAAATCGCGGAGAAAGCAGGACTCAGGATCTCATATGAAAAGGCAGGGTACACAGATTACAAACCATAGTAAAGAAAGACATCTGAAAACAGAGTATTGGAAAGTCTACAGTTCAGATAAATTTAAATATCTTGGTGAATGCAACCAGCCGAATGGGCCAGATGAAGAAGCAACTAATGGAAGGGCCAGAAAGATGGAGTTAGCCTATAGATTATTACATAATATATACAATAAAAGAACGATATCTTAAAGAGCAAAGATCAGACACTATAGCACGGTTATCAAGCCAGTTCAGAATGGCTGATACTGAATAAGAAACGGGAAATGATTAAGCTAGGGAAGAATGAAAGAAAAATCTTGAAAAAGATCTTGGGACGCAAGAAAAAGAAAGGATGGTAGATGGAGGAAGGAGAGGAATGAAGATCTATACAGACAGACAGAAAACGCCAGAGACATCATACGTAAGAGGAGACCTCACAAGAATGAATGAGACTCGACTAACAAAGAAAATATTTAATTACATCATCAAATTAAAAGAAACTACTAAGTGGGTAAACGAAACAAGAGAAGGCATGAAGGAAGTTGGCATCAATCCAAAAGAAATATTTAATAGCTAAAATTGATAAATTCAAGGGGTTCCATTAAAAGCAAAATGAAAAGTCCAAGAACATGTGCTCAAATGAAAGGAAGAGAAACCACAGCGAAATGATTAAGTTCTGGGAGAAGAAAAAGGACTAACCAGCAAGTAAATTGTTTACCGTGGACCAACATAGGCCAGAATCGAAATAATAATAATAATAATAATAATAATAATAATAATAATAATAATAATAATAATAATTTAACGCGAAACGTTAGAAACTGATTGTATTATATTTTATTGTTGATGTATTAAATTATCTGGTGCATTTCCACAGTCCATCGCAATAGTGAGGTGAAAGGTTTCTGTAAAAGCGTGGTCCTTTGTTGTAGAATACAATATCTATGACATTATATTTCTTCATTTGTATGAAACTGTTCTACGTGATTATGGGCTCTACTTTGGTTCTCTCTTCGGCTTTTTCAGTGATATTGTGAGCACAATATCTGCATGACTTATTGGAAGCTTAGGAATGGTTCAAAGATGAATGATGATACTCGCTTTGAGAGAGTGTAACAGAGGATATACGAGAGAAATGGGGAAGAATTGAAACACACAAGCTACATCTGAAATAAATGGCATGCTTTTATATGCTCCATACAGTGGCCAGAGAGAAAAATAACGAGCCTTCGCTTTGATTCTATATTGTTATCAAACAGAAATAGTAGCGAACGTCACTTCTCATTAAATTTAACTGTCCGGCACAAGATCTGAAATGTTACTCCTCGCTATGCTGTTAATATTTGATATATCGGATACAGAAGGACGCTTGCTACATATTGTAGGAGAAATAATTGAACCATCGTAAGCTGCAGTGGCAGTAAATCATTTGCCTACTAGGTATTAATGGATCGGTAAGTGGCGTAATGAATGAGCACATTATATTTACATTGATAATGGATTTGAACCATCGTTTGTAATAAAACAACTTCGTTTGTTGCCGTTTATGCTGCTTTGATAGTAAACACTCATTTGGGATGTGTTTGTTTGTTGAGAATGGTATTATTATTGTTTTATATATTAATGGGTGTGTGGAATAATCATGGCGTAGCGCAGTGTGAATTAGTAGCTAGAAATAAATTTATATGCTGCTGTATTGGATGGTGCTCATAGAATCAGCCAAATCATTCAGATATAAATCCCACTCTATGAAGTAAATTCTATTTACAGGAAGTGATGATAAACACCACCAGAACTGTGTGAAATATTGCACAACTAAAAGTAATCTCCATCGCCTCAAGAGAGCTCTAAGATATTGTCGTAGTAACCGACAGATTGCACAGTGTAGTTAGTTGGCTATGCGGTGCAGTAAATGTTGTTGCAAGCTT
Organism: Anabrus simplex; assembly: GCF_040414725.1. Lineage (NCBI taxonomy): Eukaryota > Metazoa > Arthropoda > Insecta > Orthoptera > Tettigoniidae > Anabrus > Anabrus simplex. The sequence goes on from NC_090271.1 coordinate 328,084,039, forward strand.
GAATTCAGGAGTTCGAAACCCCACCTCGGCAGCACTGAACATGGTTTTGTCTGGTTCCCAGTTTCACATCAAATGTATTCCATTATTGTACCTAATTAATCCTCCGATGGTCGCGAGTATTGATGTAATTCAGGCGTTTCACTTCATTTTTGCAAATAAAATTCACAAGCCCTTTGTATTGGCTGTTCAGTGCCTTCCCTAGAAAATTGAAAAAACAGAAAACTGAATTATTTTTTATTTGAAGGCACAGAGCACAAATTGTGCATCGAGTTGAGAACAATAATTATTATCCTGTACACTGTCATCAGTCACTTTTGTAAAATATCACAATAGAAGATCTCCTATTTGTACAAGTGAGTACATGGCATCAGCTTCATTGCACACCGCATAATTTACCTACACAGGATTCGTATGGGTCATGGAAGTACTCGGATTTATACAGCTTATGGTGGTATCGAAGTACCGCTATCGAGTTGACAAAATGTCGTAGGTCTTGGTTAGTTTCGTCCGCCTCGTATTCGTAATGGCTTCTGCTGTATAAAAGATCGAGATTTCGTCTCTTTTCTTTACTAAGTTTTCAATTATTTTCTTCCAGGTGTCTGTGAATGGTTGCCCTCTCTTCATCCGGAGGTCCTCGATGAAGAAGGTTTCCTTGGCGAGTTCGTACGCTAGTCGAGATTTTGATATCCACCGCATAAATTTCAGAAAGCACAACTTGACTGCTTCGAGTTTCCTCAAGTCCTCCATGGTCAGCTGAATTATGATCACCAAAAAAGTATGACACTAACAACATACGCGAAAATGGTGTACTATAGAAGTACCTTGGATTACAACTTCCGGCGTGGCAGTTTTTAAATAATAAAAAAATTGACAGAAATTATCCGAGAGACCCATTTTAACCCCTAATAGGTTGGTGGCAAACTATGTTGCCAGTGATATTTTCTCTATATGCTCAACTTAAGTTTCTTTTGTGGTCTGCGAGATGTGTTAGTGCAGTTTTTGTGGGTGTATTTTTCATCAGACTACTGTGTTTTGGCAGCTTATCATCACAGTTGTTCCGAAATCTGGTGGCTGAATATTCATCCAGACTCAGTAAGTGAAGAGCAGTCGAATATATGTGGGCTACGTGACCAACAGTGCATAATTTCTAAAATGTTAGGCGCCGGAAGCAATACCTCATATTTTCCCCCTTTTCAAACATACGCCCCACCCCCCTCCCCCACCAATAAAAGACACAAGTGTCGATATTTGAAAATTTGTGATAAAACTTACAATGAGAGACCATTCTGAAATTCAGGTTTTTAAAACATAATTTCGCATAATCTAAACAATCAAAGTTTAAGAATTAATATAAACAACAGGGGGCATGTAATACTCATCAGGCATATTTGGTCGTAAATTTATAATAGTGACCGAAAAAGAAGTCACAAATTTTATGGATACAGCCATTAAATAAATAAGCTTCTAAATGTAACCAATGCATTTAACCTTTTTACTATTTTACCACTACAAAGCTATATTTCAGTGTATATTTATTATTAATGAGTATATTTTTAAAACATGTTAAATTTTAACTGAGTTCAAGACATAGAAAGCGTTCATACTTCAGCGTGTGGACACTGTTAAAGTAACGTTTTATTGAGCAATCCTCTTAAAAACACTGTCCAAGACTGACTAGTGTACAATCATAGAAATACAATTTTTGCTACTCATTATAGCAATTGAAACACAGAAAATGACACCAAATCGCACGACAATGTTGTTAGTAGTGCTGATGGTATGATCTCACAGTGAACAAAGTAACCGCCCGAATGCCAGAGACAAAAAGTTCACGAAACCCTGCCTTAGAACTTTCCCTACCCGATCTACCCATAGATCAGTAACACATGGTCACCGGAAGTGATCGTTGTCTGTAATCTGCGTGTCCTGTGTCCTATCAGACTGCTGTCAACAGAACGCAGTCCCTCCAGACTGGTAGAGCAATCTATCACTGTGTGGGGTTGGTTGTATCGCTGGGGCTTAGTCCGGCTAATTGGCTACCGGCTGAGAGCAGATCTCGTTAACTGCTCCAAGCACGGTGGATAATTTCAGCGGAGGAAATTCAAAACACGCAAGACATTTAGATAAAATACATCAAATAGAGAGGGTCTGACACCTGCCTCGTGCTCTGTGATACATATTGAGAATGATAGAAGTACGACGGGCAGCCATATAATCATTTTTCTAACCGTAGGCCTAAATCGGAGTTCTCGCTGTCCGTCAGTGTTTTTTTTTAATGTGACTTAAATACATACATTACAGACTGTTATGCCTTTCAGCACTCGTTCTACAAGCTTCTGCGAATGAATTAAACGTCTTCACAAATCTTGGTTTGTAACCAGCTCAGTAGCGTAATTTATTTCCAAAACTGAATGTAACCATCGTCGTATGCGTCTCCCGCTACTTCTCTCTCCTTCCACGACCAGATCTAATATTCTCCTAGATAACCCATCCTTCCCGATTCGCCCTAATCAAAATCAAATCCATCACTACCAATCTGCATTTAGGGCATTCGCCCAGGTGACACATCCCCCATCTGTTGTTTTCCTAGAAATTTCTTAAAAGATTCCAAAGAATTTATAAATTTATTAAAAACCTCCCATGGTAAGTTATGTCAATCCATAACTCCTCTTCCTATAAACGAATATTTGTCTAATTTTTTCTCTTTAATTCCAACTTTATGTTCATATTATGATCTTTCCTACTTTTAAAAACACCACTCAAACTTATTCGTCTACTGATGTCATTCCACACCATCTCTCCACTGACAGCTCGGAACATAGGCCTACCACTTAGTTGAGCACCTCGTCTCCTTTCCCCCCAAGTCTTCCCATCCGAAAGTTTGCTATATTTTTGTAACGCTACTCTTTTGTCGAGGGGCTGCTTCGCCGAGGCGGTAAAGGCGTGCTCGGTTCGCCCGAAATGACATGGGTTCGAATCTCCGTCAAGAAGTCGTAAATTTAAGAAACGAGACTTCCACTTCCGGAGGTGCATATGCCCTGAGGTTCACTCAGCCTACACCAAAAATGAGTACCAAGTCAATTCCTGGTGACAAAGACGGCAGGGCGTAGAGCTAACCACTCTACGCCATCACGTGCCGAGGTTAACAATGATGGAAGCCTTTTCCTTCCACTCCTCCAAGTGCCTTCACGGCCTGTACGGAGGTGACTTTGCTTTTTACTCTTTTGTCGGAAATCACCCAGAACAAATCGAGCTGCTTTTCATTGGGTTTTTTTCAGTTCTTGAATCAGGTAATCCTGATGACGGTCCCATACACTGGAATCATACTCTAGTTGAGATCTTACCAGACACTTATATGCCCTCTCCTTTATATCCTTACTACAACTCCCAAATACCCTCATAACCACGTGCAAATATCTGTACCCTTTATTTACAATCCCATGTATGTGATTACCCCAACGAAGAGCTTTCCTTATATTAACATCTAGATACTTACAGTGATCCCCATAACGAAGTTGACCCCACCATCGGAGCAGTTTGATGCGTACAACTTCATCAATCGAATGTATTCCAAAGCCTTTGTGTCCTCATTACAGGTACTCTTCTGCCATTGTTCCCACCTGTTTGTTTCAACGATAATCCTAGCTGCTTTCGTTTCGGTTACTTCTAATTTATGAATAAGGTATCTAGAGTCCACCCATATTTCACTCCCGTACAGCAAAGTTGGTCCGGAAACAGACCACAGATAGTTTAGTCTTTGTTACAGAATACCGTTGATCGCAAATGCAAGCTCACTGCGTTAGCTTTGCTGACCGGAGATTAAAATTGTACCAGTTTATCTGTTTGTTTGTTTGTTTGTTTGTTTGTTTGTTTGTTTGTTTGTTTGTTTGTTTGTTTGCTAACCAGTCAACCCAGAGTTTAGTGGATCGTGAAAGTATTTATCGATGTTATAGAGAAACGACAAAGCTGATGATGTCGCTAAAATAAGGCGCAGTAGGCTGGATGAGTGGTGATAAATTTTGCCATAGTTTCCCTGTCTGAGACAATTACTACATAACATCATCAGTTTTATGTCTCACGAGCTATATAGTAAAGTCTTCATGGACACCGAGGAGCCCGAATTTCGGCTCGCATGAGTTCCTTTACCTAGTGGTAAATCTACGTACGTGTGGCAGACGTATTTGAGAACCTTCACATACAACGGAACTCAGGTTCTGTTCGAAAAGCGAGCTCTCTCTCGAACATCCTACATAAATTGGCCAGGATTCGAACTGCTGTCATCTGGGTTAGAAGCCAGTGTTTTTTCATGTCACTGCTTCCCAAACCCCTACCGCAGAAGTGCTAGGTGTCTGTTAACCCTAGAGTATTTTTCGCCAGATATGTCATATGTGTACGAAGTTTGGTTGATAGCTATGCTGGAACACACACACATATACATAATCTCGGCCACTTCGGATACTTTTCACCCCTCCTAACCATCCAGGGCGATGGTGGATGAACTTGGGCTAATGTCATCCGAAGTTACACTACCTATCACAGCAACCCAGAAAACTACGGGTTCAAGACCTGATTGGGATTCTGTCGCTGTTCTTCAAAGACGTCCGCACCATTCTTGGTTCGAAATTACTGTATTTGGTCCTTTAAAACAATGATAAATGTATATATAAATAAATGAATAAATGAATACATATATAAATAAATTCCACACTTACAGGATAGGTTGCAACAAGAGCAATTTGTTTAAGAAGGTACAGTATCGTAAAAGACGAGCACCGCTATTCTCATATCAGCTGACTTCTCTCCTCCTCACCCCAACCAACACGCTAAGTGAAGCAGCAGCGTCCTCTCGCCGACCAAGCCTCACCCAAAAATGGTCTAGTTATCGCAGATTTAGTTTGCTACTACTGCCTGAAGTGTTATCTATCCTCTTCAGTCCCGAGCCTGTTGATGCATTCGATGTGTTATATTTTGCTCAAATAATTTTTAAAAATTCACCTAAGAAAATTAGTGTGTTTCACTAAGTTGTTTTATTCTTGCAGCATATATGCTACATCAGGACTCAGGGTTGACTATCCTACCACTATTACTTTTTTCCTTAAATTACTTTGTTTTATTGTAAGTAGACTAAACCACATGTAGAGCCTATGCTACATACGGACTGAGGAGACTATATAAATAAAATCTTATCTACCGTGTGCCTGTACATTGATTATTTAGCAAAATTTCCGTACAGTTATCCGTTTCAGGTGTAGTAATGACCATATGCATAATTTTTAGCTTTGATGTCTGTTTGTCTGTTCTTCTATCACTTGAAAACTACTGGATATATTTCCACCAAACTTCATATTTAGAATCCACCTGTCCTTGGGTAGGTTTTAGGGCAAATATTGTTTCTAAATCCTTGAACTGACTGGGGGTTTATACGAAACCGAAACCGTGATTTTGCACTCCCTCAAGATATGCACAACCAAACTTAATGGAAATATTCCTGCCTTAATGAAAATTAATTTCTAAACCTTTGTCTCATATGTATCATTTCGATAACAGGATTAATAAGGGAGATATCATTAACGGGACGTTTATCGGTACAAGTCCCACCGGACTTAACGCAAGAGCGGGTGCGTGTAAAGCGTATTTCTTACAACTGGAAAACTACTGAAGATATTAGAACGAAACTTTGTATTTAGCATCCACCTGTCCAAGGTCAATAACATTTTAAATTCCCGGATTGGACTGGGGTTTTGTAGGTAACCGAAATGGTGAATTTACTCTCCCACAATATATAAAGTACAAGACCAACCTGAATGGAAATCGACCAAACTTAATGGATATCCAATTCTAAATATTTTCTCATGTGCATTTCTTCAACAGGAGGATTAATAAAGGAGATATCATGAAAGGTCGTTTTCTCAGGTTAAGGCCAGCGGACATAGCCCAAAAGGTTTTGTACGTGGAGGGGATTCCTTATCTATAGCCTTTAAATAAAATTGCAACGACCGTGTGTGCCTGTACATTGACAATTTTGATGAAATTTTTCGTACAGCGATCCGCTTGAGGAGTAAAAATGACCATCTGCATATTTTTAGTGTAGTTTCCTGAAAGTCTTAATTTTTACCCTCATTCCCAAAATCCAGATTGCGGCATAATCTGCCAGACATGCAAGAAAATTGAAATTTGGCCAAATTATACGTTTTAGCCTGTAACGGACAGAAAATTTCCAAGATCTTTAAATTTTTCACTTTTTATCCCCGAAGAATACCGAAATATGGAGGCAATTTTAATGATGTGCAGACCTGCATTTCGAGGTATTTCGTGGATTAAACGGAAAGTCCTTTCACACAACGGATGACACAATCTCCGTTCAATTTGGAGTGATCTTCAACCTTGATCTTATGACTTTTTGTCGTATCTGTATCCCTTATACGTTGGATTCGTCTCTATTTCTCGATTTTAAGTAAATTTGGACTTCTTAAATGCATAATTCATATTTTCAATCACTTACAGGAGAGTTAGAATCATCAAAGTAATGCAATGTAAGATAATCTTACAAAAATTTCACCCTATTTAAAGTTTCTGAATCAATCAATCAATCAATCAATCAATCAATCAATCAATCAATCAATCAATCAATCAATCAATCAATCAATCAATCAATCAATCAATCAATCAATCAATCAATCAATCAATCAATCAATCAATCAATCAATCAATCAATCAATCAATCAATCAATCAATCAATCAATCAATCAGTGTTGATCTGCATTCACGGCAGTCGCCCAGATGGCAGATTTCCTATCTGTTGTTTTCCTAGCCTCTTCTTAAATGATTTCAATGAAATTGGAAATGTATTGAACATCTCCCTTGGTAAGTTATTCCAATCCCTTCACTTATAATTCCAAAGATATTCTTCAGTGCACCACCTGTCACTCTCACTTCCAAACAAAACTGGCTTCAGGGAGATCAAATGAGCACCCATTCCCACGAATATGTCAAATTCTATCAATATTTGTCATATGAACCATCACATTCAAACTGTCTATGAATTCAAAGCAGAATCTTGAAGTAATTAATCGTTAAAAATGTTTGAAATGGTATATATTTTCCAAACAGTATTACGATCGAGATTTCAACTGTATCTTAGGAACAATTCAACCATATCGTGATCATTATTAGAGGTAATAATATCCTTCAATAAAATCTGGAGAGGCTTGGATTGCCTAACCACAATATTAGTATGCAAGAGGTCTTCCTTTCCACTAAATAATTGCCTCAGGTTTAAATAATCATACATCGCACCCTGGTTTTATTTCCCACTAGTGAACACTAAAACAAACCAGGGAGTTTGTCAAGTTAGCGCGTATAACGTAGCGAGTTCAGCATTTATCTACAATTGAAACTTCTCATCTGCGATCGAAACTAAGATTTTGGGAACTTGAGGATTATGTCCACCCTTGATCTACCGACACTGTTATGCTACTCGATAAGATGTACCAGAAATATAAATATTAAATGAGTGATGCAGTCAGGTGGAGCCTCGTTCCCTGTGCGGTCCGCCCCCACTAGATATAAGATGCATATCCAATAATGTCCCCAGCGGAGGCGATAATGAGATTCATCAACAAGCCGAGAACTCGGGTGCAGAGCTCTCCTTAGCAACTGTTAAGGTGAGCTCTGGCCCGAAGGCTGATCCGCGTTCTGACACGAGCCAGCAATGTTCTCTTCGACTGATGGTAAGTATCATGGCGTACAATATTGTACAGCTCTTCCTTCGACAGGTAATTCATTGCCTCGTCACAGAGCTGCGCGTCGCATGTCTCGACTAGTTGGTGAATCTCTTCTTGTGGTTGATCGCCACGCTGAGTTGGGGGCGTGGTTGGGGCCCCCTGTGGGAGGGTGGGTGGTTGGGGCCTCCTGAAATACACCAGCTAACCTTCGCGGATGCAGCTCTGGGTGTTATGTGCATCATGAAATATGAAGGTAATGTACAATGTGTAGCCTTATAAAACATGAAGATATGTCCGGAAATGTGAATGTAATGTAGAATGTGCAGCAAATAAAAAAAATACATTGAAGTACGTTTTTGTCTCCTTGTGTACGTATACAATAGCCGTGATCATTAGGAGTAATAATACCCTTCATTCAAAACTGGACAGGGTTGGACTACCTAATAACCACAATATAATTATCCGAGAGGTCTTCGTTCGACTAAATAAATAATTGACATATTGAACTAAGTGAAATGAAATAACTTCGAAAACGAAAGATACGAGAAAATATCATAGGACCAGCCATTTAGGACGCTAAATACTACGTCTTATGGTACAATCCTTTGTCGATATGACGTACCGTTTAGCAGAAAGTAATCTGTAAATGAAGGTCTGCAGTATTGTAAACATTCATATACTTTCGTACCGGTATGTTGATCGATATATATATTCATTGATGTCGATTTGTAGCGATCGAGAAAGTGTGTATCTGTTATTGTAATCAGTGCTCCCCACACCGACTTTGACCGGCAGTAGGAATGGGGTCCTTCTCCAACTCCTGTGTAACTGGCATTAGTAAGGAGGGCCTACCATTGTAATGAATAATTCACTTCCCGATTTACTTGCAGAAAGCAAGGGAGGATGTAATTTTGTTTGGCTCTAGGCCAAGGTGCCCGCCATTATAAACAAATGCACCCATCTAAAATGTGACTAGCATTAGGCATAGTGGCCTGTTATTTTAATGGAAACTCACCAGCTCTGTGTGATTCGCGGTAAGCTGGCTGGCAGAAGGAAAAAGGGCCTGTCATTATAATTATAACTGCAAGACTCAATTTTGACTGGTTGTAGGGAAGTTGCCTGCCATTGTAATAAAAGCTCCTCAACTATTTTTCTGCCTGGAAGTAGGAATGGGGGCCTGAAATTGTAACGAAAACTTCCCAAATCGATTGTGACCGCGCAGTAGGCAATGGGGCCTGCAATTATAATGTAATCTTCCCAACTCGATTGTGAATGGCAGTAGGCAAGTGAGCCTGCCGTTATCGTTACAACTCCGCCACCCACACCCATGCTATTAATCGGATAACGCTAAGGGTCATGCAACTTTAAAACAATCGTATTTACTGCACGTACAGTATTTACTTCGATATCCGTATAAAATGTAGAATACCGTAGCGTAGCAACGGTACATTTGCTAGTTGAAAAACCGAGCACGATAGCTGCAGTCGCTTAAGTGCGGCCAGTATCCAGTAATCGGGAGATCGTGTGTTCGAGCCCCACTGTCGGCAGCCCTGAAGATGGTTTTCCGTGGTTTCCCATTTTCACACCAGGCAAATGCCGGGGCTGTACCTTAATTAAGGCCACAGCCGCTTCCTTCCACTTCCTAGGCCTTTCCCATCCCATCGTCGCCATAAGACATATCTGTGTCGGTGCGACGTAAAGCAAATAGCTAGCTAGTTGAAAACCTAAAATATTGACTGTTAATATTAATTTTAAATTTAGAAATAGCTGACAATTTCTTCGCATAGGTTATTTATAATAGTCTCTTCTTTCACTTTTAAGACGGAGGTAGCTTATTTTAGTTACACCGTGTATTAATTAAAATAAATTCTGCCAACAGTTAAAATTTAATCTGGATAAAAGATGTTCAAATGATCAAGCCGAGTATTTGGCACTTTTTAAAGCACTGAACTAATTGAAATATTTCCAATAAAGAAAATATCTCGCATAATGCTATTATATCAGCTGACAGACATATAACATCAGACTCATTAGAATATATTCGCAACTGCATTCACCTTATTCACCACATCGAAATGAAGTTTCCCACAAATAACAACTGGAGAGTCGAGTTCACCCGGTTTAAGGGCACAGCTAGGAACTGCGATAAACAGCTGGCGGATCATCTGGTCGAAGAAGCAGCGCTCGATACTGAACTTTCATTTTTCTTTCTTTCTTTCTTTCTTTCTTCTTTCTTTCCTTCTGTCTTTCTTAATCCGTTTACCCTCCAGGATTGGTTTTTCCCTCGGGCCCATCGAGGGGCCCTCTCCTACCCCTTCAAGGGCAGTGTCCTGGAGCGTGAGACTTTGGGTCGGGGGGATACAACTGGGAAGGAGGGCCAATACCTCGTCCAGGCGGCCACACCTGCTATGCTGAACAGGGATCTTGCGGGGGAATGGGAAAATCGGAAGGGATAGACTAGGAAGAGGGAAGGAAGCGGCCGTGGCCTTAAGTTATGTACCATTCGGCATTTGCCTAGAGAAGAAGTGGGAAACCACTGAAAATCACTTCGAGGATGACTGAGGAGGGAGTCGAATCCCCCTCTACTTAGTTGACCCACCGAGGCTGAGTAGACCTCAATCCAGCCCTCTTAGGACGTTTCAAGTTTCGTGGCAGTGCTGGAAATGAAACCCATGCCTGCAGTGATGGCGGCTAGTCACACAAAGCACTACACCACAGAGGCGGATGATAGTGGAATCAGAGGTACAGCTTTTTTTGGATGATGTTATTCTCTATAGGGTAATAAATAAGTTACAAGATTGTGAGCAACTGCAACGTGACCTCGAAAATATTGTGAGATGGACAGCAGGCAATGGTATGTTGATAAACGGGGTTAAGAGTCAGGTTGTGAGTTTCACAAATAGGAAAAGTCCTCTCAGTTTTAATTACTGCGTTGATGGGGTGAACGTTGCTTTTGGGGATCATTGTAAGTATCGAGGTGTTAATATAAGGAAAGAAAATAGATCTCAGAGAGTTAGAGTAGATGAAGCTTTGTCTGACCCTGTAATAGTTGAGAGGGGAGTTCCTCAGGGCAGTGTTATCGGACCTTTATGTTTTCTTATATATATAAATGATATGAGTAAAGGAGTGGAATCGGAGGTAAGGCTTTTTGCGGATGATGTTATTCTCTATAGAGTGATAAATAAGTTACAAGATTGTCAGCAACTGCAACGTGACCTCGAAAATATTGTGAGATGGACAGCAGGCAATGGTATGTTGATAAACGGGGCTAAAAGTCAGGTTGTGAGTTTCACAAATAGGAAAAGTCCTCTCAGTTTTAATTACTGCGTTGATGGGGTGAAAGTTCCTTTTGGGGATCATTGTAAGTATCTAGGTGTTAATATAAGGAAAGATCTTCACTGGGGTAATCACATAAATGGGATTGTAAATAAAGGGTACCGATCTCTGCACATGGTTATGAGAGTGTTTAGGGGTTGTAGTAAGGATGTAAAGGAGAGTGCATATAAGTCTCTGGTAAGAACCCAACTAGAGTATGGTTCCAGTGTATGGGACCCTCACCAGGATTACCTGATTCAAGAACTGGAAAAAATCCAAAGAAAAGCAGCTCGATTTGTTCTGGGTGATTTCCGACAAAAGAGTAGCGTTACAAAAATGTTGCAATGTTTGGGTTGGGAAGAATTGAGAGAAAGAAGAAGAGCTGCTCGACTAAGTGGTATGTTCCGAGCTGTCAGCGGAGAGATGGCGTGGAATGACATTAGTAGACGAATAGGTTTGAATGGCGTCTATAAAAGTAGGAAAGATCACAATATGAAGATAAAGTTGGAATTCAAGAGGACAAACTGGGGCAAATATTCATTTATAGGAAGGGGAGTTAGGGATTGGAATAACTGACCAAGGGAGATGTTCAATAAATTTCCAATTTCTTTGAAATCATTTCGGATAAGGCTAGGAAAGCAACAGATAGGGAATCTGCCACCTGGGCGACTGCCCTAAATGCAGATCAGTATTGACTGATTGATCTTCATTGGGGTAATCACATAATTGGGATTGTAAATAAAGGTTACAGATCTCCGCACATTGTTATGAGGGTGTTTAGGGGTTGTAGTAAGGATGTAAAGGAGACGGCATATAAGTCTCTGGTAAGACCCCAACTAGAGTATGGTTCCAGTGTATGGGACCCTCACCAGGATTACCTGATTCAAGAACTGGAAAAAATCCAAAGAAAAGCAGCTCGATTTGTTCTGGGTGATTTCCGACAAAAGAGTAGCGCTACAAAAATGTTGCAAAGTTTGGCCTGGGAAGAACTGAGAGAAAGAGGGAGAGCTGCTCGACTAAGTGGTATGTTTCTTTTTTTTTTTTTTTTTTTTTTTTTTTCTATTTGTTTTACGTGCACCGTCACAGATATGTCTTATGGCGACGATGGGAGAGGAAAGGCCTAGGAAAGGGAAGGAAGCGTCCGTGGCCTTAGTTAAGGTTCAGCCCCAGCATTTGCCTGGTGTGAAAATGGGAAACCACGGAAAACCATGTTCAGGGCTGCCGACAGTTGGGTTCGAACCCACTATCTCCCGAATACTGGATACTGGCCGCACTTAAGCGACTGCAGCTATCGAGCTCGGTAGTGGTATGTTTCGAGCTGTCAGCGGAGAGATGGCGTGGAATGAAATTAGTAGACGAATGTTTGAGTGGCATTTATAAAAGTAGGAAACACCACAATATGAAGATAAAGTTGGAATTCAAGAGGACAAATTGGGGCAAATATTCATTTATAGGAAGGGGAGTTAGGAATTGGAATAAGTTACCAAGGGAGATGTCCAATAAATTTCCAATTTCTTTGAAATCATTTCGGATAAGGCTAGGAAAGCAACAGATAGGGATTCTGCCACCTGGGCGACTGCCCTAAATGCAGATCAGTAGTGATTGATTGATTGATAGTGAACTTGGTGAGTGAATAGGAAAATTATGTAAGTGCTTTGATTAACGAACTTACAGGTGGGAGCTTACGAGAACGGCATATCGAATGAGACCATACAAAGAGTAATTCGCTAACAAAATATATTTCCCAATGTGTCAGACAGACTTTCACCAAAAAAAAATAATCTTTGTCGCCAAATTTCACCGTAATGATAACGGGCCATGGAAAGTTCAGAGACACTTTTCACCGTTTTAGGATTACAGATAGCACAATGTGTGCACGTAACATCCGTGATCAAACTGTTAGAATTGCTTAAAAAATATACAAACATTTAATTAATGTTATTGGATGTTAAGAAACATGGTCAATGACCGAAAGTAGATAACTCAACAGTTATTATTTCGGACAATTCTAAAACTTCCCGAACTCAGTGTACGGTATAGATTTATAAACGTGTCACTATCACAGAATGAAGTATGTTGTAAAAAGGAGTAAAAATGTTCGTACGATACATACATACATTCTACTCCTTTCCTGCGTCAAGGTTGGGTAATGTAAAAGAAATCCTGAAAAAAAGCATACGAGTAAATAAATTTCTTCTTGTTTCGTTGAGCCCCTTGGACCACGTGGTTCGTAACTCTGGTGAGCTTTCTTCTTATCCCAGTATTCCTTAATTTTTGCACTGTGGGTGGCTTTCCTTTTCTGAGTCCACTTTATTCCTACTCCGGGACGCAGTGTTTTAGCTGTCAGTGACTGGAGAGTGTCAAATATTCTGATCTGCATTCTAAATTTACCACTGTTAAATATATCTTTGGGATTACTTTTTAAAAATTCTAGGTCTTTTCGAACCAGTTTCGTCCATTTAGCCTTTGTCCCCTTCCTTCTAGGAATAGTGTTGTTCTTGAAGTCATTCTCTTGTTGTCCATTATGACCGTGTGACCGTAGAACATAAGTCTCCTCTTTCTCATTTCTGATGGTATGCCGTTTAAATGTTGGTAAATCTCGTTGTTATGCCTGGTTCTGTATTCATCTCCCTTTTTAACGGAGACCATTAGTTTTCTCAGGATCGTTCGTTCTTTCACTTCCAAATTCCTGAGTTGTACCTATTAGATCATGTTCAAGCATTCTGCGGCATACAGTACTGAAGGTCGTACTGCTGTTTCATAGTGTTGAAGTTTGAGACAAAGGGAAAGGCATTTGGACTTGTAAACGTTCTTATAAAGATGGAAAGCTCCCTCCAGTTTGATACACCTGGCATTCATGGCTAGATTCTCACTAACGTTCGAGATTATCGATTCTCTGAGATATTTGTAGGAATTAGTCTTCTTTATTACTGTATCCCGGTGTGGGATTGAGTTGGGTGCATCTCTGATGCTGGTGATGAACTTTCGTGTTGTTAATATCAGTCCTCAACCCCACTTTAGCTGCTATTTGACTGAGGGAGGAGAGTTGCTGTGTAACTTCCTCCATACTTGATGCTAGCTATGTGAGGTCATTTGCGAAGGCCAGACAGTTGATGTTTAACTTTTCCTTCTTGAAGCTGATTCTCAACCACGAGTTATCTGATAGAGTTTTTGTCCATTCAAGAATTACTTTCTCTAGCATGCAGTTGAAGAGAAGGGAGGGCAAACCATCCACGTGACTAACACCTGTTCTGATATCAAAGCTTTTTTATAGTTTCCCTCTGAATTTTTCATTTGACTTGGTGTTTATTTATTTATTTATTTATTTATTTATTTATTTATTCATTTATTTATTTAATTTATTTATTTATGTATTTATTTATTTACTTATTTATTTATTTATTTATTTATTTATTTATTTATTTATTTATTTATTTATTTATTTATTTATTTACTTAGTTATTCTTCACCACAAACAGACACTACTCTTCAATTACAGGTTATTTACGTAGTATACTTTCTCAGTGTATAATACAAAACAACACAAAAATGTGTACCTTAATACCGATGTAAACAAACAAAACTACTACGTTGACACTGGGAAACTGTTCATAACATTTATGGTGAACAGGCAAACAGAGTTACAAGAGCAAGCAGTTTTTATAATAATCTTAGGATATAATATTAATTTTAAACATTTATTGCAGCTAAATAGCGATACATTAGTGAAAGGTTTTATAACAACTTAGCACTTGCACCATAGGTCGCATAGTCCCTGACTGATCTAGTCCTCTTGTTGCAGAATTCTAAGTGATATCGTCCACATAACTGTCCACATAATGCACACTTGCATGAGTTTGATGGTTCGTGGTATGTTAAGATTTCGCAAATGGCATGGTGGAATCCATGTCCTGCAAGTCTTGTAAGCACGTGCCTCTCCTCAAAATTTGCTGCTCTCCATGTACGATCGATCATGGCCCCAGTTCCATAGAATTCCGTGGGTACTTCTTCTCTCTTCCTAGTTAGTGTTCCTAGTAGGTTCTCCGATGTCGCTGTGTTGGGTAGAGGGTACATTGTCCTTAGAACCTCTATGAAGAAGGTAGACTAATCTGGATCTTGTTGCTTTTGCCCCCATATTGCTCTTTTGATGCATGTTGCTTTAAAACTTTCCAGTATTTCTGGGTTCTTTTCATTCAGGTGTGTCCATATAATTTCAATACCGTATGTAAGTATTGGTACGATTTTCGATTTGAAGAGCGCCATTGCTGCGTTTAGATTTAGTAATCTGATGAAGCTTATTTCGTTTATCGCTCTAATGGCTTGTGTCGCTTTCTCTATTGTGTGCCTAGTGACGCATTTTGCAGACGGCTGGAGTATAATCCCTAGATATTTGTATTCTTTGGTGATAGATATAATTTTTCCTTCCAAGGTGATTCTTGTCGATTTTGGTATTTGCCCTCCTGATCTGAACACCATCATTTCCGTCTTCTCAGTGTTAATTACGAACTTTTGTTCAATGCACCATTTTCCCACTTCGTCTATAGTGTTCTGCAGTTTCTTTAAGCTTTTTGAGCCGATCACAATATCATCCGCGTTGGCGAATGCTCCTACATCTTCATTTTGTACAATTTCCATAATGTCCTTCGCTGCCAGGATGAACAGCAGAGGGCTTAGTTGTTCCCCTTCGAGTACACCATTTGTTTGAAATATTGGTTCTGAAAGGTCTAGGCTGTCCGATATCCTTATCTTGTTTCATTCATTTATGGAGTTTATAATCCTTGCCCAGGCGCTGTCTCTTCCTAGAGTTTCCTCGAGCTTCCTTTATACTAATGGTCGGTCCAGGAGATCAAAGGCTTTTGTGAAGTATATAAAGATTGAATAGTATTTTTCCTTCCTTTCGATAGCTTCCCATATGTTATTTAGCAGTAGTTCCACTGCTGCGACAGTGGATCTTCCTCTCCTAAACCCGAACTGAGATTCTGGGAGGTGTTCTTCTACTGTGTCCCTTATTGTTTCCGTGATTAGTTTTGTGAATACCTTAACAGGATTGTTTTCCAATGCTATTCCTCTATATTTATTTGTGTCCATCGGATCTCCTTTCCCTTTGAACATGAACTTTACTATTGATTGTCTCCACTGATCTGGGATTTTGGCTGTATCTATGCATTTACTATACAGTTTCGTCGAAATTGGTGCTAGCAGATGAGCCGTGTTTTTAAGGAATTCATTATATATCATATCCGGTCTTGCAGCTTTTATCCTTTTTGTGTATTCAATAATGTTTTGAACCTCATTTGTAGTAAGTGGAGACCATGCTGCCGTCTTATTTGTTGTATGCACTTGGTTGGTTTCCCGCGTTCTTCCCGTTCCTTCTTTATTGAGGGTGTCCTCCGTGCTGATATAGTGGATCTGAGCCTGCTTTCGGGGACGGATTACTATTAATGGGTCTCTCCTGGCTTCCTCGACTATTCTTCTTCCTTCTTTTCCCGTGTTAGTGTTTTGTAGCGTCTTCTTACTTCGGTGTATGTCTGAAGGAGTGTATGATCCTCAAAGTCCGATTTTAGTTGGCGTAGAGCTTGAAGCACCTTTTTCCTTAGTAGGAAGCACTCTTGATCGAACCATGATTTTGCTTTCTCACTTTCCTGGGGCTGGCCGTTTGTGTTAAGAGTTTCTCCAGTTCATGAACTGCTTCCTCTACATTTGAGTTGTCAATTAGTGTTTTGATTCGTTCCATCTGTTCATGGAATTTCCTCTACTTTCCTGACATCCAATCTCCTTGAGAGTGTTATTATTTGTTGTTTGTTCTTTGCCTTCCATTCTCTTTGTATGTTGATGCTGACTGGAATGTGCCTGTTATTGGTGTGTGGTTCGCCTTCCAAAATGGGTTGATACTTTTATTTCTCCTCTTATGAGGGGATGTCTATAGTGCTTTTGCCGTTGTGGCAAATATATGTAAGGTCATTGGTGTCATTTAGCAGAATGAAACATTCTTCTTACAGAGTATCTATTACTAATTTTGTTTTGTGATTTGGTATGTCCAACCGACAATTTAAATCTCCTTCAATTAGTAAAGGGATGTCTTTCTTGCTCTGTGTTATTTGTTGGCTCAATTCGTCTATTATGTCTATAGCCGTTGCATTTGGCTTAAAGTTGGTTGCTAATGTTGTGATGTATTTTGCGTCTATTAGCATGGAGTGGTTCTGCTCAGATGTCGACACAGTTGGTGTTATCCACGGTTTAGGATAGATTGTTATTCCTCCTTGGGGTCTTTCTCTTTCCCCTTGTTTCGATAGCTGGTGTATGCTATAGTAATCCGGGTGTTGTCAATGGCCTGTGAGAAAGGTTTCCGTGAATATAGTTGCGCCATATCCTTCAAGAAAGTCTGGCGGAGCTAGGCAAGCTGCCTTTTTTAATCCTTCTACATTCCATAACATAATTTTCATACTTCTTCTCCCATCGATTTCTCCAAGTCTTGTAATTTTCGAAAGCTTCTGAATCGTTTTATTCAACTGATATCCATGTGTCCCTTCGAAAAGAGCGAATTAAACGGTCGCGTCTGTTACTCCCGTTGGCCAGAATTCCGTCTTGTTTGCACTTTCAAGGGAGTTGAAAGGTATTCCTACCCTGAAAGCTTTGGTGCTGTATCTTGTTTCTATCTTTTCGCAAGTAACATTCTCTGTGATTCCCTTTTTGGCTAGGAATCGTTTTACGGCGTCTTTCGTAGTCTCCTGTTTTAGTCTTCCCACGAACAGCCAGGCCCTCTTTACTTCTGCTTCTATGTCATTGGCCTCCGATCCTGGTTGGTTGGTTGGTTGCTGTCTTGCCAGGCGTCTGTGCCTATTGTGGGTTACTTTTTTCAATTTTTCCTCTTCTGCTTATAATTATATAATATGCAAAGTCTCAGACAAATATAAATATAAAAAGAAAAAGTAAACTAACCGTGTAATAAGTATAAACGTAGTAAATACACTTCACGACAAGAAAGTTAGGCACCCAGAAGGAGTGGTTGAAAGTGAATGAAACTACATATTCTGAAAGACCATGTGCCATTATTGAAGTGATTACAATATGCAATGAAAGAGACAAGGCCGTTAGGCAGTTACAGGTGGAAAGTTGGCGCCAGGCCAGTAGGGTGTCGCACCTTCCTGGCCGCAATGCATGCCCTTCTGCGGTTCGGAATGGTGTCAAGAAACCTTTGAATACTCTTCTGAGACAAGTTCGTCCACATTATTTTGTTGAAGCTGTCCCTCCAGATTCCACAGTTGGTAATGGAATGGACTCCCTTTCCAATGTCATCCAACGCGTGTTCAATGATGGAGAGGTCCGGGGATATTGCTGGCAATTGGAGGACCTCAACATGTTCTAGACAGTCCATACACACACGTGCTGTGTTTGGACGTGCATTAGGTTGTTGGAACACTGCCCCAGGGTGCTGTACACTAAAGGATAGGACGTGCGGACACAGAATGTCTGTGACGTATCGCTGTGCCGTCAAAGCCTGCGAAGTACTATTAGAGGTGACCTGAACGCATATCCTACGGCCCCCCATACCGTGATGTCAGGGATTACGCTTGTGTGTCTTCCCTTGACACCGCCAAACCCGCACACGATGGTCACCGGAGGTTACGGAAAAGCGGGACTCATCCCTGAACATGATGCGACTCCAATCGTCCTCTGTCCATGCCTCCCGGGAAAGGCATCACGCCAAGAACAGGCGTGGTGTTCTGGTGTCAATGGTAACTGACGCATGCGCGGTAGGACCACTATCCGGCTAATGCGACTCGTCGAAACACTGTGCAGGAACTCAAAGGTTGTTTTAGTGTCTCCACTACCTGTTCGCGAATGGCGGGTGCCGAAGTTGTGGGATCTTGCAATGCTTGGGGCACCATATAACTGTCCTCCCTCGGGGTGGTGTTTCTCGGTCGACCCGAGCCTGCACGACGTGATTGAGTGCCCTCATATACCCACTGAGTCCAACATTGGGGCCATTGTAACATCTGAATGGCCCACATGCCTGACAATTGCACGATACGACTAACCAACCTCATGCAGCCCCACAAATGCTGCCAGTTGGAAGATAGGCTGTCTAACGCGTCTTTGAGGCATCGCCGGTGCTTCGTACTGTACGTAGTTCTCTCTGTACATCTTGCTTAACTTTCTGACTCATAGCAGTTGACTGGTAACAACTTACCAACAACAGGGCGGTGCCATCACGAATGCTTTCTGGCGGGCGCTCTATACATTACAGATCCCTGTAAATCTAATCATTTACTCACACATCAATAGTATGCATGTATACCGAAATGGGATAATATTGGACCACTCTTTCCGAGTGATTAACTTTTTTTATGTCAGGAAGTGTTTATACACCTCTAAACTACACCCTTAGAAAAAATGCGCTAACTGAACTGAAGGCGCCTAGCATAGTGCGAGCGTTAATTTAACTGTGTGCCCTCTTCAATCATTTTACATAATAATTTTAACTGTCAGCAAAGTCTAAATCAAGATGGAGATATTTATGAACTCTGATGTTATGTGTAGTGCACGTTCTAAACAGTGATGAGCTTCCATGAAATAATATTTCAGAATCGGGAAGAAACAAGAGATGCCTGTGTCTTAAGCTTCCTTTCCGGGTATTGTAGAAAGTAATTGTTATCTATCACATTGTTGATAACTATGGAGGTATACTTGACCATTTATTACTTGTCTCTTTAACAATGGAGTAAAGTTTAATCCTTTCAGGAGATCATTTAGTAAATTATACCACTAGGGGCAAACCTGTTTTATAATTTTTTAAATCACAAATAACGCGAGAAACGTTTCTGAACTGGGTGTGAAAATGCAAGAAATCCTAGTCCTTCGAGTGGAAAATTGGTACTATCCTAGCATGTGAGGCGTTCCAAAAATAGTTTTTCTTTCAAAGACGATGATCATCAACATAATATATCTTTTGACCGGGTGAGTTGGCCGTGCGGTTAGGGCCGCGCGGCTGTGAGCTTACATCCGGGAGATAGTGGGTTGGAATCCCACTGTCGGCAGCCCTGACGAGAGTTTTCCGTGGTTTCTCACTTTTACACCAGTCAAATGCTGAGGATGTACCTTAACTAAAGCCACGGCCGCTTCTTTCCAACTCCTAGGCCTTTCCTATCCTATCGTCGCCATAAGATCTATCTGTGTCGGTGCGACGCAAAGCCACTAGCAAATAAAAGTATATCTTTCGAGGGATAAGTATGCGATAAGGCCGTGTGTCAAATATTAGTTGGACTTCTACTCTGAAGAGTTTTTTTAACATGCCTGTACATCGATTTCAATCAAAGTTAAACTAGTGTTAAATTCTTACTACTTTCTATTCACGAAATGAATAACCAGTTCGAAAATCAAGACAAACCTCATTTATATGAACTGAGCTATTTCAAATCATTATTTACTCCAATAACGCATCATAAATGTTTTTACGGTCTGATGAGCGCTGTAAATACATGAATGCGAGTTTGGTTCAATGCTATACAGTAGCGTATTTCCTGTAACTGACTATTTCAGAGTTTATATATTTCCATTCTTGGAACACATACTAAACTATTTGAGCTTTATATTTAGAACATTTTAATGGCAGTGGCTGGAATAGTGCGTTCTGCGGTGGAGCTGAGGGAGCACGTGGAGAAGGTTTTAACAGTCTCCTGGCCACCTTGTTAACACTGGACGTCGGTGGTGACGGGGAGAGGGGTGTTTATTGGTCTGGGAAGAGAGCTGAGGTAGCTGGGAATGCGATTGAATTCGTGCCTCGAGATGTGGCCACGCTGAAAATAGTTACTTTCTGTGAATACTGCAGCATTCCTTTGAGACGCATATTTAAATGTATTTTCTTTTAAGTAAATGAGAAGCAGGACATAAGGATAAAGGTAACTTGTTCGCCTCTGTGGTGTAGTGGTAATGTGACTAGCTGCCACTCCCGGAGGCACTGGCTCGATTCCCGGCTCAACCACGAAATTTGGAACGGCACCAAGGACTGCAACGAGATCCACTCAGCCTCGGGAGATCAACTCAGTAGAGGAGGTAATACTAAGGCATCCGATTTATACCGGGCGAGTTGGCCGTGCGCGTAGAGGCGCGCGGCTGTGAGCTTGCATCCGGGAGATAGTAGGTTCGAATCCCACTATCGGCAGCCCTGAAGATGGTTTTCCGTGGTTTCCCATTTTCACACCAGGCAAATGCTGGGGCTGTACCTTAATTAAGGCCACGGCCGCTTCCTTCCAACTCCTAGGCCTTTCCTATCCCATCGTCGCCATAAGACCTATCTGTGTAGGTGCGACGTAAAGCCCCCTAGCAAAAATTGTTTAAGGTAATGTGTAAATTTGTATGTGAACATGCAGTATTTACAATGCTAAGATGATAGTAATTGGACGGCGCAATCTACTGTAAGGTACAGGTGCATTTGTGTTGTAATGATAAGCTAGTACTGTAGTAGTAAGCTCAATCTATAGTAAGCCGTAGTGTTAAGCACTGGAAATACTTGTATATGATGCTGGATTTGGAATGTTCAACTAGTAGTATTCCTTGTGCTTGTTGTATTGTTGTTTTAGTTGTAGTAGTACTTGTTGTTGTTACATTATCGTAAGTGACCATTGCCAGAGCGATATTTCCCGATTGCGATGGATTTATTAATAAATAGTAAATAAAAACCACCCGAAGTGGCTTTTCGTGGTTTCCCATTTCCTTTTCAGGAAAATTCTGGGATGGTACCTAACTTCAGTCCACGGTCGCTTACTTCCCTCTTCCTTGTCTATCCCATCTCATTTTTCCACCTAGCCTCAAAGCTCCTGTTCAGCATGGGAGGTGAGGCCACCTGGGAAGGTACTGGTCTTCCACATCAGTTGTATCTATGAACCAAAGTCTCAATCTCGAGGACATTGCCCTTGAGGTAGCAGAGGTGGAATCTCTTGCTGAGTCCGAAGAAAAAGCCAATCCTGTACGGTAAACGGATTAAGAAAGAAAGAAAGAAAGAAAGAAAGAAAGAAAGAAAGAAAGAAAGAAAGAAAGAGATAAAGAAACAAAGAAAAAATAATAAAAAATATGTCTTCTCTTCTTGTATTCTTCCTAGACTTTCTCGAATTTGTGAGGGTCGGCTCTTGACATGGTTTTGGCCCATGTTTACGGCCGGATGCTCCCGCTTATCCCAGTCCATTCTGGAGGGATATATTGCGTCTTTTGGGGGTATTTCGTAGACTGATTTTGTGCGCAGATGAAGAGAAGGGTATTAAGGCAAACACAAATACCCCTTCCCCACTTCATGCGTTAAACGTTCTAAAAGTTACAGACCAGGGTTCATTCCTAATGTTCCTCACTTAGCCATAACTAGACAAGAATAAAACCGCGTGCAGTAACTTGTCCTTCTCAGCCAAATTTGTCAGGTTCGATCTTGGCTCACACCTGATCAATTCTGAAGACATCAATTTTATATTTTTTTTTCTAAAAATTAATTTAAAATAAGTTAGAAATTTATGGAATATCTCCATTGGGAAATTATTCCAAACTCCTCTTCCCATAAACGGATTTTCTCCAAACTGTCCTCTTGAATTCCAACCTTACCTTCATATATTGATATTTCCTACTTTTTAATACACCACCATACATTATTCGTCTACTACCTTTCCGCGCCACTGATAGCTCGGAACATACCATTCCGTCCAGCAGCTTGTTTTCCCAACACAAAGTTTGCAAAATTTTCGTTACACTACTATTTTATGGAATATCAAACAGAACAAATCGTGCTGCTTTTCTTCAAATTTTACCCACTTCTCGAGTCAAGAATCCTGGTGTGGGTCCCACACACTGTAACCATACTCTAATTGTGGTCTTGAATGAATGATTGAATTTATTTATGTATTTATTTGTCTTCTTTGAATTGGTGAAGTTAGAGTGCATGGCCCTCTCATACACTCAACCACACTTACAATACTTTTGTGCAGATATGTTATAACTTAGTAGAGTTATATTATACTATACACACACGCTCTCACTCTCACATTTGTAAAAGAATTAAAACACTATAGTGTACATTAACTAATATGACATAACATTGCTCAAACACACACAAAATTAACGCACACATTACACAACTATGAACTAGGTCTACATGAACGAAGAAAACACAGTCTCTCGCCACTCTCATACTGAGCTGTACAGTAGGCACGTCAGTCGGTAGTTTTCAACAGGTAATGTCGGCAAGATCTCTTGAATTTAGTTAATGAGTCACTGTCCAAGACACTGACTAGTAGGAAATTCCAAAGTCTGGACCCGGTGACAGAAAAAGAATTGTTGTACGTAAACAGCTGAATCTCTGAAGACAGTTTGCAGCATGTTGTTGATATAGAAACCGAAAAGTAGTGGAGCTAGTACAGATCCCTGGAGCAAAACTGATGTAGATAAATGGTGGAGAGGAATTGCAAGGGTAGATCCAGCCCGAGTATTAGAGTTAGGAAATGGGCAGGAAAAGTTAAATTTAGAGGAAGTATACTGAGGCGAGTTGCTACGTAAGAGTCTATGTATTAATACAAGTGTGCGATATTTACGTCTTAGGTCAGGTTGCAGCTATGAATTTATTGATAGTAAGGAGTAAAGTGCACATCATATTTCAAGTTCAAAGTTAATCTGAGGCAATAATTGAAAGCTCGCTGTAGTTTCAGCGTTTGTTCCTTAGTTGTGTCACAGTATTCGCGACAGGAAGAATTAAAGTCTGGACTAGACTTTGTCGCGTGTCTGGTAGAAAGACGTCCTTGCTTCTTTTCAGTGGATGAAGCATAATATGAATGAATAAATGAATGAAAGGTTCTCTTTTACATCCTTATTACAAACCCTTGAAGCCCTCATAACCATACGTAGATTTTATAATTCCGTTTATGTGATTACCCCAATGAAGGTATTTCCTTATATTAACACTTAGATAGGTACAGTGAATCCCGCGAGCTGTTTTCACCCCACCAACACAACAATTAAAACTGAGAGCATTTTCTCTCTTGGTTAAGCTCACAACATCACTCACTTTTCACCCTGTTTGCCATAATATCATCGCCTGCTGTCCATCTCACAATATATTCGGAGTATTTTCTTGAGGTGCTTAATTTTACATCTTCCTGAGGAAAAGGAACCTGCATTCTTCTAGGATCTAGGTGATCGCAAATTTATTTTGTAACCCAGGCTATGCATCTCACTGTGGTAAAGAATATAAGGGGTGAACAGAATGTTTCCGTTCGACGGCCCTACGGTCCTGAATCGGGATGTTATTCACGCAGAATCGCCGTGAGCTTTGAGGCACTCATCCTACCGACGCACGAGGTTGAAGATCCTCGTGCGGTAAAACACCGTGTTCTGCTGGGTGAAGAAGTCCGTAACCGCCTGCTGCACATCGTCTTCCGACAGAAAGCTGCAGACTTCCCGGTAACCTAACTCCTGCCGGATAACCTGATGTCGAGATCCATTGCTAGAGCACAAATCGTTATGCGCCGGTCCGCCCTCATCGCCTCATCCACCGCCCGCTTGTTATCCGTAATGGTTGCGGCTGTCCTCCCAGATCGACCGGTGCCTTGTGTGGAAATGGAACACGAACGGAACTTGATGCACCATTCTACAACGGTGGTTTTAGACACACATTCTGACCCATGCATAGCTTTCATTCTCCGATCGATGTCCACTGGTGTCTTTCTTTCGGCACTCAAGAACGGAATAACAGCACGTTGGTCCTGTTTGGACGCATTTGGTAATAACGTCGCCGTAGTTCACGTGGCCACATTTAACGCACGCACCGCGGCACGACACAACTGCCACAACATTTCCTTTGCTTATTATTTATTATTATTTAGCGTATGGCAACACGCTGGAATATACAACGGTATATAATCATATACTAAAATAACTAGGGCGTTATTACTATTAGACATGAAACAGAGTATACAATGACAATGTATGCACTTATATAGTGAGAGTCAATTTGTCTATCCAGTTAACATCGTCTTGAGTCAGCGATAGAAAGTCCTTCAGATCTCCCGAGTATGACTTAATACTACACTGCTGCACAATGTGTTGGATGGTCTGGGAAGTCGCTCCACAAACACAAGATGGATCAGAAATGTTGTTCCATTTGTAGATGAAGTCATTACATACTCCATGGTTTGTACGAATCCTGTTGGCAGTTTTCCACGTACCTCGAGGCAGATCAAAATCAGCTGGTATTGTTTGGGTATTTAAAACAGTTATAATGTCTGGTGATGCATGTTGGATCCATTTTTCTTCCCAAAGATCATTTATATTGAAGCCCGTATTGAAAATCTCAACACCAGATTTTATTGTTGGATGTCTGGATTTTAACCTGCAAGATATTGCACTTGGAATGTAGTTTTGATTTGGAAGGTCCGGGTGATCCAATTTTTTTTTTTTTTATATTCACGTAACAAAAAATTCTGTCTTCTGATTGCAGGTGGATGAATGTGAATTAAAGTTAGAAGCCTACTTGTTCGAGCTTATATACCCGCATCAGAGTCACGCTACGTTGCATGTCCGCTAAAGCAACGCCCTCAAACGGGAATGTTTTGATCACGCTTAAAGAAGAAGGCAAGTACAGAATCAGGCACAACAACGAACTGTACCAACAATTGGAGAGCATTACAACATCTATGAGGAAGAGGAGATTGAACTTCTACGGTCATGTCATGAGAATGGACAATCAGAGGCTCACCTCCAGAATCTTCCACACCATCTCTAGAGGGAAAGCGACTAATACCAAGTGGGCAAGACTCGTCAGAAAAGACCTCCAAGAATTGGACATTACTCCCAGTGAAATTTATGACAGGAATAGGTACAGAACGTTGATCAGAACATCAAATTCTCTCCAGTCACTAACAGAAAAAACAGTACGTCCGGGAGGAGGTGTGAAATGTACCCAGGAGAGAAAAGACTTTCACAGTGCAAGGATGAAGGAGTATTGGTCAAAGAAGAAAGCTGCTAGAGATATTAGCCACGTGGTCCATAGCAGGCCCAAACGGAACTAATAATAATAATAATAATAATAATAATAATAATAATAATAATAATAATAATAATAATAATAATAATAATTTGAAAACGACATCGTTATAGACTGTTGGGTGCTTGTCCTAAAGGAGCTTTTAATTGTGTTTAAGCTAGTGATGTTGCATTGTTTGAGCGCCTGAAATGCCACCAGCCTTAACCGGGATGAAACTTATAACCTTGGGTACAACACCACCGAGTTTTAAAATAGGTTAACTTGGTATATTATTTACTCAGTCTCCTTAATCAGGCAACAGTAGCTACCGTGAATATTACCTGGTATTCAGTTAGGTACTAAGAAAACTCTATCAGCACCATTTCACAGGATTTTATACCATGGAAACCTTCCAAATATTCGCTTTTCAAATATTGTCCTTTGAGGGAGTCTTTCCAATTCCATCAATTGTAGGTATAAATGGAATCCTCACGGAGTAAACATATCGAAATTAAAACTAAGACTGTAGTAATTTTACCTCCCAAATTAAACCATGTGATTGAGGTTAGTGCCTCCTAATTGGAATATACAC
Source organism: Anabrus simplex (assembly GCF_040414725.1). Taxonomy (NCBI): domain Eukaryota; kingdom Metazoa; phylum Arthropoda; class Insecta; order Orthoptera; family Tettigoniidae; genus Anabrus; species Anabrus simplex. The sequence continues at coordinate 328,110,665 of NC_090271.1, forward strand.
CAGTCTGATTTGTACCATACCTGGCCCGCCATTCATGAATAATTCCCAGAATCCATGTCGTTGCGGAGGCGACACTCGCCGAGCTGTGTTCGATGAATAATTGATGTGCGGTTTTGTGTGCTAGTAATTAAGGAAACGGTATAATAATATGGCTACAGCGTGAGCTTGTCACCACCAAGCTAAAAAGAGAATATGATTTTTGTAATCATAATTTTCATTCATAATTCAGACCCGTATTCCCAAAAATAATTACTCGTTAAACGTTCATAACTGAAACATTCTGTTTTGTTGCATTTTGTAGCTGAACGTGCAACCTGTTCTTCTTAAATTCAATTACTTTCGCACCAACACATATAGTAGTTTTGAAGAATATGCCAGGTGTGATAATGGGAAGTTACAGAAGAACGATCATCTTCAGCTTTGCTGATGGTGGGATTTTAACCCAACATCTCCCGAATGTAAAATTTACAGTAAAGCGATCCGACATGCGTTATCAACTCTATCGGAGGCATACATTATCTTGGCCCGCAAGTTACCAAGTCAGTTATTATAAAATACAGTGGGTTTTTTCCCTAATAAATGCCAGCGGTGCATTTGATTGTAAGGAAACCAATGAGGTAATGCTTCTTGCTCGGTTATTAATAACCGAATCTTTAACGAGTGGAAAAGAAATGTCTGTATCCTACGAGGAGATCAGTCTGTTGGGTGTTCGCCTGATTTATTGAGGATTGGGTGGGTAGGTCCTCATAGGTATTGTCCTCTGTTTATTGGAAACTGATTTTGACTTGGTGGAGGATGAAGTAGTGAGCAATATGAGCTGGTAAAGTATTGGAGGCAGCACTATCGTACAATCCATGCACCAAGGGAATTAATACAGTAATTTACAATAAAATCAATCAATCAATCAATCAATCAATCAATCAATCAATCAATCAATCAATCAATCAATCAATCAATCAATCAATCAATCAATCAATCAATCAATCAATCAATCAATCAATCAATCAATCGATCAATCAATCGATCAATCAATCAATCAATCAATCAATCAATCAATCAATATTGATCTGCATTTAGGGCAGTCGCCCAGGTGTCAGATTTCCTATCTGTTGCTTTCCTAGCCTTTTCCTAAATGACTTCAAAGAAAATGGAAAATTATTGAACGTCTCCCTTGGTAAGTTACTCCAATCCCTAACTCCCCTTCCTATAAAAGAATATTTGCCCCAGTCTGTCCTCTTGAATTCCAACTTTATCTTCATATTGTGATCTTTCCTACTTTTATAAACGCTACTCAAACTTATTCCTCTACTAATGTCATTCCACGCCATCTCTCCGCTGACAGCTCGGAACATACCACATAGTCGAGCAACTCTTCTTCTTTCTCTCAATTCTTCCCAACCCAAACTTTGCAACATTTTTGTAATGCTACTCTTTTGTCGGAAATCACCCAGAACAAATCCAGCTGCTTTTCTTTGGATTTTTTCCAGTTCTTGAATCAGGTAATCCTGGTGAGGGTCCCATACACTGTAACCATACTCTAGTTGGGGACTTACCAGAGACTTAAATGCCGTCTCCTTTACATCCTTAGTACAACCCCTAAACACCCTCATAACCATGTGCAGAGATCTGTACCCTTTATTTACAATCCCATATATGTGATTACCCCAATGAAGATCTTTCCTTATATTAACACCTAGATACTTACAATGTTCCCCAAAAGGAACTTTCACCCCATCAACGCAGTAATTAAAACTGAGAGGACTTTTCCTATTTGTGAAACCCTCAACCTGACTTTTAACCCCGTTTATCAACATACCATTGCCTGCTGTCCATCTCACAACATTTTCGAGGTCACGTTGCAGTTGCTCACAATCTTGTAACTTATTTATCACTCTATAGAGAATAACATCATCCGCAAAAAGCCTTACCTCCGATTCCACTCCTTTACTCATATTTATATATTTATGAAAAAATAAAGGTCCGATAATACTGCCTTGAGGAATTCCCCTCTTAATTATTACATGGTCAGATAAAGCTTCACCTACTCTAATTCTCTGAGATCTATTTTCTAGAAATATAGCAACCCATTCAGTCACTCTTTTGTCTAGTCCAATTGCACTAATGTTTGCCAATAGTCTCCCATGATCCACCCTATCCAATGCTTTAGACAGGTCAATCGCGATACAGTCCATTTGACCTCCAGAACCCAAGATATCTGCTATATCTTGCTGAAATCCTACAAGATAAGCTTCAGTGGAATAACATTTCCTAAAACCGAATTGCCTTCTATCGAACCAGTTATTAATTTCACAAACATGTCTAATATAATCAGAAAGAATGCCTTCCCAAAGCTTACATACAATGCATGCCAAACTTACTGGCCTGTAATTTTCAGCTTTATGTCTATCACCCTTTCCTTTATACACAGGGGCTACAATAGCAACTCTCCATTCATCTGGTATAGCTCCTCCGACTAAACAATAATCAAATAAGTACTTCAGATATGGTATTATATCCCAACCCATTGTCTTTAGTATATCTCCAGAAATCTGATCAATTCCAGTCGCTTTTCTAGTTTTCAACTTTTTATCTTATTGTAAATGTCATTTTTATCATATGTAAATTTTATTACTTCTTTGGCCTTGGTCTCCTCCTCTATCTGGACATTATCCTTGTAACCAACAATCTTTACATACTGCTGACTGAATACTTCTGCCTTTTGAAGATCCTCACAAACACACTCCACTTGTTGATTAATTATTCCTGGAATTTCCTTCTTGGAACCTGTTTCCGCCTTAAAATACCTATGCATACCCTTCCATTTTTCACTAAAATGTGCATGACTGCCAATTATTCTTGCCATCATGTTATCCTTAGCTCCCTTCTTTGCTAGATTCAATTTTCTCGTAAGTTCCTTCAATTTCTCCTTAATTCCACAGCCATTTCTAACTCTATTTCTTTCCAGTTTGCACCTCCTTCTTAGTCTCTTTATTTCTCTGTTATAATAAGGTGGGTCTTTACTATTCTTTACCACCCTTAAAGGTACAAACCTGTTTTCGCATTCCTCAACAATTTCTTTAAACCCATCCAAGAGTCTGTTTACATTTTTATTTACCGTTTTCCACCGATCATAGTTACTTCTCGGAAACTGCCTCGTGCCTGCTTTATCAGCCATATGCTACTGCTTAATAGTCCTACTTTTAAGACCTTCCTTTCTATCACATTTATTTTTAACTACCACAAAAACAGCTTCATGATCACTAATACCATCTATTACTTCAGTTTCCCTATAGAGCTCATCTGGTTTTATCAGCACCACATCCAGGATATTTTTCCCTCTGGTTGGTTCCATCACTTTCTGAATCAGCTGTCCTTCCCATATTAACTTTTTTGCCATTTGTTGGTCATGCTTCCTGCCGTTCGCATTTCCTTCCCAATTTACATCTGGCAGCTTCAGATCTCCCGCTACAATCACATTTCTTTCCATGTCGTTTTCCCACATAGCTGACTATCCTATCAAATAATTCCGAATCCGCGTCAGTGCTACCCTTTCCCGATCTGTACACTCCAAATATATCAAGTTTCCTATTATCTTTAGAAATGAGCCTTACCCCTAGAATTTCATGTGTCTCATCTCAAACTTTTTTGTAGCTTACAAATTCTTCTTTCACCAGAATTAACACTCCCCCTGCCACCCTTCCTATCCTATCTCTACGATACACACTCCAGTGCCGTGAGAAAATTTTATGCATCCGTTATATAATTTCTCAGCCATGATTCAACTCCTACTACAATATCTGGTAAATATATATCTATTAAATTACTTAATTCTATTCCTTTCTTGACAATTCTTCTACAGTTCAACACTAGCAATTTTATGTCATCCCTACTTAATTTCCAGCTCCCTGTTCCCTTATCACCGCTCCCTAGGCCACCCTGTTTCCCTGAATGTACCTCCCTATTACCCTTCCAAGAAATGGCTATAACAGAGACTCAGCAGCGTCTCCGCCAAAGACCGTGAGCCTGTGAGCCAGAGGGCAATACCCTGACCATGTAGCCGAGGGAATAGAAGTACCAAACAACTGCCAACCTTAAATTAATTATGTAAACGCGATTAATTTATTAAATTACTCCAAATTCACAAAACTATCAAGTAACGCATATTCTCGCTTGCAATAAAGACATGGGGACAAATTTAATCATTATTACTTTTTTACATTTTAACATTTCTTATTCCTTTCTAGTGATATTATATTGTCCTTCCCAGTGTACCACTAGTGTCAAACAAAATCAGTATCTTCTTCTGTTCCATTGCGAACGGCTGTATATTTTCATATCCTCCCTACTCCATTACTTTAAAGTATCCTGTAAGAGGTTCTATTTATTATCCTTCACATCTATTCATGACTCTGTTCTTCATTTGTAATTTCACAACACATAGTTTGAAAGTGTAATAAATTCACTTCAAGGCGGAGTTCCGTTGATGTTTTCTGCTGGTTGAAGCTATTGTCATAACACTATGAGTCGCTAACGATGTGTTTGTGCCTCTGCCAGTAATGATAACGGTAATGACTGGTACAAAACGCAGCGCTAATAGCATTCATGCACTCTAATGGCTATCCCATCTGCTGGGTGCTGACGTAGCCAAACTTGGCAATCGTATTCCGCTCTTATAGTAAGACAGGAAGAGAAATCTGAACGAGAAGCAAGGAAAGAGAAACACAAAATAAAAATTGAATCTTCACTGCATTTTTTAATTACGGGTACTCTGCCAATCAAAACATATTCGAAGTCGTGCATGATATACGTAACGTTTTATTTCAAATGTAACACTTCTCAGATCCATTGAATAAATTTTTGATACAAACAAAATATAAAGGATGGAAGTTAAAAATAAAAACATTAACTTTTCAGACCTCAGTATTTTTCCTGTGGTTACACAAATTATTGTAAAATATAGTCTCTTGGATACACGCAAAACGAAGACCATATTTTGACATGTTTTTAAAAGTATTTATTTTCATTTACGACATGTCCATCTTCGCACACAGGTTGCATTGAATCGTAAATGTGTCCATCTTCTAACAGTTTCTATGAATTACCTAGGAATCCACGTAAAGAGGAATTAAAAATGAGACACTCACTTAGGAAGTGTAATTTCTAAGTGCATAAGTCCTTACACTTCATGATGAGTGTGCTAAGGGTTACCAGTTGACAGGCGTAGGGCTATATATCACCCATTAGCGCAGTCATGGACTATCGAACAGCCGAATGGGATCCATACCAGACAGGACTCATTAATGAATTTGCGATGGTACAGCGAAAGGTGTAAGATTCGTGCTGAATTATTTAAATCCTAGAAGTACAGTAGTGTGACAAGTATCATTGAAAAACTTGGGTGGGGGACGCTGCAGACTAGAAGGAAACGAATGCGGTTATGTGCCATGTATAACGCCGACAGGAATAAGCCTGCTTGGGGAGAGATGAACAGTCGACTAGAAAGGTCCTGTTAAATAAGTAGGACAGATCATCTGCATAAAGTAAGTATTTTCTGTAAATCGGGGATTTGATGATTGGAATGCATTTACCTGCCCTCTCACCTACTCCACACATCTCCTTCTCCGATACAAATCTCCTGGCCTAAGAGACGAGTCACCGTCTAGGAGGCCCGCCTCCGCCTTCAGGGAAGGATTGAAAAAAATTGCAGTAAGACGCGTGAAAGTTTGGCGGGAATTGTCCTGTCTGAGCTCTACATAGGACTGAATGTGTAGCATCCGCAATCGTGGCAGGTCGATACTTTACTACAAGTTCTGCAGCATTGTCAATGGATGGTGCGCAATTGCATTTGCTTAACGATTGTTGCAAACTGTCGAAAGTAAAACCCGAACTTCCATCATCCCAAAATATGTCATGTCTAAAATTATGTCAGTCTCATAAGTGTGGAAATTGTGCCTTGAATGTTCAGTTGTTCGAACGGTTAATTAAACTCAAAGGGCAAAGAGTAGCTCTCCATCAGCATCGGACGATTTGCTAATGGTGTTGCAAGGGAGGTAGAGCAGGAGGTAGGGATCACGCGCAGGTTTCCCCACCACGGTTGGCCGTCGGTGACCTCATCGGAACCCTCAGCGTCTTGTCTTCTGTATGTGGTAATACACAGCTGTGAGCTATATTGTTTTAGCCACAAGTTAGAGATAAGAGAACTTTATTGAGTTTTTAACCTCACCTCAGAAAAGGCATTCCACTTCACGATTACATCAGAGTAATAACAGGAGATCAAATACGGTGTGAATCAAGCAGCGTTTCTGAAGCATTTTGGTCTTTAACTCTTTATAAAAATGGTTGTAACAATACTAAGACAGTGATCGCAGTGAAACGGCTATTCCATCATCATGTTCTTGTTCCCAATACCTATGATAACAATAACGAGCGGCTGTAATTGTTACAGACTCGAACATTAAAGCTTGATGACTGCAAGAAGTTTGCCCATTGTTACAAACAATATTAGGAAACTATATACACTGTCAACAACACAAACAACAAATTTTATAAAAGTGCCAGGAACTGACAAATTCCACGTTAACGTTAGATAGGGCATATAAATTGATGACCAAGTATATTAACATTGCTATCACTGGTTTAATATACAACTTAATAAACTGTCTTTCATAAAAAATTAACAGGGTGTTATACACAAAGGATAATGCTGATATTTTAATTTGTTTATCAAACACACTTACCTATAGCATCAGCTTATCTTCTTTCTCAATCGGTATTGTATTAGCTGAAAATCGGTCTCTTGAATACTTTACTTTTATTTAAAGCGTGCTTTGGAATAAAAGAACGGCTTCTCCCAAAGCAACTTGCAAATTCATGATTTTTGGGAAATTTCTTCCTCAGGATATCCGTAAGGTTTGTGATGATGTTAGAATCCTCTTCAAGCTGTTTCCCGTGGTAACATTTGATACTCCTTTTCCATGTGCACTAACGGGGTGTACCCTCTCTCTGTAGGCTCCATCAAACTGTCTCTAGATATGTTTGAAGTCTAATTTCCAACCCTTGTTGTAGGCTGACCTGTTTTCTCTGCTTAGTCGCTTTTTTTCCCCGTGATTTTCTTCTCTACCACAAAAGCGATGTAGCCAGTGAAGTCTTGAAGCAGGTCATCACGATCCTTGGTTTCGCGACTGTCTTCGACCTGTTCCACTAGCCCTTCAAGGCCTTTAACGAACCCTTGCCCATCCTGGTAAAGAATAAGGAGATGTTGTGGACTCAACGCTGGCCTTGGACTGGCACACGATATCCGAGTTTTGATCGACTTCATCAGTAGCATATCACATATTTGAACGTAATGTTTCGTAATACTCTGGAAAACAGTTGGAATTTCTAATCGTCTCGGAAGCATTGAGGCTGAGAAGCAATGATTTCATCCTTTGCTTCATAGCTGTCGCAAGAGGACGGTCGTAAAGTCTTTCTACCCTCGAAGCTGACAAAAAAAAAGTCTTGGTTACTTCTTGCTGCCATCGTCTATTTAGGTGAGTGGCTTTAGGGAATAAATGAAAGTGTATTTTTCGTTCCTTTTCGTGCCTGCTATGATTTGTGCAACCGGCAATGGCGCAAAAAGCCATACGGAAAGTAAGTAAGGGTTATTCTGCCCGAAGACAGGTCCGAACCTCCGCAGAGGTATTCCTGAGCCGGAGTTTACGTGCGGTAGGGTGGCCAGTTCCTTTCCGCTCCTCCATTCCCTTACCCCCACCAACAGCGTGTGGCAACCCATCCAACTCCTGAACACGCTCAATGTTGCTTAACTTCGGAGATCAAACGGGATCCGGTGTTTCAACACGGCTACGACCGTTGGCTATACGGAAAAGTGTACATTATAACTTTTTTTTTTACTTTTTATCACATAAAATAAACCCGCGCGCTTTCTTATACACCACAGATACGTTACGGTCGTGAATTATTAGCTCCTAGCTTCTGTGTGCACAGTGATTCTTATTCGAACTACCTCTACCTTCAACGCGAGGAACCTGCGTGACGTCCCAGCTCAGCTTTGTTCTCCTGTGATATATTCTACGTACCTTGATGCTGTTAATGAACTGAAGTGGCGGAACAAGGCGAGTCACACTGAATAAGTCCGAGATGTTGAACATGTAGGACGCTTCATTCTGTTGTCAGGGAATGTAAAATACTAATTGTGTCCTATTAGAAGTACATGTATCGCTTTCATGATATTGTCGGAAAATAAAGAAGCAGTGCCGAATTAAACTGGTGTTCTTTGTCTTGACCTATATTTAGCCTTTATTACGTTTATCTATAAAAATAAGGCAACATAATTCCTACTTACCCTCAAATGGCTGTTGATGCATGTTAATTCACGACCAAACTCTGGGTTTAGAATGCAGGTTTGGAATACCTAGATTATTCTACAGTTACTGCGTTCTTGTATGCACTGACACTGTACACCAACATTTCCACACTAGCAAATTGTATAACGAATTATTTTGATTCATAACCCAGGGAGTACAATCACTGGGATATGAAGAAATGGAAAGGTACAAGCCACTTCGCTGCAATACTGTCCTGCATCATTATACGTTGAATGATCTTTTATCCTTTGATTGAAGTACGGCTGTTCTTTATAGTTCTTGTGTTCAAGACACTAATGTTTTGATACCTACTGCCCATTTATATAATATGTATATTTTACACAAATCAATTTATTAATTAACCTTTTGACGTTTGTATGTTTCTTTTAGAGAATGTTTCAATTTTAGTCCACAAAAAAGTTGTAGTACATATCTTGAACTTGCTATGTACTATTTTTACGTGTTGTTACTCCGTAAGCGCAGTTTGATACAGCATACCAGGCCATCTAGTCCAGCACTAAACTCTTCATCTCGATGCAACTATTGCAACCCTTATCTACTCGGAATTTTATTATATTATTATTATTAACAAATACATCATAATAGGGAAACATCCTGGTGGGATGGTCACTTACAGTAGTGTGATAATAAAGTAAATTTAAAACATAATCACCCAACAACAACAAAACTACATCAAGCAATTCCTCGGAAATAAAACATTATAAGAAATTTTACTAGTTTAACATTCCAAATCCATCATCATCACATACAAACTCACACACAGTTGAAGTATTTCCAATGCTTAATATTACGGCTTACATTACTATAGGATGAGCTTACTACTATCTTAACAATACAAGTGATAATAAAGTTAAAACGGAACTACCCAACAACACCACTACAGCAACAAGAGAACAACACGCAATTCCATGGAAAAAAATATTACAAGAAATACTAGTAGTTCAACATTCTAAATCCTGCATCATCATGTACAAATTCACACACAACTTAAGTATTTCCGGTGCTTAACACTACGGCTTATAATACTAAAGGTTGACCTTACCACTAGGTTAGCATAACAAGTGATAATAAAGTAAGGTTAATACATAATTATACAACAACAACAAAACAAGAGTACAACCAATTCAATTGAAAGAAAATATCACAAGGAATACAATAAGTTTAACGTTCTAAATCCAGCAACATCATGTACAAATTCACACACAATTTAAATATTTCCAGTGCTTAACACTACGGCTTACAATACAACAGGTTGAGCTTACTACTAGCTTAACACTACAATTGGAAATAATGTAAAGTTAAAACACAACTACCCAACAACAACAACTGCAACAAGAGGAGGAGAACAAGCTATTTCATGGAAAGAAAACATTACAAGAAATACTACTAGTCTAACATTATAAATCCAGCTTCATCATATACAAATTCTCGCCATGATTTTCTAAGCATTCCCTTTAAGAGTGCACAAAAATGAACACCTCGCGATAGAATAAATGAAATTCAAGTAACTAGTCGTGACAATGACCCTTCATTGAACTTAACCTGCGGTTCCTCAGCTTTCTGCTAAATAATTTATTATTGAAAACGCACACATGCCGTGCAATAAGAAATCATTACATTAAATTTACATTGCTTTTCTTTGCTATAAGCTACAATGGATTTCTGTCTATTCCTGCATTTTATAATATGGTATATATCACAGAGTTCCAAGCATAACTCACACACACATGCGTCATTTGGTTCGTGATATAATTTGTTGCGACACACCTTGTGATGAAAACCATGGATCGCCAGTCTCGTCGTCACGTGTCGCATAGCATGATTAGCTTCCATCCAGGTCCTGTCTTGCATAGCAGATGTTGCATAGAAGTCCTTTGGTATGTTGTTTTTCTTCTCATTCAGATCTTGTATAAGTTGTTCAAAGCTCGCACTAGCTGGAAGTATGAGCTCATATCTCAGATCCTCTATTAAGAAGGTCTCCCTGGTAAGCTCATATACTAGCCTCGATCTTGCATTCTGCGGGACTAGTAGAATTCTCTTCAGGTATCTGGCCTTTACTCGCTCCAATTCTTCTAGCTGTTTGTATGTGAGGTGTTCTCCCACTAGTTCTAGGCCATATGTCAGAACAGGTAGTATCTTCAACCTAAACAGGTCCATAGCTGTGTTGATCGACAGTTGCGTGATGTTTCTGATTTCATTCATAACTCTAGTGGCCGCCACTGCTCTAGATCTTACATGTAGTCTGAAACACTTTCCCGTCGTTTGGATTGCGATACCTAGGTACTTAAAATTGTTAGCCCTCTTGAGAAGTTTGCCATTGCATTTGACGTTCTCTGCTTCAGTGAGTCTTCCTCTCTTCCTTCTTCTAAATAATTCTCCAAGGATTCCTAGGGATTGATATAGGTTGATTACTGGTATGAATATGACGGTCCAGTTCCTCAGAATAGTAGCGTTTACGAGTACTGTTGGTCAACGGCAACCTAATGTTCCTTTCAGAACAATACGACGCCAATCCACTCAGATTATTTGGATAATTATTTCGTAATAAAATATATTCAATATAAGTTTATCCACTACACACTTTGCTATTTCAATTATGCCAGGTAAGAGTCAAGCAATGTTTATGGTAACTTGTAGTGAACTGTATAATTTAAATTTCCCCTAAAAACGTACAAGAGGACACATTTATTGGCAAAGTGTAGATAAAAATTATGATTTCAGGTTCCTCTTTATAGCTTTCGTCTTTCAAATAGATAGCTACAATTTTGTGAGAGAGTAGGATACTTTCAAAGGACTATTTTCAGCTAGTATTCAATGTGATGTTTCAATAATTTACTAGAAAATTTATCGTGAAATTTAACTGATATATTTCACTAAAATAATGCTGAGGTTTAAATCGTGTTTCTCTGATGTTGTATTTCACGAGAATGTAATGTGATACTCGTAATTAAGTAGCAGTCAGATCCTCTGAAAACATCTGATTACAGGTTAAAATTAAGATCATCCTAAGGAAGAAAAGAGTTACATATAAATTAGGGCACTGGTGGCAGATGGCCCAAATAAAATAGCTCACGCCAGCTCAGTGAAGGAGATGGAGTGATTTAATTACGTAAAATGGAGCAACGAGGGAAGAGAATAAAGACCAGACGTTTCAGGAAGAAGACACTTAACTCAAAGTGATCTCAGCCTCCTTTGTTGGAACAATCTGCGTGGAAAACGGAAACTTGAAGTTCTTTCACTGACGCTTAGCGTATTCTCTTCAGAGCTAACATCCACCTTTTAGAATAAACACAATAAAACGTATTCTGTAGTTCTAAGACTACCATTTTGGCGAGCTAGAGAAGTAGGTTGTTATTTCTGCAACCAGAGTTGGCAGGTATAATTAATGCCCACCTACGTGGTCTTAGGACAACGCAATTTGCGATCTAATGTCCACTTATATGCAACAAAACATAATTATATTCAGAAGTAGCTGTCGTAGCAGTGGTTGCCAGGAGAGTTTTGTGTAAATGCAACAGTAATGCCATCTAGCGGAGGTGAATGGTAGTAGAAGAAAGAAAGGAGAAAAGGAAATAAGAAAAACAAAACAAACATTAACGACAATAATGAAGGATAATGATAATAAGATACGAGTTAGACGTGCTGTTAGGGGTACGCAGTTGTGAACTTGTATCCGAGAGATAGTGAGTTCAAGCCCCACTGTCGGCAACCCTAAAGTTGGTTTTGCGTGGTTTCGCATTTTCACACAAGGCAAATACTGTAGCTGTAGCTTAATTATGGCCACGGCCGCTTCCTTTCCACTCGTAGGCCTTTCCTTCCCCATCGTCGTCATAAGACCTATCTGTGTTGGTGCGACGTAAAACAAATTGTAAAAAGAATAGGAAACAGGGGATGATAACAGGGGAAATTAATATAATTACCAACCTCTGCTTATGACCTAACAGACAGACACTGGTAGGTTGAAGACAAAGTTAAATGTAGTAATATATGAGTTGTTGTATTGTAGTGTCATTATCATTTCTGCTCAATTTAAGTTAGATGAAATGTAGGATATTTAAATGAAAACATTCCTTTATTCACTCATTCATAAAACTCTGTCCCAGTTGGTAGCTATCAGTGACTGGAAGAGCCGAGTGCTTATTCATTAATTCATGCACTCAGTCATGCATCCGTTCATTCATTCAATTAGGCAGTCAGTACTTCATTCATTCATAATGGAATGTTCAGTTCAGTCCATGGAGTCATTCACTTTCTCAATGATAATAATGTTATTGGGTTTACGTCCCTCTAACTACTTTTACAGTTTTAGGAGATGCCGAATTGCCTGAATTTAGTCCCGCAGGAGTTCTTTTACGTGCCAGTAAATCTACCGACATGAAGCTGACGTATTTGAGCATCTTCAAATACCACCGGTCTGGGCTAGGGTCGAACCGGCCAATTTGGGGTCAGAAGGCAAGCGCCTCAACCGTCTGAGCCACTCAGCCCGGCACTTACGCATTCAAACACTCATTAATCAATGAATCCTGTCTCCGCAGTTTGTAGCTAGGCTATCCGTGAATGGGTGAGAAGAGTCTTAGTCACGCACAAAAACAATCCAATCAAGAAATCAACCATTCACTATATTCATGCAGTCATAATGTATGTTGTAATTGTACGATAACTCTATAAGACTTGTGACACAAACATCAGCATTAAATAAGTTTAGGAAGGAGAAGATACCTGTCGTCCTAGAAGATACAACACTGTTAAATTCTTGGACAAACAGTAGTGTAGTAATAGCCAAATAATTATAAGAGTAGAATGTATTGCATGTATCGAATTTTATGAATTACAATAAACGAAAGCTGTCTCCCCAGTTTAACGAGATCCGGAACTATATATCATTAGTGATGGGACATTCCATTCATTTTACTGAATCGATTCATTTGATTCCATTCACGTTACTGAATCGATACAGTGATCCAATTCACGTCACATTAGAGTCACCGTTCCTACTGCATCTGTGTACACTGACTTAGCAAATGCCATGGGATAGTCACCTAATAGCGTGCGGGGCCTCCTCTGGCCCTGCGAATTGCAATGATACGCCTGGAAGTGAGTCGACAAGTGCCTGGTAGTCCTCTGGACGCAGCTGACACCAAATCGTTTGCAGAGCAGCCGCCAATGCTGGTCTGTTCGTTGGCGCGGATCCATAGCAAGGAGGCTGCGTTCCAGGACATCCCAGGTATGCTCCATAGGATTCATATCGGGGCTCCTGGTGGCCATGGCGGTCGTGGGACCTCCGCTGCATGTTCCTGGAACCATTCCCGGGCGACGTAGGAGCGATGTGGCGGCGTGTTATCATCTTGAAACAACGCAGAACCGTCTGGGCGCTGGAAGGCCAAAAATGGGTGGAGGTGGTCTCCGACCAGCTCAACATAACTCGTACCATTCAAAGTCTCTTCCAGAACAACTAGGCGGCCCATTCCCTACCAGGAAAATGCACCCCAGACCATGACAGAGACACCAGTGTCCTGGACCACGCCTTCGAGCCAGGCGGGATCCATCGCTTCATGTGGTCTGCGCCATACACGGTGCCTCCCATAGGCATGGTGCAGTTGAAATCGTGATTCGTCCGACCATATCACTTTACGCCATTGTTCCAGTGTCCATCCCTGGTGCCTGGCGACAAATGCGCGTCGTTGTGCCTGATGACGTTGCGTTAACAGTGGCACCCCTGTACGGCGCCCGCTCCCATACCCCATAGAACCCATGTTCCTAAGGATTGTCCACTGGAAGACGTGTCTAGCACGGCCTGTGTTGAATTGAGCCGTGATTTGTTTCACGGTCGCCCGTCTGTCACTATTGGCAATCCGTCTCAGATGTCACCGGTCACGGCAACCGAGGGTGGCTGGACGGCCGGTTGTTCGTATGTTGTGGGCGGTGACACCCGCATTCAACCATTCACGATACACCCTGGACACGGTTGATCGTGTGAAATCGAATTCACGCACCACTTCCGAAATCGCACTTTCCATCCGTCGGGCACCGACCACCATACGCCATTCGAACGGTGGCAGCTCACGACGACGTTCCATGTTACACCTGTCACATGCACAGCTACTGCTCACAAGGTCTCCTATACAACTGCCGCTGGCACAGGGGGCGTGTGGTGCGCAGACAACACACCTGCGCATCACTGCTCCGCTGTCCCATGACATTTGCTCAGTCAGTGTTTGCTGCTGCCATCTGGTCTTCATACTATGAACACCTTTCTTAGAAAAGAAAATGCCAGTTACTGTAATACATCGAAGGTTTCCGGCGACGCAGGATGGGAAGTGTTCGGGATTAGGAAGGTGGCAGCCATGGCCTTAATTAAGGTACAGTCCCACGATTTCCTGGTGTAAAAATGAGGAAAATACGGAAAACCACCTTAACGGCTGCCGACGGTGGAATTCGAACCCACCATCCCCCGAATGCAAGCGCATAGCTAAACGATACTAACCGTACGTCCAACTGGCTTAGTCGTTTTTGAAAATATGTATTTTTCTATCATCAGAGGATTTTCTTAAATCGTCATATTTTCTGATTCAACATACTGTTGATTAAGTTATTGCGTCAGTCGGCTCACTTACTGTCCACATATTATTGAAGTCTTGTGCAATGATGTGACATACGAACTGAGAGAATACTGAGTCGTTCTTGCCAATATAAAACAGGTACTTTTGAGCGGTCATGAGCATGGCTCATAATCACACGACAGGCTAGAGTCGAGTTTAATTAATTGTCAAATGTCAATTAATTTATGATTCAAAGATTTGTTAAACTAATAAATAGTATAACCTAATAAACTACCTACTTACTAGCTACTTCAGAATTGTGTTTAAACTACCTTTTTAACACTGCAAATAAATCCATCTATTATTTAAACCTCCCTGTAAGGAGAGGACAGTGAATGCAATTAACCGTGTGTGTGTTGTGTCTCACTGATCCGTGACTGCATACGATTCTTTCGGTGTGCCATGGCTCACTGTATGTCTCGCTGCAGCGGAAGCTCGGCTCTCTGCCAGTGTCCGTGTGCCGATAAGGAGCCGTGTGTACCTTGTGTCTCACTGAGCCGTGCTGTGCGCACGATTCTTTCGGTGTGCTATGATTCACTGTCTCGCTGCAGCGGAAGCTCGGCTCCCCACCAGCACTCTCAGCAGGGAGTAAACTGAATCGTGTGTCGTGAGCTGGCCGTTCCTGTGAATCGATTCACTCGAAGACTTGAATGAATCGATACACTGTTTCGAATCATGCATTCAGTATCCAACACTATACTGTACATCATTCCATGTTAACCCTTTATAGGGCAGAACTATGTTTGGATATTTTTAATTTTATTTTTAAGATATTCCTGAGTGACATCTTATTAAGGAAAGAATTAATAAAGATTGAATTTCAACATCCTTCATAGTTATAATTATAAAAATAGTAGGCAGTCTTTAACCACAAAGCGTTTAGGGAAATCATGGGCGGTGATGGGTCAGTGGTTAATAAATTAACCACATTAAAAGAACAGTAATATATGGTTATACATGTTTATTTAATTCAATTTTATTACATATATTTACAGTTGGAAGTCTAAACATTAGTGTGGAAAGGTTCAAAACATTTTTTGCATAAAGCTACCTTACAGCTAGAGCAAGCCAACTTTGACCTTTTTGGTTTTGCTTGAGTACTGTAATGTCCACATCGCCTACATATACTGGGTATAGGCAGATGACCTCCACCACCCTTGGAGGTCTTATCACCCTTGAACATCGCTTTGGTAACAATTACCTGACCAGAACCGTTGTTTTTCTTTATCTTAGAGGAAAGTTTTGCTATCGGTTCATCAGAAAGTGAACTCCTGAACTGTAAATGAGTCATACTTTTAATGTTTCAAGTTCACTATTTTTCGTATAGAGAATTAACTAATTTACAATAGCTGAATCAATCATGTAATAAAAGAGCTTCATCCAGCCTCTTCGTGACTTCCACGATATGCTGGTATACAATCATCCGTCATTATGGCGTCTGTTAAATAAAAGTCACTCCAGACATAGCTGCCTTTTTCTATTAGAATTTGGAATGTGTTCTGGTGTTTGCTAGGTTTGTCTGCATTCTGATGTTTTCAATAAAGAAAGTTTCTTTCAGTAAGACATAGGTCAGTCTTGGTGTGGCTGTCTTCCCGATACCCAGGATACGTTTCATATAACAAGCTTTAACTTCTTCTTGCGTTATCAAGTCGTTAATTTCAAGTTTATCCCAGATTATATTGATTCCAAAAGTTGCTATTGGTGCTATAGTTGTTTTAAATAGTATCATTGCTTTTTTTTTAGTTTTTGTGGTTGTTGATTGTTGTAAATTGCATTTATTGCTGATGTTGTTCTTTCTTTGATATTATTGTTAAAGGGTGCCAGATGTTGTTTGAAGAGTAACTCTGAGATATTTGAATTTTGGAACTACTTCCAGAGATTTATTTTGAAGGGTCAATGTACCTTTTGGAGAGAGCTTACCGCCTCTTCTGAAAGTAATTTGTTTAGCTTTGTCATGATTTATTTGTAAGTCATTTCCTAGGGCCCATGAAGTGAGTCTGTTGGTAAAGAATTGCTCTTATGGCAACAGGGTTGCCATATCGAGCGGCGCTGTTCAACACCTTCTCGGGAAAATGGCGGCACAAACATTTGTGAAATTCAGTATTCGAGTTAAAAATCAGAGGAGCCTAAACTGCAAATAACTAAAGGCCTTTAATACGTTAAGGCTATTCTAAGCATTCTCCTGTGTAACCACATTTCAAAGGCCTATAATCTGTTCACGGCATTCTGAGCATTCTGAGCATTCTCCTGTGTAACTACATTTAAAAGGCCTCTAATCTGTTCACGGCATTCTGAGCAGTCTCCTGTGTAACCACATTTCAAAGGCCTCTAATATGTTCAGAGTATTCTGAGCAGTCTCCTGTGTAACCACATTTCAAAGGCCTCTATTCTGTTCAGGGTATTCTGAGCAGTCACCTGTGTAACCACATTTCAAAGGCCTCTAATATGTTCAGAGTATTCTGAGCAGTCTCCTGTGTAACCACATTTCAAAGGCCTCTATTCTGTTCAGGGTATTCTGAGCAGTCACCTGTGCAACCACATTTCAAAGGCCTCTAATCTGTTCACGGTATTCTAAGCATTCTCCTGTGTAAACACATTTCAAAGGCCTCTAATATGTTAAGGCTATTCTGAGCATTCTCCTGTGTAACCGCAATTCAAAGGACTGTATTTTGTTCAGGCTATTCTGAGCATTCTCCTCTGTAACCACATTTCAAACGCCTCTAATATGTTTAGGCTATTCTGAGCATTATCCTGTGTAACCACATTTCAAAGGCTTCTAATCTGTTCAGGGCATTCTGAGCATTCTCCTGTGTAACCACATTTCAAAGGCCTTTAATCTGTTCTGGGTGTTCTGAGCATTCTCCTGGGTAACCACATTTCAAAGGCCTCTAATCTGTTCTGGGTATTCTGAGCATTCTCCTGTGTAACCACATTTCAAAGGCCTCTAATCTGTTCTGAGTATTCTGAGCATTCTTCTGTGTAACCACATTTCAAAAGTCTCTAATTTGTTCAGGCTATTCTGAGCATTCTCCTGTGTAACCGCATTTCAAAGGTCCCTAATTTGTTCAGGCTATTCTGAGCATTCTCCTTTGTAACTGCATTCCAAAGCCTGTGCGGCTCCATGGCTAAATGGTTAGCGTGCTGGCCTTTTGTCACAGGGGTCCCGGGTTCGATTTCCGGAGGGGTCGGGAATTTTAACCTTAATTGGTTAATTTCGCTGGCACGGGGACTGAGTGTATGTGTCGTCTTCATCATCATTTCATCCTCATCACGACTCGCAAGTCGCCTACGGGAGTCAAATCTAAAACCCTGCATCTGGCGAGCCGAACTTGTCCTCGGACACTCCCGGCACTAAACGCCATACACAATTTCATTTCATCTCATTTCAAAGCCTCTAATCTGTTCAGGCTATTCCGAGCATTCTCCCGTGTAACCACATTTCAAAGACCTCGAATCCGTTCAGGGTATTTTGAATATTCTCCTGTGTAGCCTCATTTCAAAGGCCTCTAATCTGTTCAGGGTATTCTGAACATTCTCCTGTGTAACGACATATCAAAGGGTTCTAATCTGTGCACGGCATTCTGAGCATTCTCCTGTCTAACCACATTTCAAAGGCCTCTAATATGTTCACGGCATTCTGAGCATTCTGAGCATTCTCCTGTGTAACTACATTTCAAAGGCCTCTAATCTGTTCACGGCATTCTGAGCAGTCTCCTGTGTAACCACATTTCAAAGGCCTCTAATCTGTTCAGGCTATTCTGAGCATTCTCCTGTATAACCACATTTCAAAGGCCTCTAATCTGTTCAGGGTATTCTGAGCATTCTCCTGTGTAACCACATTTCAAAGGCCTCTAATCTCTTCAGGCTATTCTGAGCATTCTCCTGTGTAACCACATTTCAAAGGCCTCTAATCTGTTCAGGCTATTCTGAGCATTCTCCTGTATAACCACATTTCAAAGGCCTCTAATCTCTTCAGGCTATTCTGAGCATTCTCCTGTATAACCACATTTCAAAGGCCTCTAATCTCTTCAGGCTATTCTGAGCATTCTCCTGTATAACCACATTTCAAAGGCCTCTAATCTCTTCAGGCTATTCTGAGCATTCTCCTGTATAACCGGATTTCAAAGGCCTCTAATCTGTTCAGGGTATTCTGAGCATTCTCCTGTGTAACCACATTTCAAAGGCCTCTAATCTCTTCAGGCTATTCTGAGCGTTCTCCTGTGTAACCACATTTCAAAGGCCTCTAATCTGTTCAGGCTATTCTGAGCATTCATCAATAATATCAATCATCAATCAATCAATACTGATCTGCATTTAGGGCAGTCGCCCAGGTGGCAGATTCCCTATCTGTTGCTTTCCTAGCCTTTTCCGAAATGATTTCAAAGAAATTGTAAATTTATTGAACATCTCCCTTGGTAAGTTATTCCAATCCCTAACTCCCCTTCCTATAAATGAATATTTGCCCCAGTTTGTCCTCTTGAATTCCAACTTTATCTTCATATTGTGATATTTCTTACTTTTATAGACGCCATTCAAACCTATTCGTCTACCAATGTCAATCCACGCCATCTCTCCGCTGACAGCTCGGAACATACCACTTAGTCGAGCAGCTCTTCTTCTTTCTCTCAATTCTTCCCAACCCAAACATGGCAACATTTTAGTAACGCTACTCTTTTGTCGGAAATCACCCAGAACAAATCGAGCTGCTTTTCTTTGGATTTTTTCCAGTTCTTGAATCAGGTAATCCTGGTGAGGGTCCCATACACTGTAACCATACTCTAGTTGGAGTCTTACCAGAGACTTATATGCACCCTCCTTTACATCCTTACTACAACCCCTAAACACCCTCATAACCATGTGCAGAGATCGGTACCCTTTATTTACAATCCCATTTATGTGATTACCCCAGTGAAGATCTTTCCTTATATTAACACCTAGATACTTACAATGATCCCCAAAAGGAACTTTCACCCCATCAACGCAGTAATTAAAACTGAGAGGACTTTTCCTATTTGTGAAACTCACAACCTGACTTTTAGCCCCGTTTATCAACATACCATTGCCTGTTGTCCATCTCACAATATTTTCGAGGTCACGTTGCAGTTGCTCACAATCTTGTAAGTTATTTATCACCCTATAGAGAATAACATCATCCGCAAAAAGCCTTACCTCCGATTCCACTCCTTTACTCATATCATTTATATATATAATAAAACATAAAGGTCCGATAACACTGCCCTGAGGAACTCCCCTGTCAACTATTACAGGGTCAGACAAAACTTCACCTACTCTAACTCTCTGAGATCTATTTTCTAGAAATATAGCAACCCATTCAGTCACTCTTTTGTCTAGTCCAATTGCACTCATTTTTGCCAGTAGTCTCCCATGATCCACCCTATCAAATGCTTTAGACATGTCAATCGCGATACAGTCCATTTGACCTCCAGAATCCAAGATATCTGCTATATCTTGCTGGAATCCTACAAGTTGATCTTCAGTGGAATAACCTTTCCTAAAACCGAATTGCCTTCTATCGAACCAGTTATTAATTTCACAAACATGTCTAATATAATCAGAAAGAATGCCTTCCCAAAGCTTACATACAATGCATGTCAAACTTACTGGCCTGTAATTTTCAGCTTTATGTCTATCACCCTTTCCTTTATACACAGGGGCTACTATAACAACTCTCCATTCATCTGGTATAGCTCCTTCGGCCAAACTCCTGTATAACCACATTTCAAAGGCCTCTAATCTCTTCAGGCTATTCTGAGCACTCTCCTGTATAACCACATTTCAAAAGCCTCTAATATGTTCAGGCTATTCTGAGCATTCTCCTGTGTAACCACATTTCAAAGGCCTCTAATATGTTCAGGGTATTCTGTGCATTCTCCTGTGTTACCACATTTCAAAGGCATCTAATCTCTTCAATGAGAAAGCTTTAACAGACCAGGTCTGTACTCCATAAACTTATATTGACTAGACGTAACATCCCAACAGTTTTTACTGAGTTTGAGGTTTAGATTATTATCACAAAACACTGACCTCATCTTTTGTTCATCACTGTTCTTTGTTATCACTTTATTTGTTTAAGCAATATACTGTATGACAAGTTGAAATTCACTGGCTAGTGTTATAGGAGAGATGTGCCTCGGAGGATAGATAAAGTCATAACACTTGTGATATCAATAGTAATCAGAGGTGATCAAGGCTAGAATGATGTAATTTATGAAATTATTGTTACGTAACCTTGAAGACAATCTCCTTCTTCTTGTGTATTTCCCACGTCCTTATGAGGCCATTGATGTGAACTGTTTGCACATGTGAACTTGGTCCAGTTTTACTGCCGGACACCCTTCCCGACACCAATCTTGTATGGAGCGTGTGTTGTGCATACATGAGGAGGAGTGAACTGGGACACACACAAAACACCCATTTCCCGAGTTAGGAGAATTAACAAGACGCAGAGGAAATCCCGACTCGGCCCGGAATTATCCTTAAATATTGCACGTACTTTCTCTCTCTGCATCTAGCATATTCCACTCCGAGGAAAAATGATATCGTGGTGAACATAAGACAGTAATACATCTCGTTGCTACCTTGCCCTAATCCCCTCGCTACAAGCTGGTAATGCGCAGTCTCCAAACAGCCTCACTGCTAAGACCAGCCAGATTTGCCCCTGCGAGAATCACAGGAACACAAGATTTTACTATGTTCGTAAATCATTTCATATTTCACCCCTGGATACAGCTTGTTCGCCAACATACGAATATTTCTCAGTTCTTACGCATTTTTCCTAGGCTCTCACTATGAAACACGATGTCTGCTAGACGTTTCCTTACCCTTTCTACAGAAATCTTCATTCAGAGTTCAGTGAAATTCGTGAAAACGAACATATTACTGGAACATCTGAAATGACTTCCATCTTAGTGACTGGTAAATAATGACGTTAGCCTCTCATCCAGTGTATTACTGTATTTATCGTAAAGATGCAAATACATACAGTTCTTAAATTAAACTACCAATGCAGAAATTGCAATGATTGAATATACTTTAGAGTGATGAAAACATGAAAATCCACAGTATATTTACAGTCATTCGATCGCGTCAAGAATGGAATGAATGAAACCCTCATCTAGCGGCGAGGATAGGAATTGTGCCAACTGCCGAAACCTGTCGCAGTCCTCTGGGACAACTATTAATGACTGAAAGATGAAATTAAATGATATTGGAGAGTGTTGCTGGAATTAAAGATGACAGGGAAAACCGGAGTAGACGGAGAAATCTCTGTCCCACTTCCACTTTGTCCAGCACAAACCTCACATGGAGTGACCGCGATTTGAACCACGGAACCCTGCGGTGACGGGCCGGAGCCACGGAGGCATTAATGTAGAGTTGACGAATAAATGCAGGTAAGTAAAAATTATAAGAGTCGTAAGTATATAGATTTCACATCTCTCGAACTATCCTGCATAGAACAAATGTGGTAAGAAGACAAGATAAATAAATAGTACACTTATTGTAATTTTGTCTGGATATTTAAAGTTTTCCTCATAATTCGATTTTCATTTAGAAATGATGTTCAGATAAATTTCCTTGTGCCTGTCTCTTTCTGGTGACATTATGGGGAACGGCTAAACATAATTTCCTGAAACCCAATAAATAAGATGAAAGATAGACAATTTAGCACTAGGCTACAACTAATTAATACTTTGTGGCCTATTAACACTAAGTGGTAGAAAAAAGCGAATGTCAAATTACTACGTTAATATTTGCTGAACCGAGAAACCGTACGGAGTAAACATTTTTAAAATCTACTCTGAGGGTGTTCATAGAAGCTGTCGACAATGTTACCCTAGACCAAGGATCATTGGCATTGTCATTAATGAGATCCGCTTTGCTGATGATACCGTTTTGTTAGCCAGTAGTCTTATTCATCTTCAAATTGTTATTAATAGCATTGTAAGGAGCAGTGCGGCATTTGGTCTGTTCATGAGTACTGGCAAGGCCGAACACACCAGAGCAGGCCTCCCTGCTCATCACCAGTACAATTAATGTTCAGTAAGTTTCATCTTTTAAATATGTTAGGACCCTAGTGAATGAGCATTGAACTCGAAAAAATGAAATAATATCCAGTTTCGGGCAAGCACAAAATATTGTTAAAAAATTAGTAGAGATCTCAACATTTACCTTCGACTTCGGACGTTACGATGGTATGTTGCTGTGTGTTTCCTATACTTATGTATGCTTTCGAAGACTGTACACTCAACCCTTTGCTGTTGAGACGGATTTAGGCTTTCGAAAATTAGTGTACAGAAGAATGACCCCAACAACTTATTAAATAAAGAACGAAGATCTGCGAGGCGACGAACAAATTTTTTACTTAAAGACTTGAATCGCTGGTATGGACGAAAATCTATTGAAATCTTTCGCGTTTCGTGAGTAATCGAAATAAATGCGATTGTCAATCTTAGCAGGGGGACTTTTTATCGCACGTTGAATAATAACGAGCACATTTGTTATTATTACATGTTTTACCAATTTCTAAAACTCTCTAAAAATTATAAATTCTGTCAACAATGAACATCGCTCATGCGGAAATAAGTCTCATTCGTTATGGCTGCAAACTAATAGGCGATGGTGGTGTTTCTTACCATAATGACTTTACAAGCCGCAAAAGGGTGTAATTTTAAATAATACTGTTTGAAGTGAGAAGATAACGCAGAGGAGCAATCGGTCGAAAATGTTTTGGGTAAATGAATTCATATAATTTGAAGGAAGTAAAAGACATCGTGGACTGAAATATTATCGTACCATCCAGACAGAAGATTAAAACATGTGTCGGACTACCCTAAGCAACTACAGTAACACTGGCTGGCTGACTATTGTTGTCAGTTGAGGAGCGCTTACTCTCTTCCGCTGCTACTAATCTCCAGTAGATAGCATTACTCTTGCAGTTACTAAGACTAAACCGTTCACAATGTGTAAACAATACATAGGACTCTACACATTGGATTACAGTGATCTTCAAATTGTTTCACAAGCCATAAAATACAATCAGTGTCAATATTACGAATAATTTGGTGGAATTTCGAAACTTGCCGAATCATAAAGTGAAAAATTTCAGTAACTGTCTGGCTCCATGGATAAATGGTTTGTGTGCTGGCCTTTGGTCCCAGGGGTCCCGGGTTGGATTTCCGTTCAGGGTCGGGAATTTTAACCATAATTGGTTGATTCTTTTGTCATGGGTGTATGTGTCGTTTTCATCGTCGTTCCAGGGTCATAACGACGCGCAGGTCGGCTAAGGGCGTCAAATCAAAACACGTGCATCTGACGAGCTGAACTTGTCCTAGGACATTCCCAGCACTAAAACCCATAGGCTATTTCATTTCAGTTCAATAACTAAATTAATTCTATTTGCTTACGGTGCCTTACATTCTAGTAGATTTCAAGAGATGCCAGAGTGTTGTAATTTTCTCCTGCAGGAGTTCTTTCATGTGCTGGAAGCCAGCAACACGGAATAGTTATATTTAAACAGTCTGAGATGCCGCCATACTGAGCTGAGATTGAGTGCAGAAGGACCAGACTATTACACAAGATACGCATACATCAAATTTTCCCTCATATTTCCCTTTTATTTTACACTAGCTGTAGCACCTGGCGTTGCCTGGATAGTTTCTGAATGTTTACTTTTAAGATTTGCATTACCAGTTAGTTATGTGTGAAGCGAATTTTTATAGAATTCCTTTTTGACTTGCAGATTGATATGTTACGATCTATTATGTAGTTTTATAATTATTTAGATGTTTGATTTCAAGATTCAGATTATTTAATTTTCGAGTAGAACTTCGTCCTTCTGGAAGCTCGAATCGAATGGGAAGTATTTGATCTTGTCAAAAATGAATAAGTGATAACAATATGTATTTAGCCGTCGCACTATAGATAAGATGTGCAGGATTTCAACTGTCAATGAGACTGTCCCCCTCTCGCCCCAATCCCTAAGAGATAAAAAATCTGGATTGTCAACATTCATCTCAGTGACCCCAAAACTCTAGAATCGACACTGTTTTCGATTATTATTATATCTCTCCCCCCCACACACACACCCACCCCAAAGGGTGTTGAACATGAACTTTAAAAAATTTGGAGTGTCACTAATCATTTCAGCGACCATGAAAACTATGGATTCGATACTATTCTAGATTATTTTTAAAGATTATCCCCCCTTTCCCCTGCCCGTAAGGGTGCTAGGGTTGTCTTACCACCACGCGGTTTGTCTCCTGATGCTAAATCATGAGTGTACCAAATTTGGTTGAAATCGCTCCAGTGGTTTAGGAGTTTAACACATACATACAAACAAACAATGACATGTATGCTATTTTTATACTTCGCCCCTTTCCATCGCCACCCAAAGGAGTCCTATGAGTGTCTCACGCAGCAGTACATTTTTTTCCAGATAGTAAGTCACAAGTGTACCAGTTTTGGTTGGCAGCTATGCTCAAACGTACATGCAAAATCTCGCTCTCTAGAATCCTGGAGCTGACGTTGCCATGGTTACGGCAGTTCATTTCTTTTATCCGATTCCTAGAGCAGGGGTAGTGTGGTGCCAATATCTCCATAATGGTTGGTTTTAGGGCCCGTAGGGCTTACCGAGTTTTGTTATTTGCGTCAAGAGGCTTAAAATGAGCTTTGTCTCGCCCTTGTACGACAAATTCGATTTCGCCTATATTAGCCTATTATTTTTATATTTTCATATCTCACCCCGTCGCCCCCCCCCCCCCATTGAATTGTTTTGAAAATAAAATACAGCCCATGTTACTCACTGGCAATGTAGCTTTCTATAAGTGAAGTAATTCTTAAAATCGGTTCAGTAGTTTTTGAGTCTATCCGTTACAAACAAATATACAATTTTTTCCTCTTTATAATATTAGTATACATTTCAATCCTTATTTCATTGTACTTTTAACTTAATTTACAAAACTTGTGGGGTAAAGCGCATGCATAAGTAAAAATGGCATGTGGTTTCCAAGGACGCCTATAGGACGTAAACTCAAACACTCAGTCCCTTACAGGAGTAATTAACCAATAGAAGCAAAATTCCATTAACCGACTGGGAATCAAACTGAGGACCCCTAGGCCAAAGGCCAGCACGCTATTTTTTGTTGGAACCGTACAGGTATGCGTAAGTAGAATGTTTTTCTCTTCCAATCACGTAAGGGTAGCTACGGGGAGAGTATTCATTCTAATCTTTACTGATACATGTATTTAGCTGTTTATAATATTAATGCTGATACTTGTCTGTTTTATTTAAAATTTCTGCACGAAAGAGGCAAGTTGTTTTTTCTCAAATTTTTCATTAAAAAATTCTGAGTTACACTGGGACAAACATCTTGACATCGGCATTGCAATATATGTAACACACGAGGCTCATTTGAGCAAGTATAATGTAGAATTAAAATAAACCATTTAACTAGCAACATCCGAGCTGGAAATGAGGTGCCGCACTCGGCTGCTGTAAAAACAACAACAGAGTTGCTTTTCATGTCTACTGATAGTTTATTTTATTGTACGAATGCCTGTCAAAATAAGCTGAACAATACCAAATATGCGTAATGAAAGAATATTGTCATTGCCTCACAGGCTAATAAACAGCGCATTCTTACTCTCGTTGAATGTGGTGGCTACAGAACTCGTGAAGCAATAGTCAGACGTTTCATCTTGCACTGCCCAGACGTAGATAACACGATGCCGTCCACCGGCGCCAATGGACAAATTTCAATACCATGTTTTCTAACATCATCTCATGTAGGTGTGGGATGCAGACGAAGAGTACACCCACGTCTTCTGCCTGTTGTAAGAGACGATAGAAAGGGGGTGACCAAGGGATCGGCTTTACTTGCAATTAGTGCCACTACATGTGCCTGGGCGTGCTCCCTCTCAGAGCAATAATCAGTACAACCTGAGAAACTCGTACCGCTATGGCCTCCGGCTGAATCTGTGATTAGTATCATCTGTGGGAGTAGTACCAATATATGAAAAACACCATAGGTCGGTGTTACCTGTGGTAGTGCCATAATGTGAGATATACCGTGGGTAACACTGCCTATGATTAGTACGGCAATGTGAGCAACACCAAGGGTTTAACTTATGTTTCCCGCGTTTAGTCCCACTATGTGCGGAACACCATCAGTCCGTGTTGCCTGTGAGTTACATGTGACATACCCTGAGTCTGAATTACCTGTAATTAGTAGCACCACGCGAGAAACACTTAGCCTGTGACTAGTACCACCACACGAGTGACAACATGAGCATACTTAGCATGTGACTAGTACCACCACACGAGTTACAACATGAGCATACGTAGCCCGTGACTAGTACCACCATGCGAGTGACAACATGAGCATACGTAGCCTGTGACTAGTACCACCATGCGAGTGACAACATGAGCATACTTAGCATGTGACTAGTACCACCACACGAGTGACATCATGAGCATACTTAGCCTGTGACTAGTACCACCATGCGAGTGACAACATGAGCATACGTAGCCTGTGACTAGTACCACCATGCGAGTGACAACATGAGCATACGTAGCTTGTGACTAGTACCACCACACGAGTGACATCATGAGCATACTTAGCATGTGACTAGTACCACCATGCGAGTGACAACATGAGCATATGTAGCATGTGACTAGTACCACCGTGCGAGTGACATCATGAGCATACTTAGCCTGTGACTAGTACCAACATACGAGTGACAACATGAGCATACTTAGCCTGTGACCAGTACCACCATGCGAGTGACAACATGAGCATACTTAGCCTGTGACTAGTACCACCATGCGAGTGACACCATTAGCATACGTAGCCTGTGACTAGTACCACCATGCGAGTGACACCATTAGCATACGTAGCCTGTGACTAGTACCACCATACGAGTGACAACATGAGCATACTTAGCCTGTGACCAGTACCACCATGCGAGTGACAACATGAGCATACGTAGCTTGTGACTAGTACCACCATGCGAGTAACAACATGAGCATACGTAGCCTGTGACTAGTACCACCATGCGAGTGACACCATGAGCATACGTAGCCTGTGACTAGTACCACCATGCGAGTGACACCATGACCATACGTAGCCTGTGACTAGTACCACCATGCGAGTGACAACATGAGCATACGTAGCCTGTGACTAGTACCACCACACGAGTGACAACATGAGCATACGTAGCTTGTGACTAGTACCACCACACGAGTGACATCATGAGCATACTTAGCATGTGACCAGTACCACCGTGCGAGTGACAACATGAGCATACGTAGCCTGTGACCAGTACCACCATACGAGTGACAACATGAGCATACTTAGCCTGTGACCAGTACCACCATGCGAGTGACACCATGACCATACGTAGCCTGTGACTAGTACCACCATGCGAGTGACACCATGAGCATACGTAGCCTGTGACTAGTACCACCATGCGAGTGACACCATGACCATACGTAGCCTGTGACTAGTACCACCATGCGAGTGACAACATGAGCATACGTAGCCTGTGACTAGTACCAACATACGAGTGACAACATGAGCATACTTAGCCTGTGACCAGTACCACCATGCGAGTGACAACATGAGCATACGTAGCCTGTGACCAGTACCACCATACGAGTGACAACATGAGCATACTTAGCCTGTGACCAGTACCACCATGCGAGTGACAACATACGTAGCCTGTGACCAGTACCACCATACGAGTGACAACATGAGCATACTTAGCCTGTGACCAGTACCACCATGCGAGTGACAACATGAGCATACTTAGCATGTGACTAGTACCACCATGCGAGTGACAACGTGAGCATACGTAGCCTGTGACTAGTACCACCATGCGAGTGACAACGTGAGCATACGTAGCCTGTGACTAGTACCACCATGCGAGTGACAACATGAGCATACGTAGCCTGTGACCAGTACCACCATGCGAGTGACACCATTAGCATACGTAGCCTGTGACTAGTACCACCATGCGAGTGACACCATTAGCATACGTAGCCTGTGACTAGTACCACCATGCGAGTGACACCATTAGCATACGTAGCCTGTGACTAGTACCACCATGCGAGTGACACCATTAGCATACGTAGCCTGTGACTAGTACCACCATGCGAGTGACAACGTGAGCATACGTAGCCTGTGACTAGTACCACCATGCGAGTGACAACATGAGCATACGTAGCCTGTGACTAGTACCACTATACAAGAACATCACGGGTCTAGTCGATGCCCGTGATTCGTACTTCTGTGTGAGAAACACCAGGGGTCTATTTTGCTTGTGAATAGTACACTTATGTTAGGAACACTATGGGTGTGTGTTGACTGTGAGTATTGTCAGCATGCGAGAAACACCACGATACTTCGTTACCTGTGTGTAAATCTACTATAGGAGGAGCTTTAGCAGTGGTTAGCTGCCTCTGTGGATCAGCGGTAGAGTGTCGGCCTCCGGATCCCAAGATAGCGGGTTCAAACCCGGCAGAGGTAGTCGGATTTTTGAAGGGCGGAAGAAAGTCCATTCGACACTCCATGCCGTACGATGTCGGCATATAAAAGATCTCTGGTGACACATTTGGTGTTTACCCGGCAAAATTCATTAAATCTCAGCCATAGACGCCCAGGAGAGTTTCGTTTTACTCGGTCTGCCACCTAGTGGGGGCCTAGAGTAAAACGGAACGTCGAAATTGACGAGCAGACAACCAGATGGCGTCAAATTGAAATGTCTGCACACGGTAGCTGAGGCCATACGATTATTATTATTATTATTATTATTATTATTATTATTATTATTATTATTATTATTATTAGCAGTGATTAATACTATTATGAGAGGCTGGTAACCTGGATTTTGGGACCTTTTGGACAACAAAAATCATGGAAATTCTAAGTTCCCATGGAGGGAACCAGATTCTTTTCCACCAATAGAGCATATCAAAAATCAGATCAAAAATTAGATGGATGGCTTTTCCGGCGTTTGCTCTATTAACCAGCGTTTCGTCTTAGGTCTGACACTAGACTCTTCAGAGTGGGATGTGTCAGAAAATAAGGAATTGTGAATCGGATGCGCTGATTGTTTCGGATTCATAGTCATTTTTCATCATCATTCCTTTTAGATTCTAGTCAGTGGATACAGTTTGAAGTTTTAATTATCGTTTCGTTTCATGTCATTGCACCTCGTATCGTTAGAGGCCGGTGACCTAGCTGTTAGGCCCTTTAAACTACAGACATCATCATCATCATCTTCTAATATCTGCATACTCGAGTACATTAAAATCATTTACGTTACAAACCCGGAAGTAAATTTTACTTGTGCTGTGCTCTTATTTCAGTCAACCCAGAAGATCTAATTACACTGCTAGGACGTTCAGCAATAATCACGAAATCTGCCTGGAAATACGTCATAAATTCGTTAATAAGCAACATAATATGCTATTCTCAATTTCCAAGTCAAATATGGATGTTAATTTAGAGGTGGAAACTTGGTATATAAAATTTACTGCATAAAAATAGTAATACTTTCCTTATTCTCCTCACGCTTTTTCCGGACTCTGATGTAAATCTTGTGTCATTTATGTGGACGTGACCTTCTTGCAAGTTGCTGTACGTCGCACCGACACAGATAAGTATTATGGCCAAGATGGAATGGGCTTGTAGTGGGTAGGAAGCTACCTTGGCCTTAATTAATGTACAGTCCCGGCATTTATCTGGGGTAAAAATGGGAAACTACGTGAAACCATGTTCAGGGCTGCCGTTAGTGTGGTTCGAACCCACTATCTCCGCAATGCAAGCTCATAGCTGCGCGGCCGTAATGACTCTGTTTTATGGACGGAAGTTCTTCCTAATGCGAGCACCGTGTGGAGAGATATATTCACTTTTACGTGTTCCTGTAATATTTAATAGTACTGTATATCCTATTTTTATGAGGGTACGTATATTGAGACAAACACAAACACCCAGTAGCAAGACCAGATATTTTTAAATCCCGACGTTATTTAAGCTCATGTCGTGTATTTTCGACTGGGTACAACTGCAATGAAATTCACTAAATGGTCAATAAACCCCCCCCCCCCATGGCACTACAGCCCTCGAAGGCCCTTGGACTACCAAGCGACCGCTGCTCAGCCCGAAGGCCTGCAGATTACGAGTGTCATGTGGTCAGCACGACGAATCCTCTCGGCCGTTATTCTTGGCTTTCTAGACCGAGGCCGCTATCTCACCGTCAGATAGCTCCTCGATTCTAATCACGTAGGCTGAGTGGACCTCGAACCAGCCCTCAGGTCCAGGTAAAAATCCCTGACCTGGCCGGGAATCGAACGCGGGGCCTCCGGGTAAGAGGCAGGCACGCTACCCTTACACCACGGGGCCGGCAATGGTCAATAATCAATCATAATTGCAATGTATGCTCGTTGTAGGATAACATGCCATTCGTAATAATATGAACGAATTGAAGTGTATGGCTTAAACAGAAAGGAGATATTACAGAAATTAATTAGAAATCCGAGATTGAGCTGGTGAACATCACAGCACTTCTAAAAAGTCGAGTAACGTCCAACAACTTATTCTTACTCTACGGAGGACTACCTTCATGTTAACTTTCGTTCCTGTTAATTACAGGACTTCAGGTCGAAATACCAGTAGAGAAGTTAGCTTATCTCTACACATTTTGAAACACCTTCAAAGTTCTATAGTTGTATGTTTTTTAGCCAAAAATGGTTTATTCTTCAACATATCAAAACCGCTTCATCAGCTCTACGAACAGGTTAAGTGGTGAAGACTGACTCGGGTTTACCTTAGGTGTTTATGGAATTGACGGGAACAATTTGGGCCATTCTTTTCCGTTAGAAGGTTTAAAGCCGTATGATCTTACTGGAATCTTGTTTTATTTCCGTTCAATATCCAACCCAGGAGTCACCAGGGTTTGAACCTCGCTTTCTGGATTAAGAGGCAGGAGCTAAGCTAATACCTTAAACACGTCCTCAAGAAGTGAATACGTAATCCATTAATGATCGAGATATGAAAATGTCCTCTAACTAGAGCAGAAATCTCGATCAGTGCAATCGCAGAGAATTATTTTCTCAGACAAAGCACCATAATAATTCGTTTTTCAGCTCTCCTCTACCCTCATAGCTAGTTATATAATGGCAAACCACGGAAGACCATTTTCAAGGCTGGCAACGTTGAAGTTTGAACCACTAAGTTTCCGAATGCTAGTTCACAGTTAGTATCACACAGGTTACTGCATGTCGATTAAGGGCACATTGGAGGGTAGTTACTTTAATTGAACTGAAAAGTACGCAGCAACATGTCCAATCATAATATACCTGATTGAAATAATCTGCGAAAATTTATCACTAGCAGACCTAAGAGTGACGGAGAAAGTCAGAGCAATATACTGAAGACAGCTTTATGTCTCCCAATGAACACACAGTCAAGATTGATGTACTTACTAGCAAAGGAAACATTTTATATCGAAGACTTGAATAATGTAAACATTCTCCTCCAAGCACACGTCGATACATGCAGATTATGAAAGAAATAAATAAAGAGAGAAACAAAAAAAATTGTGAAGAAGTATGGCCGGAATTCTACACAACTGACCCCAAGATGGAGAAGAAATGCACCGGCCCAAACCAGGAGCTACGACACGTACTAACAAGGTTGGCTGTACATGGGTTCCACGGCGCACTACCACGAAGTAAAAGAAGACTGCAAGTGCACACGATGTGAGCGCTATCACATACAGGTATGCAAGAAAAGCCACTGAACGAGCCAGCGTGCTCTCGGTTTTAACTTTTTTCATTAAAGCGTGCCACATCGGTGTTGTCTTCATCGTGAGCTTATCTCAGAACACTACCAATATACAGTATTTATTTTTAGTCACGAAGTACAATCGTAGTTTTTGTCACTAGTTTATTTCAGCAGACTTTGTATCATCACAGACTAGCCTTACAACAATGTGTGGCCTCATCTGGGTAATTTTTAGTACAGCAAAGAGACCGAATTAGAGTATCTTAATATCATCAACTACAGTGTAAAGAAGTTCTTGGTGTACCGGGAGGTACGCCTCCACGCCGCAAGTTCAAATATTGCGCCAATTGAAACTCCTCTACAGAAAAAAGCCTGAACTTCAAAAATCTGTATTAACTCAACAGTTTCTCCGAAGATGGCTCTGTGTGAATTTTGATGTGTTTGTCACTGACCAAGAAGTGTGGACGTTCTCTACCAGATGTCTCTATAAACAAACTATGATCATGCACTCTGGTGCAAAGGAATGAACCTTCTTGAAGAAATTTTGTATTCAAAAGTTCTTGTCTTTACTAAATTTTGTTCTTTTATTTTTTGGATTGGCAATATTAATCCTTCCTTCCGCCAGGTTTGAACTTAGCCAATCCCAAATTTCTTTAATTAATTCTCAGCCAATCATGTATGTCTTCTTCGATATGGATATGTAGCTCTAAGCTATCCAATAAAGTTGAGGGGGTGTGTCTACTCATTCTTGAAAGGTCTCGAATTTTCCACGAGGGTATAAAAACTGCTGATTTTCTTGTCTCCGCGCCACTAGTATAACATCTAACTCAGTGTGTGAATATGTAGCCGGGGGCGGGAAGCACCTCGTTCTTCAGTCAGCAGTACTTCTACAAGGTAATGGCCTCTTAACATCTTTATTTCTTGCTAGCTCAGCAGTCTAACTCTCGGGGAGGGTTCGAAACCTTTACTATGTAACCTATTAAACATGTAAACCCTCTTTCTGGTAAACTTCAGTTTCTTCAGTTTTCTTGAACTTTAATGCGGGGATAGAGAGCGCTTCACCCTCTCGAGCTCCCCTTCATTTTGAAATTGAGGTGACTACGTTTTCATAACCGTTTCTTCTCTTTCTTAATGTATTAAAGTTTTTTCATACGAGTCACCTCCCTAGCTTGGGATTAGCCCCTGTGTATCGGCCTAGAGCCACTTAGGTTTTAAAATGTAGATTTAGCAGTGCCAATTCACGCCTCCATCCTTTTGTTTTGGGCCATTTAAATTAACCTGGCTTTTGCACACTAAGGCCCAGTAGATTGGGTACGAGACACCCCTGTTTATTTATAAGTATGCCTTAAGGGCAGTCTAGTGTAAAGTTTGTTTATGGCCTTCTGATAGGCTTGAACTATTGAGAGCAGGTCTGCTCTCTAGGTGCCTCTAGGAGGCCTGACATTATTAAGCGGGAGCAAGAGCTCCATGTAATGAAGGGGTTTTCTGCCCTTTGTTAAATTGTGGGTGTGAGCTGAAAGCTCAGACTTCGGGGCTTGTAGCCCAGAATCTGTAAAGTTGCTGTGTACCTGATTTAACTGTTGTTATTTGTTGTACGCTCAAAATTCTATGTTACCATTGTTAAGTTTTGAAAATATAAACTTGTTGAAATTTTAATTCATCTTTCGAACTTTTGTAGTTGAGACCTATTCCAGCCCGCACCTTCTTTCACCTCTAAGTACCACGGATAATCTCCGTAACACTTGGTATTAATTTATTCATTGTAAATATACTAGTTTTACATTCGGCTGCATAAAATTTTCCTTTGAAAAAGTACATTATCACTTTCTCCCGCAAGATTTAAGATAAAATATTGGAACTTGCACATACGGCAAAAAGTATTTTCTTAAAACAGTATCTATAAATTGGGATATACAGATCATCTTATAGTTGCTGGTGACCTAAACTGCCGTATAGACGTTGCAAACAAAAAAAAAAGCGGAGATGGTAGTAAATTACCTGGAGACAGAGGGATTTTCATTACTAAACAAGAAAAATGAGAAGACACACATAGACCCAAATGGAAGCAGCACTATTGATCTTATATTCAGCAATAAGATAGGTTCCAAGACATGGGTTGTAGCTAGATTTCACGATCCGAACCATGACTGTGTATGTCCGTGGTGTGAGAAGTTCTGTGGTCATTACCACGTACTGGATTGCCCGAAGAGACCGTGTTCTCTGACAAAACTTTGTAGTGATTAAGTTTATACCCCTGTGCATTGTGCGCTTTTCTGTGTAAATAAAAAATATATGGAGTGATATATGCTAAAAGTTCCTTCGTAATAACTTTTAAATTTTGAGTGGGGAATATACTTTTAAACTGTTATGATTTCTTTGTACAATTTCCCAGAAAATATCAGACAGAGACTTTCTAACTTCTCATTCGATATAAATAATATACAAACTGTACTTCAATTTACACTGCTGTCAGAGGTTTTAATAGTAGATCATTTTACTGTAACATATTTATTCTTGGTGTCGCATTGTTTTTTTGCCCGGCTCCATGACTAAATGGTTAGCGTGCTGGCCTTTGGTCACAGGGGTCCTGTGTTCGATTTCCGGCAGGGTAGGGAATTTTAAACAACACTGGTTAATTTCGCTGGCACTGGGGCTGGGTGTATGTGTTGTCCTCATCATCATTTCATCCTCATTAAGACGCGCAGGTCGCCTACAGAAGTCAAATCAAAATACCTGCACCTGGCGAGCCGAACATGTTCTCGGACACTCCAGGCGCTAAAACCCATACACCATTTTATTTTATTTTCGTTGTGTGGTTATCATTTTTAACGTGTAATAGGACAGCAGGCTTAATTTTAGTTCCCATCAAAATATGTGGGTAAAAGTTCACCTAACATGTAGATCCAAATCCTGGGGATACGCACCACATATATCTGTGGGTTCAATATCACCTGAGAAGAGTGAACCTAGAGAACATCATACAGTGAAGAGCGTAAGTTTTCACGAACATTGCCGCATGCATAATTTCATATCTACGGCTTTGTGTTAATAATATACCTTTCGGCGTCTGTGCGGAAATTTTCACTGTGTCATGTTGAATATTGTGAGAGAAATGGAGCTCCAATCTAGCATGCATTTTTGTATTCGGCTCCATACACTCTTCTTCCATTTGTCCTTAAAAGTTTCCGTATTCTAACACTAATAGAGCGAATGATATAACGCATCACTCTGGAAGACTATGGAGTACATGATCAATGCAATATCTTGAAACTAAGGGATGGTATTGATTTTGTTTCCATTGTTGACATTTCTTATCAGAATGATCAATTACTGAGTCCTTTCATCGAGGTTTACCATAAAAAAACTATTTGAAAGTCGGAATCATTTTGTTTTGTTTTTACTCCCTGTTAATACTTTGTCTTAAAGAGATATGAAATGCACTTGCTCCTACAATAGTTAAGTGAAAGTTCCAATTTTGTTACTCTTGATGATGCTTTCAACTTCGCTGTCAAGTTGTTGACGCGAGTACTGTATTCTCTCTTGTTTCTCCGTCTTCCGCAACCCATGTAAGCTCCTAGTCTTAGCAAATATTTTATGAAAACAGTTCTTATCAGGACACATAAACTTTGTCTTCTCGTGAAGCTTCAACCTTCCATTTACTTTGAGCCACTTATGCTGGGAGATTACTTTGCCCATTGAGAATAATTTAGTCTGAAACACACAGTCCTTTCGTGCTTTTTGTATTAGCCACTGAACGAGCCAGCGTGCTCCCGCTTTTAAAATTTTTCATTAAAGCGTGCCACATCGGTGTTTACCTCAGTGTTGTCTTGATCGTGAGCTTATCTAAGAACGCCACCAACACATTTCGTTATATTTCCTTGAGGTCTTTTTAGTCACGAAGTACAATCGTAAATTTTATCACGAGTTTATTTCAGCAGAATTTGTATCATCACCGTCTAACTGTACGACGTTATGTGCCTCATTTTTGTAATGGTGAAGTGTTTAACCCTTCCTTCGTAGTTTTATTCAAAATCAAATCCTCATTGCGTTTCAGATTATGACGCCTAGATACTTATGTGTGTGTGTTAAAATATAACCATACCTATAAAAAGAGAAAGAACAGAGCATGGAACCCGTTGGAAACCGTAATTTTCTCTGTTATTTGAAGAGCAAGCGAAATTAAGTTCGTAACAAAAATGATTTACAACGAAGGGGCGGTTCAAATATAGTGTACAGATTTGACGTAAGTTATAATGAATAGTGTAAGAATAAATTGAAAAGAGGTATCTTCTGGTCTTCCCATAAAACACCAGTTAATTCAGTGGTTTGCAAATCGTGTGCATATATAAACCTGCTACTGGATGAGTAGACTCTACATATAAAGTTTGGACGAGATCTATTCAGTCGTTTCCACGTGATGGAGGAACAAACAAACAGACGCAAAAGCTAAAAACTACTGATGCGATCTTGAACAGACTTAAAATGTGCAAAAATATCAAAATTATGGTAAAATGAATGGAATTGCAGACAGCCGAACCCCTAGAACTTTATTTATAAGATACTCATGGCACTGAATTTTGTTTGTATTCCTTCATGTTATACGTTCCCTAGTGTTACCTAAGTTCCTCGTGTAGGACTTGAATAGGTGATTATTTAGACTCTGTTGATGTAGAATGCACCGTTTTGTATGGGACTGATTCAGACCATCATTACTGTGATGAAGGACCTTTATCATAAGCGTGTTTCCGTGCGATTCAGAGCGTCTGAAATCAACTATGGTCCTTTAAGTACAAATTATCTTTGACAGAAAAATGGGTGAAACGTCTTTTGGGAAGGTAAGTTTAATTATTCTTTTACTAATACAGGACGTTTTTTATTGCATTGAATTAATTACTCAGTAATGTCTTCAAATTTATAGTGTCTTTTATATCTGTTCCGTCCTGAAGGATATTAAAACATACTCTATGAAAAAAATGATTAAGAAGAATCCTTCCAATAGCAATGAAAAGCAAGCACTGGGAGAGAGAGTGAGAGAGATGGAAAAGGCATTAATACTTTGCAATGATACTCAAAACTCCAGATCTATCTCCTTCACTGCAAAATTGAATAACATTATGCAAAACTGCAAGCCATCCACTTCATGATCCGTATCGATAAATTAATCAATAAATCAAGCAGAGAAATTGTCCCACCCAATCGATACTTTTTATTTTGCCTTTGACAATTTCAGTTTACAGGTAGTACTGTACCGTTCTCGTCTAAAATACAGTCTACCGGCGCCAATCGGAGAGCTGCGTGTTCGGTTCGTAAAAATATGATCAGGGCAAAAATAAATTAAAGGTCTCAGGATGAAAATTATACCATGGGTATGTGAACGGGAAACAGTAACATAGTTCAGAAAATGAAAATCAAATTAAGGGGTAAGATGGATTTATTATCTAAGAAAAACATTATTAAAAATCGAAAATAAACAAATGAATATAAAAACAAAAATAATATGGCTCAAATAAATGCCAGAAAATTAATATGTGCTGTGCACATAATTAACGCAAAGACTATTACAAAAAGACGGGCAATGTCCCGTTTCTAAAATAAAAATATTTACAAAATAAAAACAACGACCTGGGGAAGAAGTACACACTTCGCCTCGATTCAACGCAGTTAAATTCATCTTATCGAATCCTGACGGATATCGTTCCATTTACGGTTTTAGGACATGTCGCAACAGAATAAAATTATGCTAAATCCGATCCATAACTAAACATTATATATACAACACTAATCAGCAACTCAATGTTTCAGGGTACTAACTTATTGCTACACAAAGTCTATTAACAGACCGCTCTGTTACGAATTGGATGGCATGAAAGCCTACTTCCCAGTAAAGTGAGTTCGCCCTCATATTAAAAAAAGACAAGTCTTTATCAACAATGACAATGACATG
This sequence comes from Anabrus simplex, assembly GCF_040414725.1. Lineage (NCBI taxonomy): Eukaryota > Metazoa > Arthropoda > Insecta > Orthoptera > Tettigoniidae > Anabrus > Anabrus simplex. The sequence goes on from NC_090271.1 coordinate 328,149,399, forward strand.
ATCAACAATAAACATATATCACAATTCAATAAAAACAAAACACTTCAAATAGACCTGTAAAATTCATGCAAATAAAATAAACAAAAAAATCTGTGTATCCGTTATCTGAAATAGAAGCAATAAGATGCTAAACTCCTTCATATTAAGAGAACATGGAACTCCTGGCTCAGCTGTCCATATGTTGGTCTTCACTTGACACGCCGAATTGTAACTCACGTAACACTTCTAATGAGCCAGCTATGAAGCATTTTGCATCGCCAGAAAAGAAACTAACTAATTGGATTGGTAATTCCTGCCTGAGATATTTTAATATATCGGGAATATAAATTAACGCTGCCACTCACCTCTGTTTATTAAACTAACACAAGGGCTCGAACTCAATTTAAGGCTTCAATACACATTCATTTGGCCTTAAATACATATTCCAATTTAGCACGGCTATGATACGACATACGGCACATCTGGCCTAACACTTCGGAGATTCTTATATTATCACTGAACATCCAAGGAAAATCAAGCCTCTTTCGCTTATCATGCAGCTTACACCATTATATTTCCCCTCTTTTATATACCAGGCACCCACGATCTGTATAAACACACATTGTAATCTCAGTATCCGGCTAATCTTGCCTTTTTCTCGTAAATTTATTACACAATACCAATTAGCTAGTTTTCTTTGCCGATCTAAGAGATACTAGTTCAACGATGCACGTACACTCTGTTTCCACTCCTGTAAACATGATACATGCCTTTAAATAAAATGTTCCCTACTGAAATTTATCCCATAACACGCTTTAGGCTGTGCAGCCTTTTTAATAAAAGAGTCTAGATCTTGTTACAAAAGAAATGGAATACACAGTTACCTCTTGACAAATATATCCTCATCTACACCTAACATTTCCCTCTTTCCCATCTAATAAAAAGGAAATAACATAATATATAAAAATCAGGGTTCAAACATGCATCTTCCCTGAAACATGACATTAAACTATAAAAAGGAAACATAGCTCAGCCGCATAAGGACTGGCATTTATAGCTAAATTACTATAGGGTCGTATTAGCCTAATTTCTTCTATCTAAGCATGCCTAGAAGGTTTTTAAGGTGAACTTACCTGTTTGTCTCAGCTTCTTCATGGCTCCAGGCCGTCGCGTCAGGAAAATTACGCCATATTTGCAACAAACTGCATTTCGTTATCAAATACTCTTCAGGTCCTTTCTTCTTCCATCGTCCTTGAAATGTGGTGCTGCGCACACACCATTAGATTGTACCGGAACAATAACGATGATTCGCACACGTTTTTCGCGATTACCGGACGCGTATCGATCACGGTATTTGCACAATCTAAATGCAAATTAAAAATACGGGTTCAGAAATATCGACAGTAACTATCGTCTTAGTTATATTCACTTACATATAGGTATTATATTCTCAAAACAATAACGTTTCAGCTTTCACAAACTTTATATACTTGTTCGATTAAAAATCGTCTCTGTAAAAGTTACTTTCATACAACGCTGGCTGAATATAAGGAACACCGACCCGCACAGTTGTCAGCTTCAAGATAGAGTGCGCTTTCCATCTCCAGAAGCTGCTATATACACCAAGCTTCCGGTATTAGTCATATCATCTGGGATTCCACTGATGCGATGACGTTATTGCTCACCCACTACTCTGCAAAAGCGCTGATTCAATAGAAATATGTTAATTAATTTATTAATTCAAATTGAGTATTGCAACTGTCTACAGGTAGTTTTTTAATGTTTAACTGGCTTCTATTTCATATCAAAAACGTGGAGTATGGCCTTATAACAGATTGCCTAATAAAATAAAGAGTAGTGCAGCACTGTAAATCTCAAAGTTGGTAAGACTGACTTAATTAGTTTTGTAAATCCCTTCATTCTGCCATATCGCTTCGAGGGCTGTGATTGGTCCTTTTTATAATCGGCCGCTCTCAAACACTCTCGTAAATCCCCGATTGAGTCATACGGAATACCCGAGATATTCGCTGTTGCTATGACGCCACGCGCTGCCGGGATACTGCATTACGCAACTTCTATATTACACCATGACTCCTTCTTGTATTAAATACTCAATATTACAACATATTATATAATTACTATTTGGGGTATGTATGATATGGCACAGTACATGTTTCGTTTAGATTGACCAAACATCATCAGCTACATTTTTTTGGCTTAGATAGAAAATTTATAAAACTACAGAGACATACAGTATTATTCCAAGTGAATCCTCTAACATATTAAGAAAAATACAGGTTGAACTTTTGAAAACATGGGATGGGACAAGGTGGGGGAGAATTAAGAACTTAGCTATATCTATTTACGTTAAAACTTATGGCTATTAAACATTTCTGAAAATATGTTATAATTGGTGACTATAAAACATCTTTGTACTTTTTCACATCTCACGTTTTCAAGGGTTATATCTTTAATAGTTTAATATGCTAGAGATTGTTTTATGATTCACATGGAAGAAAGTGTGTGTGTACTTTTATGAATTTCTATCTAAACCAGAAAAGTGTAGATGATGATGCTCAGCCAATCTAAAATGAATCATGTACTATTTGTAAATTTCAATTTGCCTAAGGCAAAGGAAAGGTGTCAGGAAAGGTGTAAGGCCGGGATGCTCTCTCTCGCCATACCTTTTTAATGTATTCATTGAAGAAACCCTAAATAAGTTTAAGGCAAGCACCAAAGGCGTAAACGTAAACTGCCACCATATCCCATCCATTCGATTTGCAGATGACAGAGCAATTGTGACAGACTCCGAGAAAGAGATGTCTACAATGTCATCAGCACTGTCAGATTCACGCTTAAACATCAATGACAAGAAGACCAGATATTCGTTGTAAATAAACATCCAGAACGAATTCATGCCAATATCAAGCTTACTGAGAAGATAGTGCAACAAGTCACCAGTTTCCCTTATCCTGGAAAGCTGATCATCAATGACAATAGGTGCAGCAAAGATCTCAAAAGGTGAATAGCACTTGGCAAACAGACGTTTAGTAATAAGGGAAATCTTTTAATCAGTGCAAATTTTGATTTATTATTTCTTCTGTATAGAATGCGCTTTTGTATGGCTGTGAATCTTGGACAAAAACATCAGGATTGGAAACAACTGGAAGCGTTTGAGACGTGGGTCTAGAGACGAACGCCGAAGAGTTTACGGATTGAAAAGAGAACAAACAAAAGCGTTCAGCCAGAAACTGAAGGGAAGAGAGAACTGATGTTAACAATACAAAAGAGAAGAGGTAAATTCACTGGCCACATCTTGTGACACAACACTTTTCTTACCAATCTCCTGGAAGGAAAAATCACGGGGAAGAAAGGCCGAGGACGACCAAGGAAAATAATTCCTTCAAGACTTGGCACAGAGTCTTTATTATGAAATGAAACGAGGGTCTGAGGACAGGAAGGACAAGGCATTGCATTTAGACACTCGTGATGAAAGGCAATAAAAAATATCGATTAGGTGGAACAATTTCTCTGCTTGATTTATTGATGTATGCAATAATCAAGCCAGAGCCTATGCCCGCCCTATACTAGGGACAAAATAGATCCCCGATTGAGAAAAAGTAAAGGAAGTTCTTCGGGAGGATATTAGGGCCGAGAAAATTCTCAAAAGGGTTTACGTCCGAGATCCAACAAAGAGTTGTACGTGGATTTAAAGACATTTGAAGAGAATGAACCAGAAACGATTGTCATATAAGGTACTTGACTTCAGGAGATGTGGAAAACCCGTTCTTGCTGGCTGAGAGGGAGAGAGAGGTGCTGAAGGATTATACAAAAAGGAAGCGTAACGTCAGCTCAAACTCATGACAGAAAACATTTGAGAAAGAAGTTGCGAATTCTGAAAATTTTGCTAAACCGTAGCGTTTCAGAGGTAGGAACGATATAGGAGGAGCCAAAATATTGAAAATATTCCTTGCGGTGGTGTAAGCCTAAGTTGGAGGGAAGTCCTGCAACTTGCATACTCGTAGCCCAGAGATAGCCATATCACCTTAATATAAAAAATTTTAATAGGTATTAATTTTTATACGTTCCAAGAATTACAATAAGTTTTTCGATGTTCAGGTACCAATAAATCTGCTGCCACAGGGAAGGTGTATTAGAGCAAATTTAAGTATTGCCGGACTGAGCAGGATTCGAAGTTGCCAAGATAAATATGGACTTTTTAAATACATCGGAAGGTAGCCAGAATAGCGTTTAGTAGAATACTGGCTTAGACGTAAATGTTGGTACCTTTCCTCCTTTTGACGTTATTACAAATCAAACTCCACCCTAAAATGCGTGAAATGACCTGGAAGAAATTCTATAGGTGTACATTTACTAAATGCTACTATTGGAGTTCTTGAAATCCGCAGGGTCAAAATTCTGAAGCTCTAATGGCTATAAAAGGCAATACATTCTTTTAATTAATACAATGCTCAAAATTAGAAACATACGAGAATACGGTAATTCATTCTTTCATTTTATTGGTTCACATCCATACGAATATCGTATACGAAATTATATCAATTGTTTTCTTACCATTTACCCATGTCTGACTCCATGGCTAAATGGTTATCGTGTTGGCATTTGGTTCACGTGGTCTCGGGACCCATTCCTGGCCGGATCGAGGATTTTACGTTTAGTTAGTTAATTCATGTTGTTCTGCGGCTGGGCGTCTGTGTTGTCTTCAGCATTAGAATTCATTTCAGGTAGGTCCCCATCATCACAGACGAACAAGTCGCCTATAAGGTGTCATCAGACCTTCACCAGGGCTCTCCGGAGGTCACACGCCATTATTATTATTATTATTATTATTATTATTATTATTATTATTATTATTATTATTATTATTATTTCCTTAATAAACTAACAAATAAATGAAAAATAAATAAATGAATAACTAATTTATCCTTCTTATCCATGATACGGTAGATTACTTTTCACAGGTGTGCATCTTCCGAGCTGAATAACGGCATTTAAATACATTTGGAAAAGCGTGACCCTTGTAAGTGGGATGAAACCTTAGACCTCACTGAGCAGAGACCCAGGATTCAGCGTGCAAATGTAGATCGAGACGATCAGACTCGCCAAATAAAAAACAAAGTTGAGAACGACATAAATCATGTCTGTAGAACAGAACAGGGAAACACCTCACCAACATTTGCAAAGAACTAGAAAGACATGCAAATGAGTGTCACTCCACAGTACTGTGCAGGAAAGTGAAATAATGAACCTCGGAATTTAAACCAAGGACGACCACGGCTATTGCCAGAGCGTGGAGGAAATATTGCTGCTGGCTGTTCCAAGATGCGCTACAAATGGAAAAAGTATGAAACCCGATTCGGAAAGAATCAACCATTACTCAAAAGGAAGTTTAGAAAAGTGTCGAACCATAAAACACCGATAACTGATAGAGGCCTTGAAGAACATGGGTGATCTAGGTGTTGACAACTTGCTCAACAACTGTCAAAATATTTTGATGTCTGGACACTGGCCTGACCAGTGGTACCACTCAATCTTCATGCTATTTTACCAGAAAAACTATCTGCTTGATTGCGTAAATTACCGCATTATAGCCTTCTTTTTCCATGGCAGTGGTCATGCTTACTATATTCAATGAGAGGCTGAACAATTTCCAATAACCTCAGATACCAGTCATACAAACTGGATTTGTTCCTGGTAAAGGTCCTGAATGTTCGACAATCAACAGAAAAGGCAAGAGATTTCAACTTCTAAATGTTCGTATGTTTCGGGGGCAATAAGAAAGCCTTCGTAAATCAAGTTTTTTGAAGCTCTCTCCGATAATTAGAGAAATGGAAATACCTGCACATTTGGTCCATCAAGTCCAGCATTTCTATGCTTCAAACATTAAGGACGCCATATCAGACACTTTTATGACTGTAGCAGGATTACGGCGAGGCTACATTTTGTCTCCCATTCTGTTCAACATTATAGCGGATATGCCATGAAATTTTTCTCTGATGGGTGGGGAGAAAGTAAACAACCTTCGCAGTGTGGTTGACACTCCTATAAGATCAGCTGGAACTGGCGATTGTTAGAGTGAAATTGTACATAGTCCAGAGAATAACATACGACCTGGAAATAAATCACTTGAAAAATTCATGATCGTTGAAAGCACTAAGGACAATAACCATGACATGGTTAAAGTGACTTGATATGACGTTGTCAACCGTTTTGAATACCTAAGATTAATCGATACTAATACAGGAGGTTGTCAACTTAAAGTCCGCAGATAACGGAGAGCTCATGGTCAAACAAACGGGTCAATATAAAGACAGATATTTCCATTAAGCACAAAATCAAACTTCTCTGAACAATCATGAGGCTGAAAGATGGACGGTTAAGAAAGCTGGCGGCCATCACCTTGACGCTACAGGAATGTGGTCCTAAATACGGCTGCTTCGAGCACTATGGAAAGAGAGCCGCAACATGAATCAGTATTGCAACAGCTTAAGGGGACTTGTACATGAACGTCATAGAAAAACTCCAATATTTGCTTATATTCACGTTACTCCTGCTACTGAAGTTTAGAATGCGCAAGGTTATAATTATTATGATAATTGCCTGGCTGCAAAGTCAAAATTAAATGTGGAGTTTACACTCCAGTATTTGTGTTTCCTTCTGATGAAGAAAGAGTTAGGTTATGGAAGAAGCCTATTGCTTGGGAGAAATGAATAGTTAATCACCACACAGTTGTGTGTAGCAACCACTTTCCTGAAGACTAAATCCTGAGGGAAAGTATGAATCGTCCGGATGGTGAGTTAACATTTCTTATTATGTCAAAAACATGGGTAACAATAGGTATATTTTTATGAAATCAGACTTACGGCTTATTTGAATTCGGTGTATTTGCAACTTCAAGTCTAATTTATGGATTTTACCATTTTAGGTAGAAATTGTGCCTTTGCTGGCAAGATGTAGTGTTTACAGAGCACTATGTCTTCTGGTATGGGCTAGAATCAATTTGTTACTTTCATTGACCTGTCCCAGTCTTATTCTTGGTTTTGACAATATGAATGGCTGCGGTATGAGTGATGCTAGTAATGCCATTCCTTATGCAACCAGTCCCTGCTATGAATGGTGTGAAAATGTCGCTCATAGGGTCGGTTGGTGCACGCATTTCAGTGGACTTGGCAGACTGATATGCAATAGCAACTCCTGGCCAGTGAGGAAAGCAACGGGAAACTAACTCACTCCTCATTTCCCTAGTACGCCTCTTCAGTGACACCTAGGCAATCTATGGCAGCTAATGGTGGACCTGTTGAGGATCCAACCAGCCTTCGGGCTGAATACCCAACATACATACATACATACATACATACATACATACATACATACATACATACATACATACATACATACATACATACATACATACATACATACATACATACAGGTAGAAATGTATGTATTCTGAAATAATACTGCTGTATTTTTCCTATCAAATTTCATATCATAGGCAATGGAACAGGGTTATTCCATGAAATTAATTGTATAGGCATTATTTGCTCTTTAAAATTCTACATTTTTAAACAATACCTGAATTTCATGACAGTGACAGTAAATGTTTTGTTATTGTTGGAGGTTAGCTTACTAGTAATCTTTCTTGTAGGTGCTGAATTGGTGGTACAGAAATAATTTACATCTGTAGTACTTTATATTGTATTGGTAAATGGTTGTTTGTTTTCTATCAGTGTGTATGATGTGAACGTTCCGGTTGACTAGAAAATAAATTAGAATTCGCAAGAATATGTCTCAAAGTGTTAGCCTGTACTCATGGAAACGAAAGGTATATACGCGAGAAATAGAACGCTATGGGGAAGGAAATGCATTGTATGTCAGAACCAACAAATATTTATGAACAGTTTTTGGTTTGATAAGGTGTTAACAGTTTCGTAATTAATTTAAACGAGTGTATTATTCAAGCGGAGAGGATGCGTATCGCCTTCGAGTCCCACCCAAAGCTTGACGTCGTCAGAGCTACAGTACGGCCTGTACATCACCAAGGCGGTGGCACTAGGCCGGGAAAGTACAGCTGGTGCGGAAGGATGTTCCATCCAAGCGATTTCAAGGTGCCTTTCACTGGTTTTACTGTGTGAGCCGGCGCATTGTCGTGTGTGTAACAAAATCACATGTCATGTTTTCTGGCCAATTCCGGTCGTGTTTCGATCAATTTTCTTCTTCTTCTTCTTCTTCTTCTTCTTCTTCTTCTTCTTCTCAGTACCATATCAGGTCCCCCTGACGTTGGCGATCACTGTGGCGAATACAGTACGATCCCTTGCTAGGTGGAAAAGTCTTTCAACACTGTGAATTCCAATCCATTCATTGATGTTTCCAAGCCATGATGTTCGCCTCCTTATGACACCACTTCGACCCTGTATTTTGCCTTGTACAATCCGCTGCAAGATGAGGTCACGGTCATTTCTAAGGATGTGGCCAAGGTAAGAGATCTTCCGGTGTTTCAATGTTTGAAAGAGTTCCCGACTTGCTCTTGCCCTTCTGAGTACTTCTTGGTTCCTTAGTCGTGCAACCTACGAAATCCTGAGCATCCTACGTTGGTTCCACATTTCAAAGGCTTCCAGCGTTTCACTGATAAGTTCTTGAGAGTCCATGTTTCCACACCACATAGCAAGGCTGACTATATATAGCACTTGACCATCCTCCGTTTTAAATTTAAGTAGTCATTGCAACAGAAAGATTTCATTTTTGTAAATATTCTTCACTTCTTTCTCAGGATCAAGTTGTTCAGTGACAATGGCACCCAGATATTTAAAAGTGGTTACTCGCTCAATCTGTCGGTTGTTTAGTTGTAAGATTGCCTCAGCAATGGCACGTCTGCTGAAGATCATGAACTTGGTCTTGTTTACATTTATTTTTAGCCCCATGTCCTCACTTACTGCACTGATATTATTGAGCAGGAGTTGGAGACCTTCAAAATTGTCAGACAAGATGACTGTATCATCCTGATATCTTATGTTGTTAATTATGCCACCATTTACTTTTATTCCATATTGTTGATTTTCTAAAACTGTTTTGAAAATGTTATCCAAGTAAAGGTTGAATAACAATGGAGATAAAACACAACCTTGTCTAACTCCTCTTTGGATGGCTATCTCGTTTGTAGTTTGATTTCCGATTCCGACAACGGCCTTTTGTCTCCAGCAAATATTTTCAATAATGCGGATATCTCTGCTGTCAACTCCTATATCCTTCGGGAATTCTACAAGTTTTAGATGTTGTACTCCGTCAAATGCCTTTTCAAAATCAATGAAACAAGCAAACACTTCTTGCTGTTGATCTAGACTGTTCTGAATTAGGATATTTAGCGCAGGTAATGCTTTCCCTTGTACCAAAAGAATTTCTGAACCCAAACAGTGTTTCGTTGAGGTCTAGTTCACACTTAGTCTTGATTCTGTTATGTATTACACGAAAGAATACTTTAAGTGTGTCTCATGAGACTTATTAGCCTATAATCATTACACTTGCATGCATTTTACTTCTTTGGCAACGTGATGAATGTAGATAACAGCCAGTCAGATGGGATATCTCCCGTATTATATAGAGTACTGAAGAACTTTACCAGGAATTGGATATTGTCTTCGTCAATCATTTTAAGAAGTTCTTCGGGAATGTTATCTGGACCTGGTGATTTCTTGCTTTTTGAAACTTTCACAGCATATAGCACTTCTGATTTTAAGAATGTCAGGGCCTTCATATTTAGCTCTTTGGTTAGTTTCCTCGCCTCTCTGATCACAGAAAAATTCTATCAAGTATTTAAAACTTCTTCTTCATTAATAATAGGCCTGTCTGTGGCATCAACCAGTACAGAAAGGTTGCGTTTTCTGTACATGCCAGCTATTTCCTTTAATTTTCGATGTATTTTGAAGAGATCATGTTTAGACTGGAACATTTCCATTTCAACACATTGTTCTTTCATCCAGTTCTCTTTCGCAGCACGTATTTCTTTCCTTATGTGGCGTTGTAGTTTTTTGTATTCCTCTGCATACTTTTGTTTTACTAATCTTCGTTGTTCTATTAGTTCAAGAATATCATCTGTCATCAATTTCTTTTTCTTCATTGGATGTATCTTTTGATCTTTGTTTTGAAGAAGTACCTCTACCCGACTTTTAAATTGATTCCAAAAATCATTTGCTGTTTCACAGTTATTGGTATTGATTTCTTTTAAATGCCTATTCAAATCCTGAGCAATTTTCTGCTAAGTTTCACAAGTTTCTGCTAGATTAGGGGTATTTAGTACCTTTCTTCTAGGCTTATTCTTCATGATTTTCAGACGAACTCTTACATTGGGTATCAATGGATTATGGTCCGAGGAAATATCTGCACCTGGATATGCTGCGACTCTTTTGATGGAATTTCTTAAACGCTTATTTATCAGAATGTAATCAATTTGGTTCCTTGTTGAGTCAGGATTCTGAGGATCATCTTTAGGAGCTTTCCATGTATATAAACGACGTTTTGGAAGTTTGAACCATGTACTGGTGAGATTCATTTGATATTTTACACAAAATTCGTACAACTTTTCTCCCCGGCCATTGCATTTACCAAGCCCAAATTCGCCTACCAAGTCGGAACGACGTCCTTAACCAATTTTTGCATTGAAATCACCCATTATGACAGTTATTTCATCTTTCTTCAGGTCTTTAAGAAAAGTTTCAAGTTGTTCGTAGAATGTTTCTACCTCTTCATCATACGTTTTGACCGCTGTTGGTGCATATATCTGCAAGATGTTTACTTTAAAAGGTGAGCATAAAAGCTGTAATAACATGATTCGATCAGACACTGGTACAAAGTTGCTGACATACTTCGTACGTTCGGAATATATAAATATTCCGACTCATTTTTTTTATCTTTATCATTATCTTTGCTACCAGAGTAATAAAATGTACCATCAACACGTTTACATTTAACTGCACCAGGCCAGCGAATTTCACTAATTCCCATTAATGGTGTTCTTAATCTAACCATTTCCTTTACAAGATTGTCAAGCTTACCAGCTGCATAGTGACTTCTAACGTTCCAAGTCCCCATTCTTATTGCGGAATTCACTCATTTGAGCCTGGAGATTCTTAGCACCCTCGCCCATTTAAAGGCTGCCCGGGACTAGGGGCCGTTTCTTTCTGATTTCTCGCCATAATGATTTCCTGGGAATTTATAGCAGTGTGGTTTCCCCTTGCCTTCACTGCTGTAGAATAAGCATCCCTTAACATGGAGAACAGACGCTGTTGGTAGCCGCTCCTAACATGAAGTACAGACGCTACCTGATGGATTCTAGTGGTATTTCCTCCACTAAGGGACCGTCACCCTCCTAACGGAGCTCCTCCGCCGTAAGCTGTTGGCTCCTTTAAGGTGTCAGCTTATTTTCCGCCGCCCATCACTCGGCGTTGAGTCGCTGGCTGTACGGTCTGCTCCATACCGTAGCAAGATAACCAGGCCAGACACCATTTTCGATCAATGCGTGATTTGAATTAATCATTTGTTGGCGATAGCGTTGTGTATTAATTGTTTCGCCGGACTTCAAGATACACAAAATCGCTCTGGTCCCATCAGACACAAAGCATGGTCTTCCTGCTGAAGCGATTTATCGAAACCATGTCTCACATCTGCTAATCGATGAAGTGTGTTCACAATATGTTTCTACGACCAGTCGATGACTTTCCACAGCCTCTTCCTTTTGATTAAATAAGAAAAGAATTGCCTGCCGCGAATGTTCTTTTAGAGACACAAAAGTCGACATGATTACTGAACGATACAACATAGACGCTAGCGTTTGGTGGACTCAACTTGTGTGTGTTGGTAGGTTAATGTCAGACGAACAAACTGACGTATGTGTCAAATTCATACGCTGCGTACTGTTCACTGGCGCCATCGCTTAGTGAAACCAGAAAAGACTTATGCACACATCTGGTAAGTATTGAAGGAATCATGGAAACAAATCCATTATATTTCTTCTCAGAGAAACAATAACAGTTCTACAAACAGTAAAATAAGGCGGCTCCAATATAAACGGGAATTTGAAAGTACCGCTTCTGTTAATTCTGAGGCGGGGCTTTGCCAGGATGTTGGTGGGGGTCTTTGGAGAAGGGGTTTGCGCGCGTGAACGACAGTGGAGAGCTGGACTGCTTCAGTATGCCATGGGTGAGCATGAGGTTCGCACGTCTGTTGCGTAACGCATCATTATTAAATTTCTCGCGAAAGGAGGCACCAAACGTTTGGAAATTTTGAGGCGGCTCAGCTCACAGTTTGGGGTGAAACACTTTCGCAGAATCGAGAGTATTCGTGGGATAAAAAAATTGTGGCAAGAAGAGAAACTGTGGAAAATTAACCGCATGAAAGGAGACCGCGGACAAGCATCATCGCAGACGACATTGTTGCCATTCGTGACATTATTGGTGAAGATCGGGGAATAAAATTTCTCAAACTGTTTTAGCCGTAGGAATAAGTTGCGGACGTGTTCAAACCATCATCCGCAATGAACTCCATTTCAGAAAATTGTCTACCAGGTGGGTTCCTCGTTTCTTCAACCAGGAACAATAAAGTTTACGCCAGGAAGTTTGTCAAAGACTCCTGCGTCGCTACGAGGAGGAAGGAGAGGATTTCTTGCGTCGGACTGTGACTTGTGATGAAACTTGGGTGCATCATTAGACCCCAGAGTCAAAGCAAGCAAGCAAGGAGTGGCGGCGAAGAGACGAAGCAGGTCCGGCCACGGCCAAAACAGGCCCATCTGATGGATAGGTGCTTGCAACCGTTTTCTGGGAATTCGCGGGCGTTTTGCTGGTTAATTTTCTTCACGAACAAGGGATAATTATTGCAGCCTATTACTGTTGCCTACTGGAAGAAGCAAAAGCTACGTATCGCAACAAGCGACGCCGGCAACCGATCATAAATATCATTCTTCTCCACGACAATGCAAAGCCCTATACTACCATTTTAACACGGGAAGGACTAGAGGAAATTGACTGGACACCTCTGGAACACCCTCCGTACAAGTTCAGATTTATTGGCTATCCGACTACGGTTTGTTTGGACCACACAAAGAAGACCTAGAAGGACAGCGGTTCGATGATGATGATGAACGTGTAGAAGAGTTCGTTCGTAACTGGCTCCGCGGACGTCCGTCCTCTTTCCATCAGGACAGCATAAAAACCAATCCAATGAAGAAAATATGTATCGAAAGCAGGACAGTATGTAGAAAAGTGTATGTGTATTGCTTTTGGTTGATGAAACATATTTGAAAAACATAATTCCCGTTTATATTTGATCCGCCCTCCGTACTTGGAAGAGCAACAAACTCACGTAAACTGAAATGTGGGATGCTCCGTGCCCCTAACCTACCACTAAACACGGAAGCAAAGTTCTGCACACTATCAAGTCGTTATATTCAGATACTGATCCCCTCCAAAGAATAGTCCTGTTATATGGCGTTCACAACTAGTATCAACATAAAATGATACCGAAAAGAAATACAGTATCCCTGGGGCACGGAAAGTTTCTATTCTAGTGTTAAGATCAACACGAGACTGTGTGAGTAGGTTTTACCCCTTATACAGTACTTTGGACACGCAGCTAGAAAATCAGAGACGTTAGATAAACTTGTTTTGGAGGAAAATATTTATGGTAGTCGACCAAAAGGACGTGCAAGGAATCGTTGGGTGGATCAAATGGGCCAAAGTCATACAAAGCCTCATGATGCCAACATATCCTTTGTGAGATTTGGACGGAAAGAAAGAGAGAACATTTACAATTTAGATATGCTGCATCAGTGAAAATATATCCTTGTACGTTTACTCTAGAATTTTCCTAAAGTTTAAACTCATCCACCGAAATACGTTTCACGGAACCCTTTATATCTTCAGTCGTGCATGAAGTAACAGATATGTGTGCGAGTATTTGTTCAATTGGGTCTTCTTTAACAAGAAAATTGCCATTTAATTTAATTATTATTTTGAGGAATATAATTTTCAATGTCCTGCAAACTTTGCGTATTAATTCTAATCCTTTTTACTGTCAGCCTGTAAAGTCTTCAGCCTTGAGGCTAGCCTCGATCCTCAGTTAAAATCTCGAAAAGTTATGTGGTTATAAAGAAAGTTTAAGAACCAATTGTGACGCTATAATGAGCGTACAGGGCATAATGAGGAGTGAAAGAGTTTACAATTGCTTTCCTCTGGGTCCGAAAATGCAATTACATCACGATCAGTCGTATGAGTATCACCTTTCATAACATCCAGACGTACTAGTGGTGCTCCGAATGTCATCACACAGCACAGCTCGTACCTCAACAACTTCTACAGCCATGAATCGTAATGAGACTTCGGTGGAGCTTCCTTTCTTTTTACGTCGCCTGTTCTGAGAGACAACACTGATTCCGTCAACAAATAGCAACATACGTTCCACATTCACTGATAATTAACCCTCCAGTACTCGCGTTGGGTAATACATTACCCCATATCTTGGAAAACGACTGCCATTTCTTTTCTAGAACTGACTGTACCCTGGGCTGCTGTATACCTTTCAAGGACACTGTGTGGCACCTCCCGAGTTGTTTCTTATAAATCTTCGGACGTTGGTATGTTTTCAACAGTGAGACAAATCTGATTGGTGTAACAGCTTATCCCATGCGATCACCAGCGAAACTAAATTTGTAAAGTAGTGGTTTGTCAGTTTCCATTCTTGCGTGTGTTTTTCATTGTAAGAACGCATCAATAGGTCTGTTATTTATGTTAGAAACAATCTTGAAAATGTTCCCCATAGAAGAATCTTCCTATGATGAATTGAAATAGAGTTGGTGAAGCCTCCGATAGCAGTTGGAGCGACACGAACAAGTTTGACTCGCAATATCAGACAGAAAGCCTTGCGAATGAGTTCAAAGGGTAAAGAAGAAATTTTCCAGGTCTCTCTGATGTTACTGTTGAATGGAAAAACACCAGTATTACCTTGAAGATGCGTTAGAAATCGGGAAAGAAAAAATAAACCGAAATTCTTGTGTGCTGTTTGAAAAGTATGTCTGCCAAGACCATTTCAATACGGTGTGTAAGGAATTCCTCAACCAGAAAACCGTAAGTCAGTAAAACCGTCTAAACTTCAGTGTTCAAACCGTAATGAAGTGTGATCGATTTTCAGAGTTCTAGTTTTTCACGACGACATGAACTCAAGCGTTATTATGGACGATATTTGTTTGCCTTGAAGTTAGTTATGATATATACTTTGTGTATGGTGTAGTTATTAATGGCATTACTACGAGTTATATGAATTGTGAAAAGGACATTATTTTATTTGTAAGTTCTGATAAATTTTCACTAAATAATGGAGTAATAGTTCACCCCACGCGAGCAAAGACGTGATAAAACTCCGTGCGAGAATGGAAGGGTTAACAATATCCATTATTATGCGCGTCGAGTAAGTAGTCAGGCTGCTTGTAACCATAAAATTACTAATCATCCTCTCTTACGGCCATCATGATTGTCATTACCACATGAGACACAAAAACGTCATAATATAACATGAAAAAGTTGTTAAGATGAATGGTTGATACATTCTTTATCCTGCTATGTAGAAAAAAACGAAAGGCCATGACAAGTTTATGCGAAGTTCGTCTGCAGAAGAAAAGCAATTTCTTACCTTCAGTCTCGTATCTGTCCATTAATGTCTGCAAGGCAAAGCAGACTCTCGGCTTGTTCATCATCTTCCCACGGAGGAGCGAGGAACGTGTTATAACGACAGAGTTGACAGGCCGGTCAGATAAAGCAAGATGAAGTACCTCCTAGTAGCAGCCGCATTAAACAACAATCTTGGTTGTGGGATCTCATCTCGGAAACCGCAGTGGGGCTTTCATGTGTACTTCCCTCACTTGCCGCTATGACGCACACCCTTTCATATTCCTCGCTTAGGAGACCACAACTACTGGGTCATAGATTTTATTCAAATTTTGGAAGGTTGACCGGCGTCAGAAAATAAACAGATGTCTGGCCGACGATCTGAGCATGCTCCGCCTCCTCCTCCTCCTCCTCCTCTCCCCTTACCCACCACCCACTAGGTCGGGACATTTATGACATTCCTCCCCTTCCACCATTCATCTTCAATCATGTTGTTGCAATCCAGGTTTCCTGTTCTTGCATTCCTCTTTATGAATCAATCCACATCCATGGATCTGACATTGAAGGGCAAGGGGTTTTCTGCCCCCCAAACATGATCTTAGGAGGCAGAGTGCCATTTTGTCCCTCAAAAATTCTCCACCTAGATGTTAATTCCCATTAAAACGCGGAGTTTGGTAGTCTTCAGAGGTTGCTAAGGCGTTAAATCTGGAGAAGGTTTTAGATGGTTTTATTTTCAAGAAATGAGATTAGAAGGAGGACATTCCCCAAGAGAACAACATTTACTAATGGAAACTGTTCAGGCGGTACATCTGATGGTAGAGCTTTTCACATTTCGTATCATTAAATGCATAATATACAATTCGGTAATAGGATACTTATTAAGAAAATGTATTTATGCAGCAAGTTTTAATTTTTTCTTATGATTATTTACTTAAGAGTCATGTTCTATTTTTCTGTTTACTTGTGAATATTATTGAAAACTCCGTTCATAGGACTGATTCAAAAATGTATTTGAGAAACAAGCTCTACTATTGTTAGGTTTTTCTGTTTGTTTGTGAATATTGTTAACTTCTTTTCTGCTATTTGCTTTACGTCGCACCGACACAGATAGGCCAAGGAATGGAAAGGAAGTGACGGTGACCTTAATTAAGGCACATCCCCAGCATTTGCCTGGTGTGAAAATGAGAAACCACGGAAAGCTATCTTCAGGGCTGCCGAGAGTGGGGTTCGAACTCACAGCTGCGGGCCCCTAACCGCACGGCCAAATCGCCCGGTATACTGTTATTATATATATGTCTCCATTAATAGTTGTCCCTCGTTTCACATTGTGCCTGTATTCGTGTTAATCATGCACCCTTCCCCCCCACATTAATTACCTGAAGTCGCCGCGCCTGATCCACATTTTCCTAGGTCTCCCTCTCACTCTCCTTCCGTCGAACATCATCTCCATCATCTGTTTTTGGTATTCCTGTCTCCTCCATACTCTTCACATGTCCAAACCATACTAGTTTACTCCTAACAATTCTCTCAGGTTTTCCTCCTTTCTCACATATTCGTTTCTCAATCCGTCTTTCCTTGTCTTTCCTCCCATACTCCTTAGGTACTTCATTTCTCTACTCTTCTCCCTCATTGTCATTGTGCAGGTCTCAGCCACATAGGCCAGTTTGGGTGTATAATACATTTTGTACATTAACTCTTTGCACTTCGTTGGTATATCCTTTTTCCAAAGAATTTTACACTCTGGTAGAATGCGCTGCCCTCTTGCTCCCTGGTCCATGTCCAACCTTGTACTCTGTATTAATTCACTCCCTAGGTATTTCGAAACTGCCAACGCTTTCAACGCTTTGACCACCAATATCATACTTTTCAATTCTCTCGTTAAATGCATAAAGTAATTCTTGTACATCTTTCCTGTTTGTTTCCCAGACCACAATATCGTCCAAAAATAGTATTAACTTCATCTCCCTATTTCAATATGCATCCCTTGTCTCTCCTTTACAGTTTTGTCCATAACCATTAAAGACAAACAAGGTGACAGTACACTCCCCTGCCTTAGTTCATTTTCATTTCTATACCATTCTGTCCTTCCAGTCGGAGTCTTTGCGCTGCTGACACCGTTTTTGTACATTGCTTGTATCCAAGGCCTACCCAGGAAGGAGGTTGGTGGGGATTCAAACACCCCCCCCCCCTCTGAAATTAAAGTAAGCTTGACAAACTTAAACAACATATTTTGAAATAACTTACAATAAATAAGAAATACTAGAGGACCCTTGCGAGAAATCTCGCATGTTCATAAAGTATGTGGTGGAGTAGCCCTCTGGTGAACTACTGGTGAACTAAGTATACACAAATCAGTACAATATTAGACAATGTTACTTACGATTTAATATAATTTTTGAAAACATTCAAGGTATCCACTTGAACGGAAGCAAATGAATTATTGTCCTGACGAATGTTCCGAAAGTAATTTTTGGTTTTACTATCATTCTTTTCTCAAATGATAATTACAGCATGTTATAATCACATAGAACAGGCATCCAAGCTGCCAAACTATGAAGTAGACACCAATGATTGCGCGTAGTTTTCCGTGGTGTTCTGTGGTTTTCCTACAGCAGCAGAATTTGCAAATCGCACACTTCGTGCAAATTTTTAGAGAATTTATCTATATTTATGTAATGAGAGTGCAATTCGTCACTGCTAATTTCTATTCTCTTTCCTTTGAATGCTCATTCGTCACGATCGGTTTCTTGTGAGCGTCGTAAAAGGGAGCTATACTACTGAAATAATATATATTATTATAAAAATAAACATTCGAAAAATCAAAAATTAAATTTAACCTATAAAATCTGTGCCAACATTAAATGTTTATCTATGAATATATTTCAGAAATTTACTGAAGACATAAATAGAAGTTTTAATTTTCACCACATACACGGAGTATTTTTATGTTCTTAATTGATTTTGCATCATACAAATCAATTTCAATAAACACGCAGAAATATTTTCATTTTACCGAGCCGCTAGGCATTTTTTTAATGAATCAAACTCTAAATATTTGATGAATTGGTTCTTATTTAACAAGAAAATGACCCTTCAATTTAATAGCCTCCATACTTGTCGGCAAATTGCGTCTGAACACCTCGCTGTACTAATTGTCAGCGTCCCTAATTTCAATACGGGAAAGGAGGCCCTTAAGTTACAAGGGATAAGGTGATAAGGGAACAGGGAACTGGAAATCAAGTAGGGATGACATAAAATTGTTAGTGTTGAACTGTAGAAGTATTGTAAAGAAAGGAATAGAATTAAGTAATTTAATAGATATATATTTACCAGATATTGTAATAGGAGTTGAATCATGGCTGAGAAATGATATAATGGATGCAGAAAATTTTCTCACGGCACTGGAGTGTGTATCGTAGAGATAGGATAGGAAAGGTGGGAGGGGGAGTTTTCATTCTGGTGAAAGAAGAATTTGTAAGCTACGAAAAAGTTAAAGATGAGACACATGAAATTCTAGGTGTAAGGCTGATTTCTAAAGATAACAGGCAACTTGATATATTTGGAGTGTACAGATCGGGAAAGGGTAGCACTGATGCGGATTCGGAATTATTTGATAGGATAGTCAGCTATGTGGGAAACGACATGGAAAGAAATGTGATTGTAGCGGGAGATCTGAAGTTGCCAGATGTAAATTGGGAAGGAAATGCGAACGACAGGAAGCATGACCAACAAATGGCAAATAAGTTAATATGGGAAGGACAGCTGATTCAGAAAGTGATGGAACCAACCAGAGGGAAAAATATCCTGGATGTGGTGCTGTTAAAACCAGATGAGCTCTATAGGGAAACTGAAGTAATAGATGGTATTAGTGATCATGAAGCTGTTTTTGTGGTAGTTAAAAATAAATGTGATAGAAAGGAAGGTCTTAAAAGTAGGACTGTTAGGCAGTACCATATGGCTGATAAAGCAGGTATGAGGCAGTTTCTAAAAAGTAACTATGATCGGTGGAAAACGGTAAATAAAAATGTAAACAGACTCTGGGATGGGTTTAAAGAAATTCTTGAGGAATGCGAAAACAGGTTTGTACCTTTAAGGGTGGTAAGGAATGGTAAAGACCCACCTTATTATAATAGAGAAATAAAGAGACTAAGAAGGAGGTGCAGACTGGAAAGAAATAGAGTTAGAAATGGCTGTGGAAGTAAGGAGAAATTGAAGGAACTTACTAGAAAATTGAATCTAGCAAAGAAGGCAGCTAAGGATAACATGATGGCAAGCATAATTGGCAGTCATACAAATTTTAGTGAAAAATGGAAGGGTATGTATAGGTATTTTAAGGCAGAAACAGGTTCCAAGAAGGACATTCCAGGAATAATTAATGAACAAGGGGAGTGTGTATGTGAGGATCTTCAAAAGGCGGAAGTATTCAGTCAGCAGTATCTAAAGATTGTTGGTTACAAGGATAATGTCGAGATAGAGGAAGAGACTAAGGCCAAAGAAGTAATAAAATTTACATATGATAACAATGACATTTACAATAAGATACAAAAGTTGAAAACTAGAAAAGCGGCTGGAATTGATCAGATTTCTGGGGATATACTAAAGACAATGAGTTGGAATATAGTACCATATCTGAAGTACTTATTTGATTATTGTTTGGTCGAAGGAGCTATACCAGATGAATGGAGAGTTGCTATAGTAGCCCCTGTGTATAAAGGAAAGGGTGATAGACATAAAGCTGAAAATTACAGGCCAGTAAGTTTGACATGCATTGTATGTAAGCTTTGGGAAGGCATTCTTTCTGATTATATTAGACATGTTTGTGAAATTAATAACTGGTTCGATAGAAGGCAATTCGGTTTTAGGAAAGGTTATTCCACTGAAGCTCAACTTGTAGGATTCCAGCAAGATATAGCAGATATCTTGGATTCTGAAGGTCAAATGGACTGTATCGCGATTGACATGTCTAAAGCATTTGATAGGGTGGATCATGGGAGACTACTGGCAAAAATGAGTGCAATTGGACTAGACAAAAGAGTGACTGAATGGGTTGCTATATTTCTAGAAAATAGATCTCAGAGAGTTAGAGTAGGTGAAGCTTTGTCTGACCCTGTAATAGTTGAGAGGGGAGTTCCTCAGGGCAGTGTTATCGGACCTTTATGTTTTCTTATATATATAAATGATATGAGTAAAGGAGTGGAATCAGAGGTAAGGCTTTTTGCGGATGATGTTATTCTCTATAGAGTGATAAATAAGTTACAAGATTGTGAGCAACTGCAACGTGACCTCGAAAATGTTGTGAGATGGACAGCAGACAATGGTATGTTGATAAACGGGGCTAAAAGTCAGGTTGTGAGTTTCACAAATAGGAAAAGTCCTCTCAGTTTTAATTACTGCATTGATGGGGTGAAAGTTCCTTTTGGGGATCATTGTAAGTATCTAGGTGTTAATATAAGGAAAGATCTTCACTGGGGTAATCACATAAATGGGATTGTAAATAAAGGGTACCGATCTCTGCACATGGTTATGAGGGTGTTCAGGGGTTGTAGTAAGGATGTAAAGGAGAGTGCATATACGTCTCTGGTAAGACCCCAACTAGAGTATGGTTCCAGTGTATGGGACCCTCACCAGGATTACCTGATTCAAGAACTGGAAAAAATCCAAAGAAAAGCAGCTCGATTTGTTCTGGGTGATTTCCGACAAAAGAGTAGCGTTACAAAAATGTTGCAATGTTTGGGTTGGGAAGAATTGAGAGAAAGAAGAAGAGCTGCTCGACTAAGTGGTATGTTCCGAGCTGTCAGCGGAGAGATGGCGTGGAATGACATTAGTAGACGAATAGGTTTGAATGGCGTTTATAAAAGTAGGAAAGATCACAATATGAAGATAAAGTTGGAATTCAAGAGGACAAACTGGGGCAAATATTCATTTATAGGAAGGGGAGTTAGGGATTGGAATAACTTACCAAGGGAGATGTTCAATAAATTTCCAATTTCTTTGAAATCATTTCGGAAAGGGCTAGGAAAGCAACAGATAGGGAATCTGCCACCTGGGCGACTGCCCTAAATGCAGATCAGTATTGATTGATTGATTGATTGATTGAAGGACCATTTGCTTCGTTTCGGAAATATAACCGACTATTTATGAACGAAACCCCTGATTCCATAGCTCTTGTCAGCTCCATAGCACGCCAGTACCTCGTTTGTAATTCTTATTTTCTTCTCACCTATATATATTTTGAACGTATAGCACAATATTATGGGTAAACCGCAATACTAACGCCTATGTATTATACACCAAAAGAAATGTCCCCATCTCTTAATTACTAGATATATATTACTTATTTAATTAAGTCTTTTATTTGTATATTCATTAGAATAATACAATTATTAGGTCAATGAAGTTAACTGTATTCGCCGGTAGATGGCTCTATGAAAGTTCTCCATGCAGATGCTAGTCCGATGGATGGTTCTGTGAAATCAATTTATTCCCAGTATGTTACTTGTTGCTCGATGTTGGTACTAATAAGCGAGAAACAGAAAGAAATCCATATTTCCGAAGTCCTTCATCATAAAACTTACATTGGAGTATTCAGTGTAGGGTTGTTAAATGAAATCTGTATGCAATGCCAAGCACGACATTTCGCTGCGGAAATGGTGGAAGGAACCTTTCGTTCACAAGCTGGTGGAATGAACTCCGCAGTGCAATCAGGGAAGCCAAAATTTAAAATCCTCTCCAGCGTCATCCTATAAGCGCTTCCAATCTTTCTTGAGTGTGAATGGATGCATGAATGAGAGTGAATATGTTTGGTTATTGTAGCGTGTTGCAGTTACTTTATACTTTACTTACTTTATTTAGTTTATACATTAGGTTGTAAAGGTATAATATGTTTAAATTAGGTCATGTCAGTTTTTTTACTGTTAATATATAATAAAATGTAAATTGTTGAAATTCTTACCTTGTAAAATTGTAAAAATTACATTATAAATGAGTAGGCTACTTATTTATATACATAAAGTCGTTAAGTGTTAGAAAGGGTAGGAGCCCTCACTTCGCCACAATAAATTCGCTTCAATACTACTGCTTCTACTACTACTACTACTACTAATAATAATAATAGTAAAAATAATAATGATAAATGGATATTTTAATTCGTGTTGCCCCAATGGTTTGGTTTTATTTTCCACAACCTCAAGTAAACGACGTATTTAAAGGTATGATGCTACGTGATAAAGATTTCATGAACCGTATAAGGCAGTATAACAGAACTCCTTTGCATCATTCTCTGCTAATCGTAAACTCATTGCAGGATTAGATCCTTACTGTTTTAAGATTCATAGGTACATTTCAGATTTAATGCCCACTAAAATATGTCTAGTAATAATCGGCAAGATTTATATGATAGATTTAATTCTTGCGAACAGAGTTCGTTGTGAAAATTCTATAAATACTCAAGGTTCAAAAATTCCATATGTATAGCCACAACGGAAGTATGAATTTAAAGACAGATAAACGGTCTTCTGGACTTCAGTATATTTTCACTTACTTTTCTCATGCTTCATGTATTATCAGTTTAATTTTAGTCCTTGTTCGCTGCTATTGCTGAGACAGGCCACTAGTTAACTTTAATCTGTTTCTTCTTTGCTCTGCAGACTAGGAAATGAACAAATGAAATAAAATCTGTATTCTAACAAACACTTTTATCATCCTAGGTCGTAGGTTTCTTATTTCTTTTATTCCTAATTTTCATGCGCTTTTGGGGCACTAATTAAAAAACAAGAACGTCGTAATTAAATTCATGCATTCTGCACGGGTATCTCTGTTTCATCTCTATGCAGTTTGTGAGATTATGAATTTAGCAGTGGTTATAAAAGTAACAGAATAAGCTAAGACTTTTCAAGCCGTGTGTAACAAGACGAGAAAATAGTGAACAAGTTTATGATTCAACTGCTAATTAATCTGGCCATTCCTTTGTCTTCGTGGACCAAACAAAGAATAGACAGAAGAAAAATAAAACTGAACTGCTGTCGCTCCTGTAACAAGAGTCCAGTCAGGGACACTGAACACTAGACCAGCGGTACAACAGTGACCGACACGCAAATTATCAACAGGAATGGAAGCTGTTAAGTCTGAAGGACCATTTCCTCTCGTGAAAGAACGGTGAATGGTACAAAACCTCGGACACATATCTGTTCTTTACGACGTAGATAAAATTCCCAAACTTCGAATGAAATCGAGGGTAATTAGCCTTTCCTCAGTGACGTTACTCAGCTTTGAGCAAACTAGAACTCTCATCAAATTAACCACCACTATGAAGCATGTGAGGACATTTTATACCCAAAACGTGAGGATTGTATTAGAATAGTATTTGCTACAATTCCGTTGAACTGTCAACGTCCTGTCATTCTCCAGAAGGCAAAGGTGAATATTTTCCGTTCTTTCTTACGTCACACTCCAGGTGAGGGTTTGTAAACACATACGTACACACTGCACAGGGGTGACCGCGAGACGAAAAACCATTGTACTAGTGTCCGTGCCTGCAACAAACAGCGGGTGTTTATGAACTTCAAGTTACATAACCAGTTCGTATATTTGTGATTAATTATACTACTCTGGCCTCGACCAGGAGTGTTGTGTTTGTCACAACAGGTCCCTTGCCCTTGCAAATGAGCTGACTGGAGTGATATATTTTATCGATTCGAGACAAAAGAAGGTATTTTCTAATTTATAGTCTAATTTATAGTACCCGTAACATATTGAGCAATTTTGGTAATTCTACATATAAGAAAGCGAAAATGTAGAAACGGAAGTAGTTCTAGAATTTCGAACATGGTATCACCTCTCCTAACATAATTTCTCAAGGAAAGACCTAACTTCGATTTCCCATCCATAAGTCGAGAAATTTTGAAACGAAGAGGCCACTTCAGTGCCACATGACCCTGGAGACAATGTGGTTGAACACAGGCACACTTTCCAACTACCGAGTAACTCACCTCACTTCGTGTTCGGGAAACCAAACGTTGTTTATATCGTCCATAATATCATACATCACAATGGAAACCTTATCATGAAAAGAGCGATGCAAAATTTATGAAGTTTCCTAGAATAGGAAGAAAACTCACCACAAATATGATATCATCAAAGTTCACAAAGTGATCAAAGCAGGCTGTTAATTTACACCATGAGAAACTAATGAAGGCACTGTACTGATCGTATTAGAGTGGAGTGTATGGTGTAAGAGGCCCCTCCGTCTAGTCCTGTTCTTGTACCACTCTTCTTTCGCTGTCTTGACCCGACCATACCAACGCTGCAGTACCTCCTTCTTCACTAAATCAATCCACTTCCTTATCGTTCTTCCCACCAGTCAACTTCCTACTAAACACGTTTAAAATTCCCTCCTCACTTTCTGTTCGCTGGCGGCTTCCTCTCGCAATGAAGTGAGAAACTGCAATTATGAGCAAAATGAGTTTTTCTTATTATTTAACTATGAAATCTTAATAAAATAATATTTCAGTCTGTACTCCCATAGTATTAAATCGCAATAATATAATGGCGTGTGGCTTTTAGTGCCAGGAGTGTCCGAGGACATGTTCGACTCTCCAGGTGCAGTCTTTTGATTTGACACCCGCAGGCGACTTGCGCGTCGTGATGAGTATGAAATGATGCAGGCGACACATACACCCATCCCCCGTGCCAGCAAAATTAACCAATGATGGTTAAAATTTCCGACACTGTCGGGAATCGAACCCGGGCCCCATGTGACCAAAGGCCAGCACGCTAACAACTTAGCCATGGAACCGAGCAGAAATCGCAGTGAAATAGTCTAACTGAATCGTATTTCATCGTGTGTCATTACACAGAAATTAAAGAGACACATTGCTCCACAACTATCAGTCTTTTCTCTTGACAGAGTCAGTTATTCCCTTTTAATTTATTACACGCAAATCTTCGTCGTTACGGCGCGATGCTAAATTTTGTACTAAAAATTATGACAACCTGAAAATTTAGCAATTCGAACAGCACCCACAACTCGATTAATCTATATAAATAAAATTGTAACGAGCGTGTGTTCGTACTTTGGCGAAGTTTTCTTATACAGTAGTGGTCAATAACGATTTCAGAAAGAAAGAGAATAGATGCTTTTGTGGCGTTAGAGAAGAATGCTCAAGGTGAGATGGAAAGATTGAATCACGAATGAAGAGATACTGAATCGCACTGGTGAGAGGAGAACTATTCGGCGAAATTTGACGAGAAGAAGAGATAGAACACATCTTAAGACACCCAGGACTTGTTCAGTTACTTCTTGAGTGAAGTGTAGGCAGTAAAAATGGCGAACAGATTAGAGTATGTGTAGGATGTATTAGTTACATAGAAATGAAAAGGTAGCACAGGATAGGGGGCATCAAATGAATCTATGGACTGATGATCCAAACAATCCGTTTCAGGTAGAATAACGACCATTCCTGACTATTGGCTTTCTTGCATGTCTGAATTCATATCACTGGATATATTACAACCAAATTCTGTGTCAAAAGCCACCTATCCAAAGGTAGTTTTTAGGGTTCATGTCATCTAAAAATTCCGGAATGGATTTGAGGTTAATGCGAAGACCTGAAATTTAGTGGAACGTTTAAAAGTAGGAAAGATCATAATGTGAAGATAAAGTTGGAATTCAAGAGGAGAGGTTATGGCAAACGAGGAGCAAGGAATTGGAATAAATTATCCAGGGAAATGTCCGATAAATTTCCAATTTCATTGAACATATTTAAGAAAATGATAGGTAAAGAATTATAAATTACGAATCGGTTATTTTGTAAAATATTGTACATTTGTGGGAAAATAAGAAAAAATGAATAATTAATTTCGTAGAGAACTCTTAAATGCTTTTATTGCTTCTAACATTTAATATTGATTCAGAATGCCACGGAGATGTGTAATTAGCTTGCATAAATATTACCATTTTTCTAGACTGTTTTAAATGTTAATGACTTACGGGATTTCAAAAACTAATGAAGATAATTTTATCATAACATGGCTCGTGTTTCTTCAATTACAATATCCACTTAGAAAATATTTTCCATGTCATTTAGTCAAAACATCACTAGAGACTTAAGAAAATTGCGTTTTTATCAATGTACACACAATAGAAATTATTTTGAAATGAACAACGTTTTTCAACCAGTCTCTTTGTCAGTGACATCTGAGTCGTACACGGTTTTTCAGAATCTTTTAATTTCCCCTTCATTCGGTATGTATCCTTACAATTTCTTCAAATCCTCCATTTTCTGTATATTAATTGGAAGTTTCTGTTTTTCTGGCATCACAATGGCACTGTGAGTACTGCTAAGAAGGCTGAGGTTTTAGATTATAAGACCATCAACCTACTGGGTAGCAAGTGGTTCATACAATACACGAAATAGTTAAACTTTATTTTCACATCCCGAGCCACTCCCTTCCCATGGGATTCTTTGGACAGGGCAGACTTCTTCAACAGTAGACGTCTCCAGAAGTTGCACTCAACAATAGTTACGTTCAGAAACCCCACAAATCAATTATTTACAGAGTTTTGAAACCATACCCGAAGTTTCTCACTTCCATTATATTCATAAGGCTTACGGATTTCTGCATATAACGCTGCACCTACGTTGCAGTTTTAATTTTCTCTCATAACGTGACAATACGCTTTTGCTGGCGAGAAGTAGTGTTTACAGTGCACTATGTATTCTGGTATGGGCTAGAATAATTTTTTCACTTTCATTGACCTGTCTCAGTCTCACCCTTGGCTTTGACAAAATGAAAGTGACTGAGGTATGAGGGATGCTTGTAATACCATTCCTTATGCAGCAAGTCCCTGCTATGAATGGTATGAAAATATCGCTCATAGAGTCGGTTGGTGCATGCATTTCAGTGGGCTTGGCAGACTGATATGCAATAGCAACTTCTGGCTCTGTGAGGAAAGCAACAGGAAACTACTTCACTCCAAATTTCCCTAGTACGTCTCTTCAGTGATGCCTAGGCCATTTATGACAGCTGATGGCGGAGCTGTTGAGGATTTAACCAGCCTTCGGGCTAAATACCCAACATACATACAACATGACAATTATGAAATGAAAGACTTACGAGGCTTTAAAAATAACCGATTCGAATATAAATATGAGGCAAACAATTGGTAGGGAATCTGTCACCTGAACAACCACCCTAAGTACAGATTGATAATTGAGTAAATTGATTATTTGAGAGTCATTTTACTCTCCTAAAAATTATCTGAGGCGAACGTTAACGAAAATCTAACAGTCTTAATAGAAATCTATTCCTGAAACTTATTTTCTCATGTAAACCGAGCAACTCGCATTTATCCTCTACCGTAGGAAATAATAAACAATTAACATTTCTCTTGTTTCGAATATCCCGCTTAGTGTAACTGTAAGTTCATTCTGATAAGCCCATCAAATTGCTAGCTGTAAATATATATTTGAAATAAACTAATGATAGAAAGAGTGAGGGTGTGAAATGTGCTTCTGTAGAAAGAGATCCGTGCTCTGTAGCTAATTGTGCTAGTTATGATTCTGATTGTATTATGCCTTTCAAGCAGTTTTCTGTTTGAATCAATCGTGTGCATGTTTAGTACGCAAAGTCTGTTTCAGTATAAAGACCAAGTGTTGCGTTCGGAGCTACTTGCTGCCTTCCACGACTGGAGTAAATGTATTTTCTTCTCTACTAATTTTTTATTTAATTTTAAAAAGTCTTAATCAGCCATCCAATAGGCAGATATTGCTACATCAGGCCAGTTGTCTGAAGTAAAATTTGTGAAATCCCGAAGTCGTTAAGAAGTGTAAAATCCATGTTTGAACGCAAATTACACTATGTGTTCCTTTATTATAAATGTATAAAATGAAAATAAAATATGATTTCACTCTGTACAGCGGTAGTATTTCTATGCAGAAATCTCAGTTTATTTATTTCGTATGGCAAAACAAGAATACATTATAAATACATGTAAATACATATTTCTTAAATAAGTATGTAATTTACAGGTCAGCATTCGCAACTTAATGTCCAGAATTTTCAGCCAGTCCACTGCTTCTGTAGAAGCACTATGTAATTCTTGAACAGATCCATTGAATCTTCTTTTCGGGCAGTCCATAACAACGTGCTGGATGGTTTGAGGCACATTATCACAGTCGGAGAATGGGTCTTCAGATTTTCTCCACTTGTGAAGCCAGAATTTACACCTTCCACGGTTTGTCCTGATTCTGTTTGGAGATGTCCATTCCCTTCTCGGTAAGTTGAAACTAGGAGGAGCTCCACAAGGATAGTGAATTAAACTCACGTGGTCAGGATTTGAGGAGGTCCATTCTTCATGCCAGATCTCATCAGCATAAAAATTTGTTTCCAGGAGCTTCTCGCCTAACTTCCATGATGGGTTTCTGGACTTTAATCTCTTCGATTTCTGAGGGTTGCAGTCCAGATGTAAGGGCAGTTGAGGATTACTGCGACATTTCTGCCATTCTCTTACAAGAGGCAGTTCTCTTCGTATGTGACGGGGATGGATGTTGGATAAAACTGAAAACCATTTTAGGGGTGTCGATTTGATGGTGCATGATATTGTCCTCATAGTATCATTCAGTTGTGTATCAATTTTGAAGTATATGCACTGTTGAGCCACACAGGGCAGCAGTATACTGCAACTGGATAGATCAAGGCAAGAGCTGATGACCGCAGTACTGTCGCGTTTGCTCCCCATTCTGTTCCACTGAGCTTGTGTAATATGTTGTTCCTTGATTTTATTTTGGCTGCAGTGCAAGAGAGGTGTTGCTTGTATGAAAGTGTCCGATCCATTGTGACGCCCAGATACTTTGAATATGGGTTATACTTATGTTTTTGGCCTTTGAATTCGACTTGAGGTACATAGTTGGCTTTTTGTTTGTCTACGTGGAAGCAGCTTACTTCAGTTTTATTCAAGTTAGGTTTGATTCGCCATGTACTGACATATTTGTTCAGGTTATGGAGATCCTTTGTGAGTATAGTTTCTGCTGTTTTGAAGTCCATCGATTGGGCAGCCAGAGCTATGCCATCTGCATATATGAATTTCCTGGAAGTAGTTTTAGGAGGATCTGCAATATAGATGTTGAACAGATCCTTG
Organism: Anabrus simplex; assembly: GCF_040414725.1. Taxonomy (NCBI): domain Eukaryota; kingdom Metazoa; phylum Arthropoda; class Insecta; order Orthoptera; family Tettigoniidae; genus Anabrus; species Anabrus simplex. The sequence continues at coordinate 328,179,183 of NC_090271.1, forward strand.
GGGTAAACCATCGTTTAGTATATAGGGCTTACTCTTATTGCCGATGAAATGTATTTCGAACACTATTACATAGCATATTGTTCAGCAGTGTTGCAAGGTTCTTACAGGGAATGATCTTCAAGAATTTCAAAATCAGCCTTTGTCACCATACTGTGTCATAAGCTAATGTCCAGTCCAAAAAAAAAAAAAAAAAAAAACAAAAAAAAAAACATGGTCTTCTCCTTGTCTTGAAATCCGTTCTCAATGTGGCTGGTGAGTGCCAAGACCTGGTCACAGCAGCTTCGGTTAGGACGGAATCCTGCTTGGTCAGTTGGTATGTGTTGGAAGGCTGCGGTTGAGATTCTGTTGTAAATCATTCTTTCCACTAACTTGTAGCAAATACTTAAGAGTGCTATTGGCCTATAATCTTCAGGACTATCTCCACTTTTTCCGGGCTTTAGAATGACAACTATTTTAGTTCTCTTAAGCAAGGATGGAAGCCTATCACTCCTTAAGATATAATTAAAGAACATGACTCAGTGATTTACTGTAATAAACTAAGTACCGTTTCATAGTGTTTGGTAACATTCCGTTAACACGAAAATTTGTGAATCTAAACAGGGCCCAGAACTCGGTTAATCTGAACTAACATGTGTAAAACACCAGAGTTGTAATGAAGTAGAAAGAATGCAATATTGTACTCTAGTTCATCTAAATGCAAAAGCGAACTGCTTCGGAGTAGTAAAGTGCCCAAGACAATAAGAAATATACTTATGAATAACGCATAAAGATAGCATAAAATTTGCCTATAAAACATCCCTCGTACAAGTAATCCGTTCAGCAGAAGACCGCGAATTATGAAAACGGATACAAATAAATATCCTGAAATATCATGATACTCAGGATGGTGGGAACTCTAAGAAGAAGATTAGTATATTTATAGAGTGCATTTGCTGGGTCATTCGATGACATCATTAGGTAACAGCTTCGAGCCAACTATGAATTATTTTCAGCAACGAATTATAACACTGCTGTTGATTTTACGGAAAATTCTAGTATAATATATAATATTAAAATTAGTAAATGTTAATTGATCATTCACCTAAGTTTAACTGAAGTCTGTCTGTCTCAAACAGCTCCCTTCTCACTCAGAGTTGCCGGCTTGTTTGCCTGGCATTGCAGCTGAGCAGGCGTCTCCTATTCTCCTCACCAAATACTTACCTTATTTTGCAGTTCCTGTTGCACGTCATCTTGGCATGCCCCCGTTTTCACAATATCAAAATGTACACTGCTGTGAAAAACATAATAAAGAGATAGATAAAGCAGCACAACATATCAACTGCTCGGTGGAAGTGAATGAAAGTGCGGTAACATGTTGCTAGAGGTCTCCCATGCGTGCATAGCGCCAAATGGGTCTGGCCTCACAAAACGAGGCACTTGCAGAAACGGGACTGGACAGTGTTAGTAAATCAACGAGCTGTTACGGTGCGCTGTGGTGGTGTTACTCATTACAACATGGCAGGGAGACAACATTTGGATTACCTCAAATGGGGAAGAATCATCAGGAAACTGAAATAAGGACGAAGTATGATGAGTGTATCCCAGGAATTTGGTATTATTCTCAGCATTGTTTAACGTGCATGGAGAGCATTCCGAACCACAGGCACTGCTGCCTAAAGAAGTCGACCACGGTCAACTATAGCAGCAGATTACCGCTACATTGTGCAACAGGCAAGAAGAGACTCACGTCAAACAGCGGGTACAATTGGAACTACATTTAAAGGAGTGTATGGTACGCAATCTCACACTCCATAGTACCACGGCGACTGCACGGGGTGGTCTGTTTGCCCGACGGTCATTACGTCGTGTTCCGTTGACACCTGCACATCGGCGGCACGTTTGCGATAGTACCGGGAGCACCAGGTCAGGACCGACGAGAAGTGGGGTCGCGTGCTCTTGTCAGACGAGAGCAGATTCAATCTGAGTAGTGAATCTAAACGTCCCCCCATCTGGCGAGAGGTGGGAACACGTAAAGCTCCCAGGAACATTATCGAACATGATCATTTTGGTGGTCCAAATGTTATGGTCTGGGGAGGCGAACGTAGCATAGGAGAACCGGCCTCCAAATCTTTGAACGGGACACACTCACCGGTCAACGTTATTGTGAGAGTGTACGCCTTCCCCCACCTGCGTCTTTTCGGGGGGGGGGGGTGCATTCGGCCATGACTTCATTTTTATGGATGAAAGTGCACGTCTGCATCGAACAGTGCAGGTCGAGAAGCTCTTGCAACAAGAGGATATTCGGAGAATTGATAGGGCTGCCCGTTCGACCGACTGACATATGGGACATCTAGGGTAGATGTACTGCAGCACATCCACATGCACCAATGACCATCCAGCCGTTGTTAACCAAACTCTAGGAGGAATGGATTGCCCAACCACAAGAACTACTTACCAATGTAGTGGCCAGCGTAGGAACACGTTGCAGAGCAGCATCGATGTCCGTGGTGACCTCACACACTTTTGAGAACCATGCCCCTTATTTTGTGATGTGGAGGCGACCGCCATTAGTTGCAGTGACTGACGCGTAATTTATTGTCTGTATAAAAGTGTAATTTCTGTTCATGTCATCGTAGATTCCTTTCAGTTGCCTACCGTACCATACTGTAGCATGTATGGTTCAAGTACCATCGACCTACGTTACTTGACAGTGACACAACATGCGAAAGTTACTTTTGTCCTTAATTTTTTCACAGCAGTGTAGATACAAGGTGGTCGGAATCATATCACTTGGCGAGCGAATTCGAAATGGCTTTACGAGGCGGTGTTGTTAAATGTGAACGTGGTTTCAGATTGGTATGAGAGTACCAGTCAAAGAATAAAACTTCGCCAGGGAAAGGATTAGAAATGGCACCTCCGAGCTGACAGGATCGCTCCAAAGCAAGTGTGCTACGGTGACTCTGCCTGAACTCTACGGTGGGTTTGTGGTTGATGCATCACTCTCAAATCGTACAGATTTAGCAGCACTGCCACACAAAGCCCATTTGAATTCGGCCACGACTGACTTCAGCAGCTGATAAAAAGACAACGGCGCAGGAAATCAAAGTATTTCTTTCACATGATCTGTCAGTATGACCAACCCTCTAATATTCATATACCTTTCTCACGTTGCTTCCAATCACCCTATAAGGTAGGGGTGTCAAATTCCGACCCTGCACCTAATTTTGTCCCCCTAGGGATTTCCAGTTTGCACGGTTGGCGCCTAATGATTAGCCGCGCGCACACACGTAGCTTCATCCCGTTGTCTTGTTGTGAGAGTTGGTTGTGTGCACCGCGTTTAGTTTCCGTGTACGAGAGAATTCATTTTTCATACTGAGCTGAGTCAGTGCAGCATTCGAATTAGGAGTCTGTTATTCCTAGAGTGAGCTGTGATATGTGTATGAAATACTGGACTCCATTTCAGGCGTGTGGTGTAGTTCCTGACGTGTAATCGCTACAATGAGTTACTGTAGCGACCATTATAATAAATCAGGGAATGTTCTTAATTTCGCCCCCATTCATTTTATTTGTTATTTATGAAGTTTATAATTATTTTCAGATAGGAAACGCAAGCAGAAGGATAAGGAGGAATGTAAAAAAAGGCCATTATGGCAGTGAGGGAAAAAATAAATAATAATAATAATAATAATAATAATAATAATAAAGCCGGGCTGAGTGGCTAAGATGGTTGAGGCGCTGGCCTTCTGGCCCCAACTTGGCAGGTTCGATCCTGGCTCAGTCCGGTGATATTTGAAGGTGCTCAAATATGTCAGCCTCGTGTTGGTAGATTTACTAGCACGTAAAAGAACTCCTGCGGGACAAAATTCCGGCACCTCGGCGTCTCCGAAAACCGTAAAAGTAGTTAGTGGGACGTAAAGCAAGTAGCATAATAATAATAATAATAATAATAATTATAATAATAATAATAATAATAATAATAATAATAATAATCGTATGGCCTCAGCCACCGTGTGCAGACATATCGATTTGATGCCATCTGACTATCTGCTCGTCAATTTCCACGCTCTGTTTTACTCTAGGCCCACTAGATTCCAGACCGAGTAAACCGAGACTCTCTTCGGTGTCTATGGCTGAGATTTAATTAATTTTGTCAGGTAATCACCAAATGTGTCTGAGATCTGCGTAGAATCTCTGTGATGTGGAAAGTTGTTGTAGAATATTTTATTCATATTCCATTTACCTACCCAACCCGTATGTGTAAAATATTTTTGTTTTATCTTTTAATTTTATTCACTTTATCTACTTTGTAAATACTAGAGTGTAAATGATTGACCTGTAATAGCTGGAACAGTCCAGAAAGGTTGTGACGCCGACTTTTAGAACAGGGTGTGTTGGCCTTTGTCAGTTTTGGATTCTGGAAAAATGTCCTTACTGCATCTGGAAAATGGAAGGTTCACGATTTGTGTATGTTCGAGAAGATTGTATAAACCTCGCGATCGGATAAAGAGTTGTGATTGATGACTCTGTGTGGCGATAGGCAAACTCCTACGTTCTGATTGGCCACTGCATAATCGCTTCAAGGCCAGACTTCCCTTTTTAAAGTGAGCGAGGCAGGATTTCGCGGTTTGTCGTTCTCTCGTCTGTCCGAAGTTTTGACGTCGTCGGCGACGCCTCGCTCCCGGAATGGGCCACCTCGGTATAAGCACTCTTAATGTCAGCTCCCCCTTAAATTATATTTAATATTCGCTTGCATTTTCATATAGGAGTTTGCCCTAACCTCAACCAGACTCGCCATTCAATTACTTCAGATGCCTTAGCACTTCAGCTGGGCTTGCCTGTTTGTATTCCAGGAATTCCCCTTTCCTTGTTTTGCTAAACATGTAGTCTAATTTGTAGTTTAATGTATTTCCCTCGGGGTTAGCCTCTAGTAACTCCGTGTCACTTGATGCACGCTAGTTTTTCCGCTGGCCCGCATCAAAACAATTTTTGGTGTGGCACCAAGTTGAACTGGCCTCTGCGCCAAGTTTAGATAGTTTGGATTTCCCCTATTTCAATTATGTTTCTCAGATGATTTAGAAAGCGCTTTCTCCACCTACCATTCTAATTTGTAATTGTATTTGGTGTGCCTTGCTACCTTCTGTATCGTATTGTAGAACTTAGGTTATGCTGAAATATTTTGGGTTAACTTCTTGCTTAATAGCAATGCGCTTGTCAAACAACATCTAGTCTTGTATCCGTAAATAGTGTGTCTGGATTGTTGGATAGAAGAATTTTGTGAGGAACTCACCTTGTAACGTTCCTTTTAAAATATTTTAAAAACGAGACATCACCGTTGATTCTTCTGGAAACCCGCAAACTTCGCATTTCCATGACCTTTGGTAGGTTCCCAGTTCCGATTCCACGTTCCTTGTTTATAGCCGTCAAGTTGCCCAACCTGATATTTGTCTCTATACTTCGGCGCAGTTCAGCTGATGTTTATTGCGTGTCCAGGGTTTCAAGTACCGTGTAATGTGATTTATTTTCGTCCCCTTTAACTGCGTATCGTGTAGCCGCTGAAGTACCGGTTACAGTGTCACCAGAGACCTTTTAGATGCCGACATCGTACGACATGGAGTGTCGAATGGACTTTTTTCCGCCCTTCACTACCTCTGTCGGGTTTGAACCCGCTATCTTGGGATGCGGAGGCCAACACTCTATCACTGATCCACAAAGGCATGGTATATAGTTGAAATGGTACATGGAGCTCACCTCCTTTGGGGGTGTAACTGAGAAAAGCTGTACTACCTTCCGCAGGAGGTCAGAGGGATATCAAACCACGGAAGATTTAAAAGTATGTGTTCAAAATATCCCTATGAAACGAGCTCGTATTGCGATAGTCTTCTTCTTCTTCTTCTTCTTCTTCGTTTTCTTCTTCTTTTTCTCCTCATCATGGTCCTTATTATTATTATTATTATTATTATTATTATTATTATTATTATTCTTATTCAATAGTGTTAGAAAGTACTCAGCTGTGGTTTCCTGCATAGTTATCCTTATCCCTACCCCCATTTTGCAATGTTTCTCACCCACAGTATTTAACACACGAAAACTGTAACATTCGTCAATGTGATATATTTCTGGAATTGGACAAATTAATTGTAAATATTAGTAGGTTTATCTTTATTATTATTATTGTACCGGGCGGTACACCTCCACGCCGCTAATTTAAAATTCGCGCCAGTTGAAACTCCTCTGCTGGAGGAAGTCTGAACTTTATATACGCTATTAATTCGCTACCTTCTCAGAAGATGTCACCACGTGGAAAATTTTGAGTTTTTGAACTGTGTCATTTTTGATGTGTTTTTGTTTTGCTTGAAGTAAGAAGTGTGAACTTTCTCTTCTAGAGGACACTACTGAAGATCAACAATAGTGCACCCTAGTGCGGAGTCAAAGAACTATTTTGTTGGAGAAATTTTTATTTCAAATGTTCGTTCTTTGCTAAATTTCTTTCAGTCATTGGTTAAGTTGGCAATATTAACCCCTTCTTTCCCCTTGTTTTAAATCTAGCCTATCCCGAATTTCTTAAATTAATTTTCCACCAATTATGTGTTACTTCTTAGTATTGTGTAGGGGGTTTATGGATGAACCAATAAAATCCTCGTGGGAGGGTGTTCTCATTCCCCTAACGCCTAGAAACTTCCGCGAGAGTATATAAACTGCTGATTTTAGGGTCTCCGGGCCACTTCAGTTCCATCTTTCAGTGTATTAAGTACATAGCAGGAGGCGGGAAGCGCCTCTTTCCTCGGCAGCGGTCAACAACAAGGTAATGGCCGATTAATAACTTCTTTCTTTGCTAGCTCAGCAGTTTAACTCTCGGGGCGGGTTCTAAGCGTTCCACCATGTAACCTTTTCCTAAATGTAACTGCTCCTCTTATATATTCTCTTTTAAAGCTACATACTGGGATAGAGAGTGCTAACCCTCTCGAGCTCCCACTCATATTGTTTTGAGGTGAACTTATTTTTCTCAACCTATTCTTCGTTAATGTAAAACAAATTGTTCTCTTCTTAAGTCACCTCTTTAGTATGGGATTAGCCCTTGTATTAACGGCCTAGTGCCAAGTAGGTCTTAATCAAAGTGTATTAGGAGTGCAAGTTCGCCTCCTCTCAAATTGTTATTTTAGAGGTCATTTAATTAACCTCCTTTGCATTTAATAGACCTCAGTAGATTGGGTATTTTACCCCTGGGTTTATGTCCGTTGAGGACAACTTGAAGGTGGAGTTTGGTGTGGCCTGGGAGAGGCTTAAATTTGAGAGCGAGTGGCTCTTTTGAAAATTGAGTGTTGTATGCCTCGTGGAGGCTTTTCAGTGTAATTTGGAGCTAGGGCTCCTAGGCATGAATGGGGTTTGCTGCCCCTCTGTTGAAACTTGTGTTTGGGGTAAAATTGGGCTGATTGCCCAAGCATTGTGTTTTCAGGGCTCGAAGCCCAAATCTTGTAAATATTGTAACTACCCTTTGGACTTGCTACTTTGTACCTGCCATGCTTGTTATTTCTTTGTTTTAAAAAAGAAAATATAACCTTGTTAAATTTTAAATTAATTTTACTTTAGTAGCTTGAGACCTGTTCACCACCCCGCACCTTCTTTCGCGCATAACTACCACAAAAACACGGTAACAATTATTATTATTATTATTATTATTATTATTGAAACTGTAATTTGTTGTATGTTGTACGTTAATTTCTTCGTAGGAAGCAAAATGTTAACTTATATTGTGTATTATAATAGTTATTTTTATGTACAGCGGGATGGCATAGTACCATAGTAATTTGTTTCAGTCTCTTTTTTCATTTATTCAGTATTTTATATATTTTTATGTTATTTATGTATTTCACTGGTTAAGTGTAAGACAGGGACACGTGTCCCTAACTTTGCCAGTTAAAATAAACCATATCTATCTATCTATCTATCTATCTATCTATCTATCTATCTATCTACCTCAGGATGAGGACACAAGTGAGGGACAAGATAATGGGTTACAAACATGCAAGTACAGCGTTTAACATCCCACGGGTAACGCTGAAAGACTATGTTATAAAGACTACCGAGAATTCTTTTTTCATAAATGGGCTTAAAGTAATTCATTATATGGGAAGATGTTTGGAAAGGCGTGAAGGGAAAATACTAAAATTAATAGTAGTTTTAATAAATTTGGTGGGGACGAAATTGTGAACACATTTTTGGCACTTTAGTTTTTGTTGCGTTTAGGTTTATGTCAAACATTGACTAACTAACGTTATAACAGTGGAGAGTATAATCAGTTATATTATATATAGCAATTTCTAGTCTTGTCCGTAATATTCCTGAATTTCTACAAGTCCAGACCACTAAGGGGACGAAATAAGTGTGCCATCTTAGAACGGGTATTCGAGGGCAAGCAGGGTGTGATGTCATCATCACGCACGAGTATTTCTCATGCTTCACATGCACCACGCGTGTTCGTTGCAGATCGGATGGCTTGGTAGATCTGTTTAATTGCACAATGTGTAGGCTGGTTCAGTCTGGAGGCGTTGTGGCGGTCATAGTTGCCGTAGCTGGAGATTAATTCTCGGAGTTTCTGTTCTCCGCTGATTGATTCATCAGGTATACAGCACCATTAAGTCGTACATCTGAGCAGGCACCATTGAAACCGGTTCAATGCGTACCGCAGTTGGAGCCAACTGTATCGGGTATCTTGTGTGCCTCCTCAATGGCTAGTTCCATGAATGCTGTATTACAGCTGAACACTGGCCACTTCTACTAAAGGACAATGCTAATGGAACATGTTGTCAGATACAAGCAACTCTGCAGTAATCAGCTCTCCTATCAAATAACTGAATTAACAATATATGAGCATCTAAGTACTGACTTCTTAATAATAATAACTAGTGGATCCATGCTGCATCACAAGTAGATCAGGTAACTCGTCTTTATATTCCTGTTGTGGTCTTATTTCTTTGCTTGCACTTTCAATAGTTTTATGAACATTGAATACCGGTACATAATAACTGATTCATTCGTAATGCAGTTCATGCTCAGCGATGCCGAAATATAAATATTATATGCCAGAAAAGGGAATCTTAATGGGGCTCATCATAGTTCAAGTTTCATTATGATACAGATTCCCCACCAATCAGAGTTCAGATTTTCATTATGATACAACTATTTGACCAATTAGCTAAGGATAGCATCGCACCCGCGCTCCACGCATTAGCTTCGCACTTGTTTCTAAAATCAAACATCACTGCACCCTCTACTTCCAATATTCCACAACCACACGGAACGTTCTCGCAAATTAACTTCACCAACTGCACAGTAAACAATTTGTATTTGAAATAAAGCTAGGTTATGATAACCTTCTATCAAAGCTTTGAAAACATATGGCATTGTCAAGGCCTCTGATCCACTCACGAAAAATCAATAACCCAGCGCATGCGCTTTGTTCAGTGAACTCAACTGTCAAGTGACATCTCGATAGAAATTTATGAATATTAAAAAAATAGAGTTATAATTATCGTCGAGCATAAACAGTCGCATGAAACTCGCCTATAATGGTAATTAAGACACGAGTATATTTATAAAACTAGCGAAGCTAGCCATTATAGGCTTGTAGCATAATGTACTATTATAACACTTCTTTTCATACAATATTCACTGCGTTTCGACTATTCGGCCGTATCTGGATCTTTACATTTCAATACGATCTTGCAACAAACAATTGGCTGTGAGTGAGTACTGGTTCGTGTAAGTAGATTAGCCCTGCGCTTTATGACCGGTACTGGCTAGTCGACTTGACACCACTCAGTACGTGAGTACGTCGATGCTTTCCATTAGCAGCATGGGAGTTATTAGGCAAGTTCTGCCATCTGTTGAGTATATTCATAAGGTGTGGGGCAGAAAATAATATTCTTCCATGATCTGAGGAAGTGTACACTCTTTGGCTTGACAGGCATCAAACATGAATTTGCAATGACATTACTAAGGATGAAAGTTACATACTTAGATCAGAATATTAAAGAAAGTGTTAGTCACTTAGCAACTCGCTAAGTACAGAATGTATTGCGAGTTAGGGCAAGCCTTCGCCTGCATTAATAGAAGTGGATATTTAGTGATTTGAGTTTATGATTAATCAAAGTTTGCTGCACCTAGAGACCTATCAATGTCTTATGATTCACCAACAGCTAATTCCGGGGAGAATAAAACAGAAATGAAGCACATCGGTCCAGTAGAACGGACGGACGGATTTGCCAAATCTGCTTGTTGGTAAACTCTTTTATTATATAGACAATAACATAATAATAAAGAATACGAATCAGAATATTTCACTTGTTTAATTGTCTTATCAGGAATATGTGTCCGCCTCTGTGGTGTGGTGATTGGTGTGATTAGCTGCCTCCCTTGAAGGATGGAGTTCGATTCCCACCTCTTCCACTAAATTTAAAACGTGGTATGGGGACTGGAATGGGGTCCACTAAGCCTCTGGTGATCGAATGAGTAGGGGAGGATTCGATTCCCGTAGTTTCCCATATCTCCCCCAGGAAAATGCTGGGATGGTAGCTAACTTAAGGCCACGGCAACTTCCTTCCTTCTGCCTTGTCTATTCCTCCCAATCTTCCCATCCACCCACAAACCAGAAAACTTGGAGAAGCATACTGTAGTATTACTTATGGACAGGACAAGTAGGGCGTGCAGTGTAAAATGGAAGAATAATGTGTATTTAAGGGTGTTTATTCACGTATGTCTTTGCTTTTACTCGTTCTTCTTAAAACTTAACCAATTTATTTACCATGTGTATTAATTAACACACTGTGACTTATCTAGAAGTACGGTGCTTTCTTTTAACAGTGAACACTTACGTCTCACAAACTATGCACGGATTGTTTGTGCTAATGGAAGAGCCGCCGCTGTAAATAGTGTGAATTTTTGTTTTCTCATTCAGTTGTTAATACATTATAATGATTTTATGTATAGGTGTGGGTGAATCGCGTGTGTTTAGTAAAGGAATATTACGCTTTCATTTCGTACAAGTGTTTAATAGCATGTAAATGAGTGCATACTTAGGTTCATATTTCACCACTCTTTGCAGCATAGTTGCATGCTTATGCTGGTGATTTATACAGCATATACTGCGATCTCTAGTAATAACAGTGCGAGAAATTATTCCTCCCACCTCCCTCTACCTGCCTTCAACCCACTCCTCTGACACCCTTTGGAGAGTACTTCAGTTAAAATTTCCCCTCTCTTAGGTAACCTTGCTCTTAGTACTTCAAAGGAAGTAGTGGCAGTGGTTATTGCTTGAGAGGAAATGCAACGAAATAAACGCCCTCTGCTATCGTTCAACATTAGAGAAAGAGAGAGTGCTACAACATTTCTGAGGAAGAGTGCTGAAGAGATGAGGAAGGACAGGTCTGTGGAAGGCGAGGAAATAAAGACTCCATAGACCTCGATCGGCTACACAGTGTATTTATTCAGTGCCTGTCTTCCATGTATAAGGCTGAACACCTGCCCAGTTGGTTCGTATTTAGGAGAGTTTAACCGTGGGGAAAATATGTATCTTCCCAGGCACGTTAATGAACCCCCTTTCTTGTACTCCTTCGTCTCTTAACAATGTAGTAAATGAGGAGACATTAAAAGTCACAGCATTGTGGGTTCAAAATCGCAGTAAGCCATATCTAGGATAATCGGTAGTAGAATTTTAGCTCAACTTTAATAATAATAATAATAATAATAATAATAATAATAATAATAATAACAATAATAATAATAAGCAGAAGAAGAAGAAGAATAATTCTGTCTAGACAACAAAACAACAAACCTCATCAGGGATCTCACCAATACATTTTCCAAAGTCAAATTCATGGGAGAATTATCGGCTCCTTTTGAGACCAAAACAGGTGTCCGACAGGGTGACGGACTGTCCACCATACTGTTCAATTGTGCCTTGGAGAAGGTAGTCAGAGAATGGGATAAGATAACTAGTGGTGGAATTCGATTGGGATCGGTAAACAAGGGTATCAAGATCAAATGCTTAGCTTTCGCAGACGACATGACCTTACTAGCTGAGACGTGGGAGGAAGCCAAAGAGCAGTCCTTCGAACTGCTGAAGCAAGCAGAGAAGATAGGTCTCAAATTCGCCTTTGGAAAGACCAAAATAATAACCAACATTAAGAATCCTCCAAAATATTTGAATGTGGGGAACAAAAAATAGAGATCGTCACAGATTTCAAATATCTTGGTGAATGGATCAGTTGGAATGGCCTTGAAAAGAAAGCAATGGAATCTCGACGAACCAAAATAGAAACAGCCTTCCAGCTTACGAAAGACACCTATAACAAAAAATCCCTCTCGTGGAATTCCAAGATCAGACATTATAATACAGTAGTCAAGCCTGAAGCCCTGTATGCTGCAGAAACTCTATCTATAACTACACATGGTCCAATGGAAAAGTTGGAGGTAAAGGAAAGGAAAATATTACGAATAATTCTAGGCCCCAAATTCCATAATAACGAACTTTCACACATCAGCAATGAAAGCCCGTATAGGAAAGGAATTCCGACACAATATGGAAAAGGAGAATTGACTTCTATGGCCACATCCTAAGAATGGATCCGAAAAGGATAACTAAAAGAATCTTCGACTATTTTCATAATAAGAAAACCAAGCCGAAATGCTTTAAGGAAACTGAGAAGGACCTACGAGAATTTCTAATTACAGAAGAGATGCTTGTAGATGGATCTGCGAAGAAAATAACCAAAGATAAAATAAGGAGGTTTCAGTACAGGGTGAAGCCCAAGCGACTATAAAGAATTTCTGAAGAAGAGAGGAAGGCAAGATCTGAAATAATGAAAAAGTACTGGGAGGACAGGAAAACACGACTCACTAACCATTGATAGATCTATCTTACCCCAAAGAGGGTGAAACGGACAATAATAATAATAATAATAATAATAATAATAATAATAATAATAATAATGATAATAATAATAATAATAATAATAATAATAATAATAATAATAATAATAATAATCTATACCAGTATAATAAAGAGGGAGTGCGAAATTTGTGTGTTTGTGTATATCTGGAGGGTAATCTCAGAAACTACTGAACCGATTCTAACCATTATTTTATAAATGTAAATATGCATTATCCTTGAGAGACATGGGCTGCATTTTATTTTCAAAACAACTCGAGGGGGGTGACGGGGGGAGATATATATAATAATAGGCTAATATAGGCGAAATATCGAATTTGTCGTACAAGGACGAGACAAGGCTTATTTTAAGCCTCTTGACGCAAAGAACAAAACTCGCTAAGCCCTATGGGCTCGTGAACCATGTTTAAAGGCCCTAAAATCAACCATTATGTTGATATTGGCACCACACTACCCCTGCTCTAGTGATCGGATAGAGAAATGTACTGCCGTAACCATGGCAACGTCAGTCCCAGGGTGCCACAACAGCGAGATTATGCATGTACGTTTCGGCACAGCTTCTAACCAACATCGGTACACCTACTCCCTGAGTATATCTACAGTATATCTAAAAAAAATTAACATGTTACAGACGTGAAGTGGTATTCACAATATTTACAGTCTCTTGAAGAAAGAAACGTGTATTATTTTGTTTTTGGTAAAAACACTTAAGAGGGGGATAGAAAGGACTGAAAAGTGGGTTGGCGTGAATTTTTAAGATGAGCATATCTACAGTAAATCTCAAAAACGTAACATGTTATGTGAAAATTGGTATTTTTAATATTTTAAAAATGAAAAACATTTTTTTAGAAAAAAGCACTTAACGTGGGGGGCAAAAAGGACTGAAAAGGGGTTGAATTATTTTTATTAGGATACTGGTATCTTACTGATATCTCAAAAACTGAAGATGTTACAGCCGTAAAATTGGTATTTGGGGTCTCCTTTAAAATAGGTATTCTTTTGTTTTCGGAAAATCCACTTAAGGGGGGATGAATGGATTGAAAAATTAGTTGAATTATTTGTATGGGGATACTTATATCTAATATAACCCGGAAGATGTCACAGACGTGAAAATGGGTATTTGGAATCTACTTTAAAAATAAAAACGAAATTTTTTTTTGAGGAAAATCAACACAACAGACGGCTTGATGACGTCGCATACCATAACGGGGTTCTTATTAAATGTTCATAGAGAAGGCAAATCAAAATGATTACGACTGACATATCAAGACGAGTTATCTGACCTATGTACTGCAGCGCAGGACGGGTCTTCTAGTATTATTAATTAATACTAATTATTACAATTAATAATAACAGTATTATTTTAATTATAGACCCTTTTCCCTGTCATTATTCAGTCTGTATTCCTCTATAGGGTTCCTGATGGCTACTCAAAACGGTGTAAATTATATTAGAGATACCAGTCTGACATTTTGACTTAATGTGTTCAGACGTAAAAATAATTTTAAAATACTTTTATTGTGATGTGATTGTAAACCATAAAGTTCCTCCCACTTCTTCCACCATTTTTCTTCAAATCATTGGAAAATGCGTTAAAACACTGTTTTCTAGCTGGTCCCCCAATGCTCCTATTAAGCTCCATGTTCGACATCACTATTTTTCTCTGTAAAATGTCCTCTTTCAATTGCATCACATTATCCTAGGAAACGTGACAATTGAGTGGTGTCGTCATTGGTTTGCCACGGTTCGTATTCCGGCCAATGCATTAAGCACTTTCGAAACGAAAAATAACACGCCCCTGTTGTGCGGATACTGTGTGAAACTGGAAGTCTCGTAGTTATGATCAACGTACTCGTACAACTAAAAGATTGCATGGTTGTGGTATGATTCCACAATCGAAGCCCGTTCATACGCACAACTTAATCTACCATCATTCCTAATTACGGTTGCCAGCTGTCCCGATTTGATGGGACATATGAAAAACTCGGAGAAATTTCAGCGTCCGAAACGATTTATATGCGGGGGACGTAAAATCACCCCAAGACTTAGAAAACCTGCGAAATAAATTCTCAGTGTTACCAGTGTCTGTAAATATCCATAAAATATGTAATGCGAAAATATATTTTAAGATATATTATACCGAATTTTGTCCATTTTTAAGGAAATATCACATAAATTAATCTGCAAACTACAAACAATATTAAATCATAATACTGGTACCGGTACAAATGCAGCTTACTAACTCCTTTACCTTTTTCGGATGTTATAATTACATATTCACATTTGGCATTGTCATTTCATGCCTTTAGGGGAAGAGTGACTTTAATATTCGGTGTGTCCATTTTTTAACTTATCAAAACATTGCAAACCAAATCCTAACTTACTGTTTATCTGTTCATTGCGAGAACTCTCCTCTTGTTGTTAACACCTATTTGTGCCAGTATCATTCCCGATAACTCCATGTATCAATAATAATATACTAGTAAAAGAAAGAAAGAAAGAAAGAAAGAAAGAAAGAAAGAAAGAAAGAAATAAATAAATAAATAAAAAAAGAAAGAAAGAACCAATGGAGATCTCTGGGCCAGTCAAAGGAAACGGCCAGTGCAGAAGAAGGCACGTCCGCACACTTGAAGCAGATGACAAACATTACTCACAAAAGGGATTATTATTATTATTATTATTATTATTATTATTATTATTATTATTATTATTATTATTATTATTATTATTATTATTATTATTATTATTATTATTATTATTATTATCATCATCATCATCATCATCATCATGATCATTAACCACCTCTGTGTTGCAGAGGTTAGTGTGATTATCTGCACCCCGGAGGCCTGGGTTCCATTCCAAGCTCTGCCACGAAAACTGAAAAGTGGTACGGGGAATGGAACAGGATGCACTCAGCCTCGGGAGATTAACTGAGTAGAGGGGGTCTCGATTCCCACCTCATCCATCCTGAAGTTTTTTTCCATGGTTTTCCACTTCTCCTCCAGACAAATACCAGGATGGTACCTAACTTAAGGAACAGCCGCTTCATTCCCACTTCCTTGCTGGTTCCATACAATCTTCCCATACCCCATAAGGCCCCAGTTCAGCATAGTAGTTGAGGCCACCTGGGTGGGATACTGGTTCTTCTCCCTAGTTGTATCCCCCAATCCAAAGTCTCACGATCCAGGACACTGCCCTTGAGGCGGTACAGGTCGGATCCCTCGCTGAGTTCGAGCGAAAACTAACCCTGGAGTGTAAGGGGATTAAGAAAGGAAGAAAATAATATTAATATTATTATTTATTGTCACAGGGATCCCGGGTTCGATTCCAGGCAGGGTCGGGAATTTTAAGCATCATTGGTTAATTTCGCTGGCACGGGGGCTGGGTGAGTGTGTTTTTTTGTCTTCATCATCACTTCATCCTCATCGCGACCCGCAGGTCACCTACGGGAGTCAAATCAAAAGACCTGCAACTGGCGAGCCGAACATGTCCTCGGACACTCCCGGCACTAAAAGCCATACGCCATTTCATTTATTTATTTATTTATTTATTTATTTATTTATTTATTTATTTATTTATTTTTCAAAAACTGGTTCGCTACAATTTGTGGTCCGCAGATGGAGAAATAGCAAGCCCCACTTACAGTACACAGAAGTGTCCTCATCTCCGTTGATTAAATATAGGTTACGGTATATATACTGTCTGCCTTCTAAGGTCACATGATCTCAGCAATAGCGAGCAACCAGGTTTTCAACTACAGTGGAAACAGTTTATTGCGACATCGCTTTTAACGACTTATTTGATATAACGGTGAAATCTAACGGTCCAGTCTAAATACTATACGAAACGTGTGTAAAAAAATCGCTCAGTACGACAAATCGTGTAAAACGACGTATTACTATGACATTTTCAGGAGAACGTATCGACTATAACGTCCATTGTTCATTTTTGTTTGCTACGTATTTGGAAATTGCTGACAACAATGTAAGGATTGTTTTCAAACTCTTATTTGTAGTAAAGTCCATTGTTCATTTTTGTTTGCTACGTATTTGGAAATTGCTGACAACAATGTAAGGATTGTTTTCAAACTCTTATTTGTAGTAAAGTGTACATTTCAATAGTTAAGGCGAGCATCGCTGAGAAATAGTCGCAAAAAAAAGGGAAGTGTTCAATACTGAAGAAAAGTCACAAAAATATTCCAATTTGAAAATGAGGAAAGAAACGTCAGCATCTCCAAGGAATTGAATGTACCACACTCAATGATTTCTACGTTTTGGAAGAACAGACAGAACTTCTCATTTATTATCCAAGATCGTGTGTTACATTATTGACAAATTTGCATTTTTGCTACTTCTTTCATCACTTATTATTTTAATTTCACTGCATATTATTGCTGTGTAAACTTCAGAAGAAAATACTGTGTTGCAAATGAAAATGCAAATGCAGTACTTACCAGGTGTATGCGTAAGTTTTTGCCAGTTTTTGTGTTAAAGTAAACAAGTAACTTTCAAGGAAAATTTATTTTTTGTTTATTCAAAATATTGGCCATCCGCTTCTACACACTTCGGCCTTCCTTCACGTAAGTTATGAATACCATGCCAGAAAAACTGCTTGTCTTTTGGGGCAAACCATTCTTCGGGCCATTTTCCAACTTCCTCGAAATTCTTGAAATGTTGCTCTGCGAGTATGTCCCATGCAAGTGATTTCAAGGTGTCTTTCACTGGTTTTTGTGTGTGTGAGATGGCGCATTGTCGTATGTGTAACAAAATCACTTTGCCATATCTTCTAACCCATTCCGGTCGTCTTTCGATCAATATGTGATTTGTAACAAAGGCTTTTCAGTCTGTCAAACACACAACAAATACAATGTAAATTATAACACTATAAACATATCTGTAAAATACACATTAACATACAAAGAATGACATGTTTCGTTCTACAAGAACATCTTCAGATTCTATCAATTCACTTAATATAAGCTTGGTTTTAAGTGATTTGATAGAATCTGAAGATGTTCTTGTAGAACGAAACATGTCATTCTTTGTATGTTAATGTGTATTTTACAGATATGTTTATAGTGTTAAAATTTACATTGTGTTTGACAGACTGAAAAGCCTCTGTTACATTTAACTTAGTCAACACTGGAAAACATGGCGTCATTCTTAACAAACAATATGTGATTTACATTATTTTGTTGGCGATAGTATTGTGCATTAACGGTTTCGCCGGGATCTAGTGTTCATAATACACAACACGGCTACCAGGACAGGCGGTATCATATCACCACGCTTAAATTGTCCCACGTATTCTAATCGATGGAGCCTGATCATCATAATGACTTTCCACAACCTTTCTCTTTTTAAATCAATGCCTGCCGCGAATGTTCTTTTTCAGGCACAAACGTTGACATGATCACTGAACGATACAACACAGACGCTAGTGTGTGGCGGACTCAACTTGTGTGTGTTGGTGGGTAGGTGTCAAATTCATACACTGCGTACTGTTCGCTGACGCCATCAATTAGTGAAACCAGAAAATACTTATTCATACACCTGTTAGTTCACTTATATCTTTTTGTTTCAACTTAATTCTGTTAATTAACCGTATACGTGTGCAGCCTGAAATTTCCTGACTTTAGGGAAAAAAGAAACAAAGCTGGTTTGTGCGATTAACGCATATAATGACCGCTAATTAGCGTTCCCTTCTAAGGGTTTATAATCGGTTTCTACTGTGCTTTCTAGGCAAAGAAACGGTGTGTGGCAGAGTGGGCTGAGGGGGGAGGGGGGCTGAGTTCCTTGACTCTAAAAAGAATCGTCAAGAATTAAGGATCACACGAGAAGACTTCCAGATGTGTCACTCCATTAGAAAAAACTTAACTAAACGATGGTTACCAAGAAAATCGGGCGCTACAGACTGGCAACATATTGACTGCAGAAAGAAACGGAGGTGGAAAGGGAAAAGGAAGGAAGAGGAAGGGAAAGACGGAGCACAAGGAGAAAACAGTTGAATTAACATGATCTCTAGCTGGTTGAAACGAGAAGAAGCTAAATGGATAATATATTTTAAATCATGGTAATTGTTTGGCTTGCGTTTCAACGAATAATATTTTCAGCAGAAATCAGAGTAATAATAATAATAATCTATGGCCCCACGAGAGAAAATGTAATGTAGATAAAGAGGAGAGCAACGGACCTCTGCTCATTAACTGACAGGTTCACTGATGCCGTATATAAGAGGCACCTAGAATTCTACGGCCATATCTAAAGAATAGACCGCGACAGACTCATCAAAAAATATTTAAAGTAATCAACTCAAAGAAGGTCAAAATAAACTTTCTAGAAGAAAATAAGGCGGACCTCCAAGGAATAAATATCACGGAAGACATCATAGAAGATCGTGGACAAATCTAAAAAGAAAACTGGTAGGAAGTGGTCCACTGAACGTAATATGCAGCACAGCGCGTTCATGAAGAGATTTTGGGAGGATAAGAGGTGAAAAGCATCAGGCCAACGAACAGTTCAAACGTGCTCTTGGAATGGACATAACGAAGAAAGAATTCATAATAATAATAATAATAATAATAATAATAATAATAATAATAATAATAATAGCCTCTGCTTCCGAAGAACAGATGGACCCTGGCAAAAAATAAGAAAGAAAACGGTAAAATTCTCAAATATTACTTTGATACACTTCTTAATTGTAATAAACCCACAGAAAAAAACACTCCAAAAAATTACATCCAACCCCGATTCAAACCCACTCGCAATAGAAGAGATAGGGGAAATAATAAAACAAATGAAAAATAACAGAGCATCAGAAGAGGATGGTATTATGGCCAAGATCTAGAAGCTAAAAGATGAAACCATCACCAAAAACATTCATAAGATTATCACAGAAATTTGGGTCACAGAGAAAGTGCCAGAGGAATGGAAATGTGCATTAATCCATCCATTACATAGAAAAGGGTGATAAGTCAGATCCAAATAATTACAGAGGTATTTCGCTAGTACCAGTTGCGTACACAATTTTCTCTAAGGTGCTACTTAACTGGATAGAACCACAAATAAGTGAATACCAGGCAGGCTTCAGAAAAGGGAGATCTTGCATCGAACATATTTGGAACTTGAGAACACTTTTGAAAGTCAGACAGACAAGAAACACTGTAGTTATCTTTATGGGCTTAAAAAGAGCGTACGACCCCATATACAGACATACGCTCTTTGACCTACTGGAAGAATATGGCATTGACAGAAAAAACAGAGCACGTATACAACAGACGCTTACAGACACCACCTCCATCAAGTTCATGGGAGAAATTCCGGAATCCTTCCAGATACACACAGGTGTCCGACAAGGAGACTGGCTCTCACCAGTCTTGTTCAACGTGGTGTTAGACAAAATTATCAAGCAGTAGGAGGAACAAGTTAAAGGAATACAGCTGGGAAGACCACGTGAAAGGAAAACAGTCATCGAATGTCTGACATTTGCAGATGACATAGGCGTACTCAGCAATAATACTCAGGAGGCAAAAGTAGCACTGGAACGCTTTCGTGAAATAGCTGCCAAAGGAGGTCTACAGATATCTTACGAGAAGATCCAATACATGGAACGACAGAACAACAATTTTTCACACCATGCATACTGTATCTAACATAGAACGAATGGAAAAACTCCAGAAGGCATACAAGCTCACATGGTCACATTATAATAAGAAAAGCACATCAGGACAGGCCAAAGTTAGACACTACAAAACACTCGTATTATCAGAAGCAGTGTATGCGTCAGAAACGACCACAATTGGAGCATCAGGCATCATAGAGACAGAAAAAGTAAAACTTGATTTTCTCTGTAAAATATTCGGACCAATACACGGAGATGGCATATGGATGAAACGACCTACCGAAGAGCTGTACCAGCACACTCAGAGACGTGATCAGGAAACGCAGACTAATTTTCTATGGGCACATACAGAGAATGGATAACAGACTTGCAAAGGAAATCTTTAATGTAGTAAACAGTTCAAGCAAGAAAACAAATTTGTAACATGAAATAGAGGAAGACTTAAGGCAGGTGGGGATCAACAGGAAAATGACAGGAGACAGAATAGAATTCAGAAACAAAATCAGGAACTAAAAATTTGTAGTAAACGAGAAGAAGAATACAGAAGCGTTGTGGACAGAACAAAGGAAACAGGAGCACAGCCAAATGATGAAGAGATTTTGGGAAGAGAAGAGGAAGAAGGGAAAGAAGGGAAAATTGTGTCATCATGAGATATTCGAGGTCAAACACTGTCCATAAGGGCAAAAACTATACGAATGAATGAATGAATGAATGAATGAATGAATGAATGAATGAATGAATGAATGAATGAAAATAAGTAACAATTTTACGTCACACCAATTACTTTTACGGTTTTCGGAGATGCCGAGGTGCCGCAATTTTTTCTGCAGGAGTACGATACTTTTACGTGGCAGTAAATCTACCGCCACATCGGAGATGACGTATTTCAGCACCTTCAAATACCACTGGACTGAGCCTGGATCGAACCTGTCAGGTTGGGGTCAGAAGGCCAGCGCCTCAATCGTCTGAGACACTCAGCTCGGCGTAGGTCAGAGTGTCAATATTCCGGCCCACAGAAATTCATCACACCGAAAGTCAATTAATCTACGAGGCCGTTATTGGGACGGAACATAAAATTAATTCTGCCATTGCGATCGCTTTAGCATATATGTACAGTTACTCAAATAAATATTGGGAGCGTGGAATTTTAAAACTCCCCCACAGGCTTATCTGCACATGCGAGTGGCCATCCAATGCACAGTGGTTCTTGCGCTCCTGTAAACAGTTTGCCAGTGTGGGTGACGTTACATGATTATGCTGAGCAAAGAAATCGCGGAATTACATGTAACAATCTTTGCCAGCTTCATTTTAGATAAAAATTCGTATTGACTCTAAAATCAAGTAGCGAATATTTAAGAATAACTTAAATATTATACTTAAGTGGTCCGCCTATGCCGGCCTCATGATGTTGGGGTAGCGTGCCTGCCTCTTACCCGGAGGCCCCGGGTTCGATTTCCGGCTAGGTCGGGTTTTCTTACCTGGATCTGAGGGGTGGTTCGAGGTCCACTCTGCCTACGTGATTAGAATTGAGGAGCTATCTGACGGTGAGATAGCGGCCCCGATCTAGAAAGACAAGAATAACGGCCGAGAGGACTCGTCGTGCTGACCACACGACCCCTCGCAATCTGCAGGCCTTCGGGCTGAACAGCGGTCGCTTGGCCAAGGCCCTTCAAGGGCTGTAGTGTTATGGGGTTTGGTTTGGGTTGGTCCGCCTATTCAATACATACACAATTTACTAAATTAAGTACATGTTTCTTCCCTTCAGGGACATTACCAGCTAGAATAAGTTACAACAATATATCTGATAACAAAAATTACATTAATAAATGGGAAAGACAAATTAAAAACACTTTTAGATTCAAGGATATTTAAAATAAATGATTAGCAAACTATGTTAATGCCATATAGTCAGTAAAATTGGCTGAATTAATCATTAAACTTTGATGATAAAGTTCGTGGGAACTAAGAGTTGTATTCATAACATCGTAAGATGATGGTTGTTGTGAATTAAAACCTGTGTGTATCAAAGATATATTTTAAATCAACGCTTTTAATTCAGAACAACGATCATCTTTCGATTTTATGAATACAACTCTTAGTTCCCACGAACTTTATCATCAAGAGTTTAATGAAGAGTTCAACCAGTTTTAATGACTACATTGCGCCGTACCCTGACGGCTCAAAGGAAATATTCAATTATACTTTTGGCATATCTAACAGTATAATAAACGTGGACTAAAGTCAGGCATTAGAAGAGAAGTGCAGTTGAAACTGGAAGTCCAGGAGACAGAATGTCGCTGGATACTTCGCGAAACTTGCCAGCGACCTTGGAAAATGTTCAGTTTTACCAAGAGTCAGTAAAAACCAGCACATGTAGAAATCGTTAGGTCACGAGGTGGGTTCAGCCAATTGGAAAGCGAGGGCGTGGCCACTATGAATCGCGCATATTTCAAAATTTTAGGATGACCAACATTGTTATATGTGTAAGATGTTCAGCGAGAAAGAGAGATCAGTTCTGTTATTTGAGGGGTTTTCACAGGTGTGAGAGCGAGAATGTTAACCCCTTAAGGGGCGAGCTCGGTACACACTAGCTCACTCTCAGGGGTTAACATTCTCGCTCTCACACATGTGAAAACCCCTCAAATAACAGAACCGATTTCCCTGATTGAAGAAAATATTTAATTACTTGATTAAAAACAATCGTAGACTAAAATTAACTATTGAAGGGCCAAAAGAGAAACATTTACTTGAATATAATGGATTTAATTGTTGAAAAAATCGATTCATTTTTCAATACTTTGTGCAAAAACGTAATTAGTGCTTTCAAACTGTGAAATCGAGATTGCTTCTTCCTAACAGCAAAGCTCTGGGTTTTGTTTATACAGTAAGAATATTTTAGACAGTTTAATATCAATCTCTGCTTGTAAATAACTGTTTCTGTGTATGTAAATTGTAGATTTACAAAGCTTACGTGTACTGGAATAAATTATAACACTCACTAAATTTTCTGTTATGTTGGTTAGCGCTTTCGAGGGATCAAGTTTATATAGTCTACCTACAATTCATAAGTGACATAAACGGACTATATTACACTACAATACAGGTAATACAGTATTTACAGTCTTCACAGTGTTATGTCTTTTACAGCTGTTCATTATGATACACACGGAAGCAGGTCATGTTACATAACCTGTCTCGCCTTCGCATAATTGATATAATTCCATTTGGAAACGCGATCGTTTTCCTGTTAAACTTTCCACCCTAGCCACCCTTTCCATAGCAACAGGTTTTCATCAATTGACATTTTGCCACCAGGGTTATAAGCTTCCAAAAAATTTGCTAACTGGTGGTCAAATACTGGATTTATCTCGTACATTTTGGGAGGAAGTTGTGCATTGTTCACCCCATTGTCAGAGACATGTAGAAAGCTGTGGAGGAAAATCTAATAATAATAATAATAATAATAATAATAATAATAATAATAATAATAATAATAATAATAATAATAATAATAATAATAATAATAATAATGTTATTGGATTCACGTCCACTTTTACGGTTTTCGGGGACACTGAGGTGCCGGAATTTAGTCCCGCAGGAGTTCTTTTGCATGCCCGTAAATCTACTGACAAGAGGCCGACGTATTTGAGCACCTTCAAATACTACCGGTCTGAGCCAGAATCGAACCTGTCACTTAATCTGGCGAGAAAAATCTCTTCTTTGTCATCAGCTCAAAGAAAATAGGCGTAGTGAACAAGCGATTGCGAGAAATAGTGTCCTAATTTAGGTTTCTGTACAATCCCCTGCGGCAACTGTATGACCATAAAAAGCTTTATTTCGTCCTTATTTGTCTGGACACGGTCTTTATCTCAATTCCTTCCTTTCGTCTTACTAAACTGGTTTTTATGTGCGATTTCCTGCTCGGCATCTTTTGTCTGTTCAGCCATGTTCTGGCATATCTCGTCATAAAAAGTAATTAAAATATTTCGCTCAGTTTTGTTTTCCCTAAAAATACTCTTTGTACATAACGATGGAAATTTGGAACAAAGCGGGAATTTCTTTGTCCATTTTCAGTATAAGTTGACGAAGAACTTACAATGGTTGGATTGTAATCAGTATTATCGTCACAACTGCCACTGTCATGATCGCTACTTGAACTGGAATCGAACACGTGTTATCGCTTTTGCGACTGCTGAACATTCACATCAGCTACGCCCAAACCCTGTATATTAGAGCCTGCAGTACTTATTCTAGGTAATTTCTTGTCACTTACGAATTCCCCTTCGGTAGAACTAACTTCACTAACATCACAACTCTGCCCACTATATTCCAGCATTTCGTTTATCATGACCCGTAAATCATCTTTCTCTAACAGTGGAGGCCAGTAATTCGTTATAGATATTTTGGCGGAAAAAATGTAAGAAAAAGGATCGAATAGAACCCTAGTCTCAGCAGTTTGGACGGAAAACATGAAATATGACCGTATTACGGATGCGTACGATAATAAAATGTTGTGTAACCCGCGATACACACACTCCAGTCGTAAAGGAAGAACTCAAGACTGGGGATAATAAATCAGGTCACAATTCTAAAATGTCACCAGAGAGGTCTGTTCAGTGTCATAATCTCTAGAAATCCCTTCTGAAGCAATATTATTACATCCCAGGAACGATTAGGCGATGAGCTAAAGCTTCAGCGCGGAGATATTAGGCCTTAGGTCCTTCTTGCCCGGACTCAGCTGCTTTCTTTATGTTGCAACTCATGGATGACACGTTGGTATTGGGAGAACATAGTTGAAAAAATTCACATCAGAGGGCAAACTCATACAGAATACGCTGCTGAAAAGGAAATAAACCTCTGCAGGCAGGCAACTGAGAAAAAATAATTTGAATCGGCGGATATATCCGCGTTCCCTACCGAGCAACCGACTTGTAGCCGCGGATATCGCCGCATCGCCCACTGAACGGGTTAAGCAATAAATTACAACAATGGTCTGAGCCGTAATCTGGTTATTATGAGTGGTTCTGATATTAATTTTGGTAAATTACAAAGACATTGTGTGTAAAAATAGCTCTGATTGGCTGAGTATTTGAATCTACAGGGGAATCCCCTAGCCATAACGGCATCCGCTTAGTTACTTAAGCGCCCCACCTGTTCGGAGCGTTCTTCTTTCTGTGTGTGTTGTCATAAAGTGAGCATCGCTCTGTACTTCTTTATCTGTGTGTTGTTAGGAAGTAAGCATCATTATCATACTACAGAATGGGCGGGACGCATAAATGCTGCCACGTGGGCAGGAGTCTGACGTTATTATGTCGTACTGACCCAAGACAGGGAATTTCTTTCTTGTGAACAGTGTTACGTAAAGTGGGTGCAGTTATAATTCGCCAAGTGAGCTATGTCGCAAGTTCTTGTATTAAAGGAACAGACGGTAATATCAGCCGCAGACTGGTAATCGAGTGAGAGACGCTCATCCGTGGATTATTTTCGGGCCGGTCGCGTTTCGCGAGAGACTACTCGTATCGATCCGCGAGCCGCTTCTAGTGACTGTGTTTAAACCTTATTATTTAATGTATATTGTGAACGTGTGGTTGGTGTCATTTTATTCACGTTGGCCTTTAATTACAGCCGACAGAGGCTTTGTTTAGTGCAACGTGCACGGAGAGGGGTGACGAGTTATTGATCTGAATCTTGTGTGTTGCTGTGATACAGGAACTAACCTCAAGAAGATGGCATCTCCTATAGAAGAAAAAAGATTAGATCCACGTGCTGAAACCCCAGTAACCACGGAGTAGATAGTCATAGGAGTGGGGATGTGAACTGCTACAGATCTCCTGGGAGTTGCCAAGATTTGACGCATGCATTATGTTTAAATGGCATGTTTTATGGATTGCGATTAACACTAGTGAGGCTTAGATTAGGGATTTTCTTTATTATAATTTTTGCCTGACGGCATGTGTTCATTTTATATTTGTGATGTTGTAAATATGGACAGATTGGGATTGCATGTATTCTCTTTATTCCTTTTACTTTATAATTAGCTAGATGGCATATTGAGGGAAATGTTAGGATTTTTTTATTTTATTGGTATGAATTATGAATGTTATTTAGCTTAAGGTTATTCCTGTGTTTTTGTTTGATAGAGGTAGAAGGGTTAAATTGCCAAAATCTTCAACATCCCGAGTTACACACTCGCAGTGTTGAGAATAAATTTATTTATTTAGAGAGATTAGTGACAGATCGGACGCTTGCTGCCTGCATTACAGGTGCTGTGTGACGTGTGGAGCTGTACGTGCACCGTTGATTACAATAGGTTCTTTTAATGTGGGGTTGGAAACTGTTTTGAACAATGATTAGACAGGGAAGCGAACCCTGATTTGTAATGAAACATCCTGATAAGATTACAGGATATATATGAGAATTTAGTGCATGCTGAAAGATATAAATGAAGACAATGATGCGGGCAGAGTGCATGCCTGGAAATGTTATGAGAATTGAGTGTGAAGAGAGGATAGGCCTGTGATTGTATTCTGGAATAGTATTGAGAATTAGAATTGCCGTGAAGTCAATGCCAGGCCTGTGAATATTGCATGTGTGTTGAGATATAGTAGCATGCTGGCAATATGTACACTTTTGTATGTGAATCTCCGAGCAGTTGTTGATATATTAGCTCGCTATTTCAGGTCAGTTTATCAGCCAAGGTTATACTGTAGTTGTGAAGAGCAATTTCCGTGACATAATCTTGTCAAAACATTGACCAATTTCCAAGAGTTTTCTCGAGTTTTAACATTTTTTCATCTCACTGCCAAGCAGGAAATATGTAACTGACGAAGGGCGCTACCCGGCGCACAAATGCAGCAAGATGATCACGATGGTTGCCCGTTGCTTTTCATGTGTTTATTGAATTATATTTATTTTATCTTACAGGATTGTGTATTTATGTGATTTCATCCTGATTTTGATTTGTTGCCTTGTTGATTAATGGGGAACAGCCCGAGTGCTGAGTGGATGGTTATGCTTAATCTAGTTCTTACTACATCTTTTGGTGAACCGCGTTTCACGTCGAGTCAGTGTAGTGTGTAAGTTTTCCTACCACCTGATTCCGTGTAAATACTCTGTTTATATTAGCTCATTTTCATTATTGTAAATATAGCGTAGGGAAATGCCACTAGTATTTTTCGTAGTTCATATCGTCATGTCTCACTTCTTCCAATTTTAAATCACGTTTAAATGCGCGTATCGCGGCAATTTTCCCGAATATCAATCCGTATAACTGTGTTTCTTACAGTGGTGTTACTCCATGTGAGCAGGAACGTTGGACTGTAATGTGGAGTCATTTCGAAACTGATTAATATTAAATTTTGTAATTAGAATTCCCATTTTCTTATCTGATTTGTTTTGCGTTATTAACGTTTGGTTTCCGCATTCAAATTTGTTGATTTTAATTTCAATTCTATGTGAGTTTCAGGCCGTTTTGCTGATTTGATTTTTATACATGGTTGTAGTATGATGCGGGTTACTTTGTGTAATAAACTTATCTTACCCCATATCAGTGTTTCTCATTCCATATTGTGCCCGTTCGCATCTCGTAGACCATTTACAAAATGGCGGCGTAGGAAGGTATGGCCCATGCGATCTATTAAGGCAATGAACTTCTCATTAATACGGTATATAGGAGACCATGCACGTCATGGTACGGACTGATTTGGAAGACACTGCAGGACAGTAGAGGCTCAGTTGGATTGTTTTAAAAAAAATATAGCAGCGGACTAATTGTTAAAAAAATATACTCTAAAAATTTCAACGGCAGAAGAAAGACGCAAGTACAAGCTAAGCTTTACATCTGAAGATTATCCTAAACTTCTGAAGAAGATAATGACTATTTTACGATCGACGATAAAATCTCACAAAATAATTCACCGGCGTACATTATAAAAGAGACGAGATATTATAAAAATAAGTAAATCGCGGTGAGATACATCTGACTTGGATTCGGTGAGCAACCACTCTGCGATTGGCGAAGAAGGACTCACTATATCGGAGGACCGATAATTTCGTATGGGAAGAAAGTTACACCTGTTGTTATAAATTAATATATATATATATATATACGGAGAACTTATCCCAACTGAAGAAAATTTCGTCATTAAGAATAAGCAGTAGAACAATGGAATATATCATGACTGATTGCTCCGCAAAAGGAATTTTCTACGCTGTCTGCAGATTTGGAATGATGACTGCTTGCTAAATCTACATGATGGACTGAACTGGGGATAGGCACCGGCCAGCCAGATGACCAGCCGATGAGGAATGGACCGGCCAGCCAGATGACCAGCCGATGAGGAATGGATCGGCCAGCCAGATGACCAGCCGATGAGGAATGGACCGGCCAGCCAGATGACCAGCCGATGAGGAATGGACCAGCCAGCCATATGACCAGTCGATGACCGGGAAGACGTTGTCAACCGGAGATCCAGATCCTAACAGACGGTCTAACCACAACCAAGGAATGGAGCGACAACCAGACCAAACATAACATCTGACGAGCTAAGTCTTTACATTTCTTAGTAGAGTAGTTTCTTGCAATCTACACCCTCACTCTAACTTCGGCATGTGCTGATTAATTGGTGATATTTATGAATTTATTAAGAACGTGTGTGAATCATAAAGTGAAGTGTGAGATATTTAAGGCTATAAGATAAGATGGCAGTGTAGAATTAGAATTCTATTATATCATATACATGCTACCGCAATTGCATTCATACAGTAGAAACTAGCATGAGTAAATGAAAGAAGTGTTACTTGTGAAGATCTAATAGCAATGAGTCTATACAACTAGTGAAACTTCGATTAATCTCGTATTACTTGTACTATGATTACGTCACGAATTTACCTGCGCGACACAGAGGAATATAGTTAAGTTACGTATTCCTTTCTTTATAGAAAGAGGGCATTGAACTCCAACTGCTGTTAAAAGATAAGAGGTTATTAAAATGCGTTTATGATAAGGCAATTCTAAAATGTTTGGCGTATAGCTTTAAGAGTAATCGGCGATATGCGTACGGCAATAAGTATGCCAATGGAATGATAATGTATATTGGAATGGGGTTAAAATATGGTTATTTCTCGGAGTATATTAAGGAATATTTGAAATGAAAATGTTTGTTTATGTTCTGCGGTATGAGAAAGAATTGCTATTCGCCGAGGAAACGTTGTGTTAGATTAACATGAGGTGAGTTTCTGTGTCATATGGAAAGAGTATGTCAAAAGAGTGAACATGGCGAAGATGACCCATTTTAAGGTAAGATTGACATGTATTATGGTAGAATTGTGAATCGTGACAGTTTTTGTCTGACATTGGTAAATGGTATGTAGCGAATACAAGAGAGTTCTTTAACATACGGTTTAACTAGGCTCATGACTAAGTACACATGTGATATTCGTTGGTGCGGTGACATTTCAATATAATACGTATTAATTTCATTCTGTACTGACCATACGAGTTGAGTAGCTCGTACACATGAGAGATATTGAGTAATAGGAGATAGCTAAAGCACATTGAGCCGTTGGTGGAGGAGTGTGTGGATCGGAAACTACCTAAACAGTTAGATAGATGTTCATTTCTTTTCACGCAGATATGATTTGAGTTGGAGTGTTTAAAATATAAAGAATAGGAAAATGGTTAGTTAGGAGCCATATGTCGTAGGCTCTAGGGAGGTATTGTCTTAGCCCGTGAGTTGTTATTTATGCGTATTCATGGTGAAGGACCAAATAATCAGAGTTCAAATTTATGAATGGAAAATTTGGAGAGCAGTTTTACGATTTCATACTCACGCAAGAGTTTGTTTGGGAGATACATACGCACAGATATGGTCAGATTTACATTCGCAATCTGACTTTATCCCATTTAATTTTTATTATATTTCAATTTAGCAAACCATCCATTTTTATCACAGTGAATTGACTTAAATGTGGTGAGAATAATTAATATAATTATCGTGACAGTATTCACATCGAGTATTTATATGGAGACCGTGATTGCTCAGTGATCTCTTAAATATAATTAGAGTAAATCAAATACACTTCGGAACATGGCTACGAATATATAAGTAAATAACTAATATGAACTTGAACATTGAATGAGAATGAGTGCAAATAATTTGAAATCTTAATTATTTTACTTTATTTGAGCCAGCGCTGACTCTAATCCTTTATACATAAATGTTATTAAGATAATACTACCCAGAATTCACATTTAACTTTACATTAAACATTATTTATTCCAATAAATTTTCTTATACTATTCTTTTAGAAAGTGTCTGTGCATTGAATTCCTTTTGGGTAACAGCTAGTTTGTAAGTTAGCTAATAAGTTTAGTAGATATCAGTAACTGATGAATTTGACAAAAGAGAGAGATTCTTTTTGAGGTTTTCGGCCGCAGGTCCTTACTTGAGTGAATAGGTTCCCCCATGATGCGTGTCTCAGCAGACCGAGTCTCTTCCGAAACCACGTTAAAAACAAACACATATAAAATCTCAGATTTTATGAGCGATAGATAGAATACCCTGAGAAGAAACCGAGTTACCGGAAGAACATGGCACTGACCGCTCGACTGTCGGGTGCAATATAAACCTCCATTATTCCTGTCATAATACTTAGAGGTAAGTTATAAACTTCGACTTTTAGACATACCCATGACAACCTACCCACTTCTCTACCCCACGTGAGTTAGTCGGATGTTTAATCAGGAAATGGAGGCATCGTCCTAGAGGGTTCTTACCCCTGGGTACGGTACAACATGACCTGTAACTTCAACAAAGTTTGCTAATAATATATTTCATATGTACTTGCATATAAAAGTGTTTTTAATTTGTCTTTCGAATCTATTAATGTAATTTTTGTGTTCTGATGTATTGTTGTAATTGATTCTAGCTGATTTTTTTCCTTAGGAGAAGGAAGAAACATGTACTAAATTTAGTAAATTGTATATGTATTGGATGGTAAATAGTAAAAATGAAAATACAAAGCCTGTTTCCAGTCATTCGTCCGGGTCGGGAATCGAATGAATGAAGCCCCCATCTAGCGGCGAGGATAGGAATTTTGCCGGCTATCGAACCCTATCGCATTCCTCTGGGGGCAATGATTAATAAATGGCAGATGAAATGATATTGGAGAGTGTTGCTGGAACGAAATATGACAGGGAAAACAACTGATGGTGAGCTTTGAGATTCTAACGAGGATTCGACGATTGAACATACAGTACATACACAACACGAAATACACATAGCGGGTGAGTTGGCCTTGCGGTTAGGGGTGCGCAGCTATGAGCTTGCAACCGGGAGATAGTGGGTTCCAACCTCACTTTCAGCAGCCCTGATATCGTTCTCCGTGGTTTCTCATTTTCACATTAGACAAATGTTGGGGCTGTACCTTAAATATGGCCACGGTTGCTTCCTTCCTACTCCTAGGCCTTTTCTCTCCCATCGTTGCCATAAGACCTGTTTGTGTCGGTGTGACGTAAAGCAAACCTTAGAAAAACATGAAATACACATGTCTTTTGTACATTCCTCCAAGTTGAGCAGAATGATGCACAGAGGGCCATTTCGTACCTGTGCCAGGTGGGTAAGTGGCTGAGGCATAGGTAGATATAAAGAGACCAAACTACCGCGAATGTAATTCCTGACCAGTTACTTTTCGCCATTCACTTCCTAGTTGCTGTTGTTTGTCAAAATTCTCACATTAAATTAACCCTAACCGTTCCATTCACTTGTGTTTATTATGGAACATGAATCCATTCCCTGTCCTTTCGTGGGATGGCCAATGGAATATCATGATACATTTTGTGACATACCCACTTACCCCCGAAATTCCCTGCCTGTCGTAAGCGGCAACTAAAAGGCGCCCAAAGGGCTCTTAACTTGGGAGCGTGGCTTGCCGAGTATGAGTCTCACAGCTGGCATTGCATCCACTTACTTGTGCCAGGCTCCTCACTTTCATCTATCCTATCCCACCTCCCTTGGTGAACTCTTGTTCTTTTTCGACCCTTATGGTATAAGACCTAGGGAGTCTCTCATGTTCACGCCTTTATGGTCCTTCTCTTTCTTTGCCCAATACCATAATTTTTCGAAGTGTCGGATCCCTTCCATTTTTTCTCTCTAAATGATGTTGTATAGAGGATGGTTGTACTTCCTCTTAAAACAATAATCACCACCACCAGCAGCAGCAGCAGCTTGCATATCGGTACGTGGCCCCCGTACTGTATTCACAACCGTCATTCACATAATGTCAGAGCTTGTAGACTAGTGTTGACAGTGGTGAAGGTTTGTTGTTTCGGAAACAGAAGCTGGTCATAGGGAAGGCGTTCGCACTTCTGCTGCTAGGATAAAGGCTAAGCTTCATATGGGAACATGCTCAAGAAGCAAAGAAGGATTCTACAGATCTCCCATGCATCTTTACTTGAGAACAATATGAGGTCCCCCTGGTAACGCTGGAGGAGAACCCCTAATTTGTTTTATTGAGGGTTCAGTCTTCCTTTCCTGGTGTGGTGCAAACTATATGTAATGGAATTAGAGATGTTGGGCTCCGAAATTATGTCGCCGCTAGGAAGGTGCGATTGACCGAGGAGCAAATCATTGATCACCTCGCGTAAACCATGGAAATGCCAAACTGCGTGGGGCAAGATGAACTGTTGTCTTCAGTAATGAAGTCACGTTCTCTTTCGTTGGAATGTGGGCAGATACGGAACCCAACGCAAAGTATGATGATAAGTACGTTTCCTCCTCTCACAGAAACAGTCGTCTAAACGTTCATAGTCTGGGTTTATTTACCTCACACGATGCTGGGATGTTACTGAGAATTCCAGGACTCTTAACACTGAAATCTAAGAACTGATTTTCATTTTCTGACTGTTTCCAGCAATGAACAACGTGTTCGCTTCCAGAAGCATAATCACACTCTTCTTACCTCTAAGGCTGTCCGACGATGGTTTTCTCGCAGGCTAGGGTCGACGCGATAACTTGGCCTCCAAATAGTCCTGAACTTTACCCCCTTGAAAAAATATCTCGGATCGAATGAAAAGGACTCTGTACATCGTCGTCACTTGAGCTCAAAGGAAGAGCTGTGGACAATGGCGCTCAATCTATGGGAATAAGTGGCTTTTAAGTAAGGGTTCTTCCAGAACCTCACTGCTTCTGCGCCAGCCAACTTCAATCGAGAGTTTGTTTGCTTCTTTTATTCGTAGATAATGATCATAAGTCGTTGGGCACTCTTTTATATTTGTGTTGTTCAGCTCTCGAGTGCAATGATAAAACTCCACGTATTGGATAAAAATTACTTCTAAGAAATATTTTTCTCTCGTTCTGAAATAACATTTCATATCTCCTAGCAACGAGGAATCAGTCGAATAAACCAGCTCGCAAAGTGGATTTGAACCCACGAGAGGTTCCAATTGCCACACTATCAGTTCAACACAATGTCTCTAACCATTCAATATCTATTATGAGTTTGCAGGGCAACAGATGCACTAAGAATAAAATATCTTGGAAGTAAATATATATATATATATATATATATATATATATAGAGAGAGAGAGAGAGAGAGAGAGATTTATTAAAGAAATGAAACATCTGTTCTCCAAACAGGGTGACCGGAATACAGTTACAATAACTTCAATTCAGTTTAAAAATACAAAAAATTGGAAATTTAATCGTTTATGCTGTTATCTTGCTTTTTCTAGGGTTGGTGGGGGAGGAATGTTAATCACGTTCACAGGTACAGATGGAAGTGAATGATTTGTAGAGAGTCCCCCAGTATCTGTGTTACTGTTTCTTCTATTTCGCAGAATGGGACTTTCAAATTTTGTAGTAAGTCGATGTCTGACTAGGGAGGATGCCTTTTGCTCCCAACAGCAGGTCTTTGACTATCCACTAATCGATAGGTATTTTATATTTTGTTGACAGGTAATGCAATCACGGAACGTACACTGACTGACAGAGCAAATGCAACACCAAGGAGGAGTGGTCACAACTTTATGCCAATTGCAGGGTAGACTGACGTCACTGAGGTATGCTCATGATGTGAAATGCGCCGCTGTGCTGCGCACGTAGCGAACGATAAATGGGACACGGCGTTGGCGAATGGCCCACTTCGTACCGTGATTTCTCAGCCGACAGTCATTGTAGAACGTGTTATCGTGTGCCACAGGACACGTGTATAGCTAAGAATGCCAGGCCGCCGTCAACGGAGGCATTTCCAGCAGACAGACGACTTTACGAGGGGTATGGTGATCGGGCTGAGAAGGGCAGGTTGGTCGCTTCGTCAAATCGCAGCCGATACCCATAGGGATGTGTCCACGGTGCAGCGCCTGTGGCGAAGATGGTTGGAGCAGGGACATGTGGCACGTGCGAGGGGTCCAGGCGCAGCCCGAGTGCCGTCAGCACGAGAGGATCGGCGCATCCGCCGCCAAGCGGTGGCAGCCCCGCACGCCACGTCAACCGCCATTCTTCAGCATGTGCAAGACACCCTGGCTGTTCCAATATCGACCAGAACAATTTCCCGTCGATTGGTTGAAGGAGGCCTGCACTCCCGGCGTCCGCTCAGAAGACTACCATTGACTCCACAGCATAGACGTGCACGCCTGGCATGGTGCCGGGCTAGAGCGACTTGGATGAGGGAATGGCGGAACGTCGTGTTCTCCGATGAGTCACGCTTCTGTTCTGTCAGTGATAGTCACCGCAGACGAGTGTGGCGTCGGCGTGGAGAAAGGTCAAATCCGGCAGTAACTGTGGAGCGCCCTACCGCTAGACAACGCGGCATCATGGTTTGGGGCGCTTTTGCGTATGATTCCACGTCACCTCTAGTGCGTATTCAAGGCATGTTAAATGCCCACCGCTACGTGCAGCATGTGCTGCGGCCGGTGGCACTCCCGTACCTTCAGGGGCTGCCCAATGCTCTGTTTCAGCAGGATAATGCCCGCCCACACACTGCTCGCATCTCCCAACAGGCTCTACGAGGTGTACAGATGCTTCCGTGGCCAGCGTACTCTCCGGATCTCTCACCAATCGAACACGTGTGGGATCTCATTGGACGCCGTTTGCAAACTCTGCCCCAGCCTCGTACGGACGACCAACTGTGGCAAATGGTTGACAGAGAATGGAGAACCATCCCTCAGGACACCATCCGCACTCTTATTGACTCTGTACCTCGACGTGTTTCTCCGTGCATCGCCGCTCGCTGTGGTCCTACATCCTACTGAGTCGATGCCGTGCGCATTGTGTAACCTGCATATCGGTTTGAAATAAACATCAATTATTCGTCCGTGCCGTCTCTGTTTTTCCCCAACTTTCATCCCTTTCGAACCACTCCTCCTTGGTGTTGCATTGTCACTGTCAGTCAGTGTAAATAGCTTGGTTTTCTAGGTCCACATTTCGAGCCTGATTCAGGTCTCTTTCAGAGCGAATGGTGGGATCTAGACCATTGCTTTAATGTCCTTTCTGTCGACGGCTATGATGTCAGCTCTCCAATTAGAGTCATCCCTAGAGATGCAGTGAACTTCCTAGTGCAGCTCCCATTTCCTCAGTGCTCCGGATAAGATATATTAGAGTCCTGTGTGTCCCAGAATAATGAATATAACTACTAACAGGTTAAATATAATATCAAATATAGTAATAAATAAATTCATTTATTGCCTTGTCATTATCTTCTAATCATAATTCAGCCGTTAAGTAAGGCATGTTGTTGATGGTAGTATACTCCGAAACACTATTGACACAAAAGTAAGCATACCCTAGGCTAAGGAAAGGGACGATACATGCCGTCGTAGACAATGTAACATTGTTAACATCTAGGACAAAATAAATTATATTTGGTGTAGTAATAGTGAAATAATTAGGAAAAAATAGTTCCCAAGGGTTTTATGGAGATACATGCTGATATGGGGAGAATTGGCTTTAGTCAGAAACCACTTTCGACAATGTTATAAGTTTCAGAATTCAGAGACTTCCAAGAAGATGTATGTTGGGTATTCAACCCTAAGGCTGGTTGGATCCTCAAAAGGTTCGCCATTAGCTGCCATAGATTGCCTAGGTGTCACTGAAGAGGTGTACTACGGAAATGAGGAGTAGGGTAGTTTCCCGTTGCTTTCATCACTGAGCCAGAAGTTGTTATTGCACATCAGTCTGCCAAGCCCACTGAAATGCATGCACCAACCGACCCTATGAGCGACATTTTTACACCGTTCATAACAGGGACTGGCTGCACAGTCACTGTCATATTGTTAAAGCCAAGGATAAGACTGAGACAGATCAATGAGAGTAACAATTTTATTCTAACCCATACCAGACGACACAGTGCAGTGTAAACACTACATCTTGCAAGCAAAGGCAATCCGAGAAGAAGGAGGAAAGAAATCTTCAAAATTGATATTTTCAGAAGAAAGAAAGAAGCAGATAAGCCAACGAATGAAACTATATTGGCAGAAGTCAAAGCCAGTGGAGGAAAAAAAGATCCAGGATATCTCAGTTCTTTTTCCGCGGTCCGTAGTGGCCAAAATCGAACAGAAGAATAAGGAGTCAAGTAATTATAAGAGGAAAATGAAATGCATGTATCAGACTTAAATGAATGGCAATAAAAGAGTGACTTCTCTCTCCAGCTCAGGGGGTCGATGAACTTAGATCTAAGGCCCCTTTAAACAACAAACATCATTATCATCATCATCATCATCCAGTTTCAGGCGATCCGGATCAAGGGGATGGGAGTTCCATATTCTATAGTCATTCAACTAACACTCATCCGCGTGACTCACTTCATCTCTTTCTCACGTATTCCTATTTCTATTTGTTATGATTACAAATATATTCCAAGGTAAAATTTCACTTTCTTCCGTTTTCGAGCTCAGAGCTAATATGAGTGGAGAAACCTCGCAATATATACTTATGATCCGTGACACTGCTGTAAAGGTGCTCGTGTAAATTCATCGTTGGGACTTGGCCAAATAATTATCAAGAGTACACTCATATTTCTAGAAAATAGATCTCAGAGAGTTACAGTAGGTGAAGCTTTATCTGACCCTGTAAAAATTAAGAGGGGAATTCCTCAAGGCAGTATTATCGAACCTTTATGTTTTCTTATATATATAAATGATATGAGTAAAGGAGTGGAATCGGAGGTAAGGCTTTTTGCGGATGATGTTATTCTCTATAGAGTGATAAATAAGTTACAAGATTGTGAGCAACTGCAACGTGACCTCGAAAATGTGAGATGGACAGCAGGCAATGGTATGTTGATAAACGGGGTTAAAAGCCAGGTTGCAAGTTTCAAAAATAGGAAAAGTCCTCTCAGTTTTAATTACTGCGTTGATGGGGTGAAAGTTCCTTTTGGGGATCATTGTAAGTATCTAGGTGAATATAAGGAAAGATCTTCATTGGGGTAATCACATAAATGGGATTGTAAATAAAGGGTACAGATCTCTGCACATGGTTATGAGGGTGTTTAGGGGTTGTTGTAAGGATGTAAAGGAGAGTGCATTTAAGTCTCTGGTAAGACCCCAACTAGAGTATGGTTCCAGTGTATGGGACCCTCACCAGGATTACCTGATTCAAGAACTGGAAAAAATCCAAAGAAAAGCAGCTCGATTTGTTCTGGGTGATTTCCGACAAAAGAGTAGCGTTACAAAAATGTTGCAATGTTTGGGTTGGGAAGAATTGAGAGAAAGAAGAAGAGCTGCTCGACTAAGTGGTATGTTCCGAGCTGTCAGCGGAGAGATGGCGTGGAATGACATTAGTAGACGAATAAGTTTGAATGGCGTTTATAAAAGTAGGAAAGATCACAATATCAAGATAAAGTTGGAATTCAAGAGGACAAACTGGGGCAAATATTCTTTTATAGGAAGGGGAGTTAGGGATTGGAATAACTTACCAAGGGAGATGTTCAATAAATTTCCAATTTCTTTGAAATCATTTAGGAAAAGGCTGGGAAAGCAACAGATAGGGAATCTGCCACCTGGGCGACTGCCCTAAATGCAGATCAGTATTGATTGATTGATTGATTGATTGATTGATTGGTTGATTGATTGATTGATTGATTGATTGATTGATTGATTGATTGATTGATTGATTGATTGATTGATTGATTGATTGATTGATTGATTGATTGATTGATTGATTGATTGATTGATTGATTGATTGATTGATTGACATTATATTTTTCGAGTGACAGTACACTTACGTGCACGTAATCTGCCCCATATCCGTAGTGTTCATTTCTTCATTAAGTTTCCCAATTTACCTGACACCTGATTATACCCAGCTCTCACTGTTTCTCTCTACGACTGGCTCGGAGTAAATTTGGACAAATAAATGAGTGTTCGTTCAAAAGGTGCAGTTTCCAGTTCAAAATAAATATTAGTATTTCTTTCATATGCACTGATGTAGTTTCGAATATTCTGGCGGAAAAATATATCCAAATACCAAGGGGTTGTGTGAGATTAACGAACGTTGGTAGGCGTGTTTATACATCTCAAAGATGACGTTGATTCCAACTTCCCGCAAATCGCTTGAGCGTGGCGCTAGTAGCGGCCCCATGACGTTGCACAATACGAGCTGTACTGCTGTGCGAGAGCGTTAGTTACCTATGCGATTGGACGGAGTGACGGCGAGTGCGGCAAGAATGCCTTAACGATGACGAAGAGGTCAGTACCAACAGCTCACTGTGGTTGTACGAGGCCGTACAGTAGGACTACGTGGAAGTGGGTTTTCCTTCTGCACTATTGCAGGACGACTTGGCGGGAATGTCTCCGCTGTGCCTGCATGCTGGCAGTAGTGGTCACGAGAACGTACACTCGCAAGAAGACCGGGCTCCGGACGTCCCGTAGCACTACCGAGAAGGACCACCGTATTCGGCGTATGGTTGTGGCGCAGCGGACTGCCCCTGTAGCAGCAATTCGAGCGGTAGTTGGCACTACAGTAACGCTACGAACTGTTCAAAATCAGTAATTTGAAGGACAGCACTGCACCGTGCATTCCACTTACCCCAAACCACCGGCGTCTGTGACTTCAGTGGTGTCAAGTGGGAGCTCATTGGAGGATGGAGTGGAGGTTCGTGGTGTTTTCTAATGAAAGCTGGTTCAGCCTTAGTGCCAGTGATGGCAATGTGTTGGTTAGAAGGAGGTCAGGTGAGCGCCTGTATTCCACCCGTCTGCGGCGTCGACACACTGGACCTACACCGGGAGTTCTGGCCTGGGGGCAATTTGTTATGACAGCAGGAGCACTCTCGTGCTCATCCCACGCACCCTGACTACAGATGTGTACGTCCGTCCGGTGATTCCACCTGTTGTGCTGCTATTCATGAACAGCATACCCGGGGGTGTTTTCCAACAGGATAATGCACGCCCCCATGTCGCTGTTGAAACCCAGCGTGCTCTACAGAATGTCGACATGTTGATTCACCGATCCGCCGATCTGTCCCCAGTCCAGTACGTATGGGACATCATTGGACGACAACTCCAGCTTCATCCACAACCGGCATTAACCCTCCCTGTATTGTAAGTGCAACAGGCATGGAATTCCATCCAACAAGCTGACATCCGGCACCTGTACGACCCAATACATGCACTTTTGTATGCCTGCATTCAACAGTCAGGCGATTACGCCGGATACTAGTGGACTAGCATGGCGCATTTGTGATGACTTTCTCGAGCGAATATTAACCTGTAGTAGTGTACCTTCAATCAATTAAATATAACACTACAAATATTTTGCCAAAATTTCCGTAATCTACATTCCTTTTTTCATGGTGTTTGATATTATTTCCGACGGTTTATAATGAGGAACCCAGAGCGAAAACATTCACCGTTCCAGTCCTTTGTACAAGCAACTGTATACTGAAAATATTCCTTCACAAAATGTGGAAAAGGGAGCTTGTAGGACAACAAGAGGAAGTAAACCATGAGATTGGGTCCACACAGGCGTTTTTACCCTTCTGAGAAAGGATTTTATGTATACTCATGAACGGCAAACGAGTAGAAATCAATCTCTCCGTTATCGGACATAAGGGCAGTAATCCTGGAACCGCCTGAGGATAAACGAAACCGTTCGCTGTCGACAAACGAAGAATCCGTTTAACGTTAAATCCGAGCATGCATGTCGTACATAGTTTGAACTTCAACACTCGAGGATCATAACCTATTTTAAGTAGGTAATTCACTCGAGATTATTAGGCTTCACATTTTGGAGCTGATTCGTCCACCATATACGTTCACACACATGACAGAATTCATTAAGATCGACCGAGGAGAATATCCGTATACTGTTTATACGATGTAACTAGTTTTGTAATCCAGTCATGTTCGTTGTTCTTGTTGATGACATTTACGTTGCTTCTGCTCTTCGATATAGTTTGAAGTATTTGAAGGTCGATTATCTTCATCAATTGTCTTTGCTGATCGCTCTACTATCACGGCAGTTCATCACTATTTCAACACATTAACTTTCTCCACTTTTCCAACTTATTATTTGCAACCAAACGACATTTACGTGTTGGAGGCCTAATGGCGCACGGCATACTCACGTGATTCATTGTTATAAACATAACCTCAAACCCGAAACTCATTGGTTGAGTAACTCTACCACTAGTAGCGCTATTGTCACATCGTACATGATCTCCTTTAAATCGAACTGGAGACCTTAGTTTTGCTAAAATAAAAAATCTGCCACACAAATGTTTTAAACGATGGATCAACCTATTTATTCAAATATTCATAAGGAACATCGGTTAATAATTGTGGAACAAGTTCACTTTTAAAAATTGCTCCTTCTACGGGTTTTTGGTAAATACCATTTGGGCCACATATGATTTGCAATATTTTCTTTTTCCAAACCACGTGTTTTGACACTTTTGTCATTTATCTATATTCAATACTTTAGTCACAATTGAGTAAAATAACTTAACTTTATGTTTCTGCTAAATTGGGGCCCTATACTGTGTAATGTAAGAAATATCTTTTTAATATTAATGTATTTAATTCCTTAAAATTTGTACCATACTCGATCACGGTATGTTCTTTATGCCTTTCATTTTACATTTTATTCGTTTTCTCGCAATTTTCTTATGATGGAAAAAGCACCTTTTCAACCAATGAACGAAGTTACATGTAAATAAAATAAAAATGGGTAAGAAATAGGCTCTCTTAATGCAATTCACTAATTACAAGAAGACAAAGGGAGGTGATCTGGCGCAGTGTAGTATGTTATCAGACACTCGGCCTTTTAGAGGGAGGGGTGAGTGTTTCGCTCAGTTCATCTCTTCAGAAAGTTGAGTGGAGATGAGAAGAGTTTCACACTAAAGAAGTAGGGTGAATTGTACACACCAACCGTTGCTATGATCGTCACTTTTACCATAACTGAGAATGGCTAGTAAGGAAAAGAGTCACTACATCGCTCACACCTCAGTCACCTTCATATTCAAGGGATGATCCTGAGACAGGTCAGTGACAATAATACATTTCTTCTTGCACATACCAGACAACACAGTGCACTTTAGATACTACGTATCACCAGAAAAGGTTGAGGCCCTTCTCTACCTTGATAATAGCATATAAGAAAAGTATTTTTGAAGATTTTTAACGAGTACATTTGTATAACGTTTGTATGATCACCTCTCGTACAAACTGAGACTGTCGAAGCGGCGTTTTTACTCTCCGATATGTAAGCTCTAGTATGGGAGGCGTGCGCACAGTTCTTGATCTTGCAAGCAGCCTGCACGTGTTCGTCCTGGCAAGCATCAGTCGCCAGTCTCAATCACAGTTGTTAATAATAATGGTGTGTGGACTCCGGAGAGGCCTGGTGCAGGTTTTTGATTTGACTCCCGTAGGCGATCTGCGCGTCCTGATGAGTATGAAATGATGATGAAGACCGCACAAACACCCAGTCCCTGTGCCGGGGGAATTAACCAATTATGGTTAAAATTCCCAACCCTGCTGTGGATAGAACCCGGGACACCTGTGACTAAAGGCCAACACGCTAACTATTTACCCATTGAGCCTGACATCTCAGCTGCTAACATGGTGAGGCATTTATTGGTAAGTAAAAGATCTGGTTTCATTTTAATGGTCGTGTGAACAGTCATAATTCTTGCTATTGGTGTGCAAAAAATCCTAATGGTGTTTACGAAGTCCCTCATTGTTATAGGAAGATTGGTGTTTGGTGTGCTGTTAGTGCAAGAAGAAGAATTGGACGGATTATTTTTCGAGTTGACAGTAAATGCAGAGAGGTACCAAGATGACATTTTGACGCCGTTCTTCTCAGTTAACTGAAGAAAAATTCGCGTCAGTGCAGTGATTTCAACAAGATTCATTCCCTGTTCATACAGCAGAAGATTCCCTTCTTACAATCTCGGAAGTGTTTGCAGACAGAATGATCAGTGCTGGACTATTTCCCCCTCGTTCTCCAGATCTAAGAGTGCGTGATTTTTACTTGTGAGGTAAACTGAAAGAAAAAGTGTATGGAACAAATCCTCGCACATTGGAGGAACTGAAAGAAAACATTACAGTGGCAGAACGCACTCGCGTCAGCCAGAGTGTGGTTACCACATACAAAGCCTGTATAACCTCGGAAGGACGACACTTCCAACATTTTTTATAAGGTAAGCTTTCATATGCGATTGTATACACGCTTAAAATAGGGCAGCCGCGTGCGACTTGATTTCGGCTGAGGGAGCTGCTGTAGTGCAAAGTAGAAACACCGAGCGCTCGGTCTTAGTTTGTATGAGAGAATCTCTACATATGTCCGACTCGTTGGCTGAACGCGGTCAGCGTACTGGCCTTCGGTTCAGAGGGTCCCGGGCTCGATTCCCGGCCGGGTAGGGGATTTTAACCTTAATAGCTTAGTTCCTACGGCACGGGAGCTGAGTGTATGTGTTGTCTTCATCATCATTTCATCCTCATCACGACGCGCAGGTCGCCTACGGGAGTCAAATAGAAAGACCTGCACCTGGCGAGCCGAACCCGTCCTGGGATATCCCGGCACTAAAAGCCATACAACATTTCATCTCCATTTCTGGATTCCTTTAAAATGATAATAATTAGTGTTATTAGTTTTACGTCCCACTATCTTCCTTAATAGTTTTCAGAGCTACCATTGCGCCGGAATTTTGACCCACAGTGCCGGAAAATCTATCGAGACGAGGCTGGCGGATGTGAATAGCTTCAAATACCAAGAGGATTGGACCTACAAATTTGTACTCAGAAAACCA
The DNA here is from genome assembly GCF_040414725.1 of Anabrus simplex. Lineage (NCBI taxonomy): Eukaryota > Metazoa > Arthropoda > Insecta > Orthoptera > Tettigoniidae > Anabrus > Anabrus simplex. Next base: position 328,222,973 of record NC_090271.1, read on the forward strand.
GTGTTCTAGCCATCTGAGCCACTTATCCCGACCCTTTTGAATAGATAGATAGATAGATAGATAACTCTTTATTGCCACCCTAGTTTGCACCATCGGTTACAGACAATAAAGAGCATAAAACTTGAATAAAACGCAAAACTTCTCTTCCTGAAATTTCCCGCTACTGGCAAGTGACATTACGCACTTGTGTGTATGTGTGTGCGTCTACTACTTGTGTTAGTGATTCAGTGTCGTTAAACTTACAAACTTCATTCTCTGTTCCGTATTGACTTTGATAGAGAACGTGGAACTGTCAGTTCGCTGTCAAGCTCACCAAGGGTCTCTCCCCACCCCCGGCTGTTTTCTTTTCTTTTACTTCAAATGAGAAAGTCTCCAATCTGTCGAACAGTCGTGAAGTGTCTTCAGATGGCGTGTTTATGTGACAATGGATCACACCAAGCTCCGTGTCAAACTTTGTTTCAACATCTCGTGTAACTTAGTTACCTCAAGTGGGCTGGGACACGATCATTGACAGTCTTCTCGTACGAGGTTTGGTACTCGAAAATCTTTTCCAGATCACCAGGAGAATCAGTTGGCACCAAGCGTTATCGGTTTGTTACTTCACAACAGGTATCAAATTTTGAAGTTTTACACGACTGGTAATATAGCATTAGTTCTACGAAAAATTCATACTCCCGGGACGTGAATTTTTAGTTACCTCATATACAATGGTAAGGATTTTAAGTACATCTGACTGTCATTCAACTTCAAATTTTCAAAATCCTTCTTTATTTCTTGTGGTTAATTCTTGTTCTCCTACGAAGCACACGTTCTAAGGATTACTGCAGCAGCTCTTTACGATTTGAATCTTTTAAACATCTCCTGAAAAAACATTTCGTGCTTTCTTCCTTTGTATTTTTCCAATTTTCGAATGAAATACTCGTGGTGAGTGTCCCATACACTACAACCACACTCTAATTGGGGTCTAAGCAGTGACTTATACGATGTCCCGTTTACATCTTTACTACATCCCCTAAATACCCTCATTGTTGTAATCGGTCGTGGTGGTTGTTGTTTTGAAAGCAAGTACAGTTTGGTAATCCTCTCCAGTAATAGTGGTAGGGTTTTATTTTTTTAATTTTTAGTGCATTGTTTATAGCGCCTGGTGTGACCGTTGACACTACAGGTGCTTTTCCCAGTACCCTCAATGGAAGTGTGATTCATCTGCCTTTGTGAGAGGTTGTCTGTGGGTGTGTGAATGGGAAGGAAGCACCCGTGGCCTTCAGAGTAGTACCATCTCGGCATTTGTCTCTAGCTGAAATGGGAAACCACGGAAAACCATTTCGACGATGTTTGACTGGATAATTTAATTCTCCCGTCTCCCGAGAGCAGAGATAGTAACCACAACTGGCCGCGCCGCAACGTACTGAGCTAAAGTCCTAGTAGTACGAAAAGTGCGGAATTTAGGTGCTTGCTCGTCCCAAGGACAACTTCTCACTAACCCCGCTCCCTGCTCAGTTGAGAATCTCACACCTTTCGTATAAACTTACACAGAAGGCATACCTATTAATACATGTATAGTATTGTAAAATATCAAGCAACAGAAACAAGAGTAAGTAGGTAAAAAAATAATACAGTTGTAAAATTGTCCACAGATCTACGCCTTCGCGCAGGAAACTCAGTGCTGAAAACGTCCTAAACATATAAGCTACGTATTTAGGTAAATGGAATATAATTCATTATGAGGATATTCCTGAAAATTACAGTCCTTTTCTTTATCATAGTCAACCGGTCAATTAGATTAGCAGTTTGCATTTTTCTACCACTACGAGCGCTAATGTGAGTCAATGCAGAGTTTTACTTAAGCCATTATAACTACATTCCGTGGGGATATTTTCCAAAAAATAAAAATAAACGCCTCAGGGTATAACAGTAAGGAATCCATTACGGAAAGAATTGAGTAAATAAGTTAATTCTGTTCCGATTTCGATCAAGAAGAAAACGAGTTAAAAAAACAAGCGGTTTTAGCCCGTTTCTTCCCGTAACTGCATTTAGGCCGCAAGTGATTTCCGATTTCTTTTAGTTCGATAGAGCTATCCAAGACACCCAGTTGAAACCTTTCCGATCCCTTCAGCTTTCGGCACAATTGAGGAAATCGCTTAATTTGAATGTTTTTCGTAGTATGGCGATCCTACTTTGTGTGCTAAGAAATATGTTCAACATTAAAATGAGTCGACACACTTCTAATATAGCCACTGTAATGTTCATGTTTATATCTTACTCACCGTCCCTTTCTCCTAGTTCGGTGTTGTTTTGTTTTTTGTTTTCATTTTTCTGGGCAGGTATTCTTGGTGCACAGCAGTGGGCACTAATTTAATTAAATTAGATTTAGGCTTCATGAGAAAATAAAATTAAATCTTTATTGGACCTTACCTCATATTCACAACCATGTTTCTAAGATATTGCTACTCGATTTCAGCAATAAAGTAGGTTTTTATGTTATGCTCAACCTCAACATTTTTTTCTTTAGATATTATCAGCAAAATGCTGGTTTTGGATGTTGTAGTTGTTGGTTACAGGAATTCTTCTGTTCTAGAAAAGTAGAATAAAAATTTGAACTAACGTTGGGTATGTTTGCAATTCTCTCTCCCTTTCTTTCGACTGGTTGCTTAGCATTTTACGAAGCTCTTCCCCAATTTAATTTTAATTTTTCACTCGATGGGGAAATTAAACAGCCCCTGTATTTCCACCCCTTTTCCCCTTTCTTGATACGGGGTGGGGAATGAGGGGAGGTGAATTTAAATTGGATGCTCTTTTAGAGCCGGACGCCCTTCTTGATGCACGATTGGTCTATTGTTACATCCAGGTACAAGACCATTGGCCTGGACGGTTAGAAGCCGCGAAGCGGCCTTAGGCATCTACTTTCGATACCTGGTGGTGGTGATTATTCTTACACGATTGGTCTGGACTTGTTCTTGCCGTGCGGATGGTTAGGATACGATCTGGGCGGTTACGATAGGATCTGGGCAAGATTCCTGCCGTGCGGACGGCTACGATAGGATCTGGACAAGACCATCGGTCTGGACGGTTAGAAGCCGCGAAGCGGCCTTAGGCATCTAGTTTCGATACCTGGTGGTGGTGATTATTCTTACACGATTGGTCTGGACTTGTTCTTGCCGTGCGGACGGTTAGGATAAGACGGTTAGAAGCCGCGAAGCGGCTCTAGGCATCTAGTTTCGTGTGGAACATAGTTTCCTTTACATAGTGTTTGTGCTTTAATTTAGCCGGGGTTGGTAACGCAATGTATTTATCAGCATTGATGGCAATGACGTCACATTCTGTTCACGTTGACCAACAAGAATGCGAGTAGCTACTTTAGACATGGCCGATGGCGGGTGCTGCTCTTCATTAGGTTATAAAAGTAAATGTGCTTCTTGGGGCGGGATGGTGGGTTTATAGACACCGCAATGAACACATCGCTCCTCTAAAGGGAATTACAAGTAACATTTGCATTATTTTAACTCCCTTATAATGTTATAAACGCTGGGCTGCGAGAAGTAAAGCTTTACTACTTTATACAGATCATCTGCTCTTTTTAATTCCTTTTTCCAACATTTTCTATTATTATTTCTGTTTCTTTTCTTCTTTTCTGACTTTTTACTGATATTTTTCTCGTTTTCTTTGTTTTCCTTATTTAATTTATATTTCAGGACGGAACACACACCTAGTCTCCGAGTCAGTGGAAACAGCCACTTAAAATATAATTCCCGACCCGGCCGGGAATCCAACCCTGGGCACCTTGAACCAAAGGCCAGCACAGTAACCATTTAGCCATTGAGCCGGACTCTGCTGAAAGGTATAAAGTGGCAGGAAGGGTTTCAGTTAACTCGAAATCTAGTCAGCAGTCTGGCCTATACTGACGACTTAGTCTTATTGGCAGATTGTACCGAAAGCCTGCAGTCTAATATCTTGGAACTTGAAAAGGAGTACGGAATGGTATGAAAATTCGTCTTTCTCAGACTAAATTGATGCCAAGAGGCATAAAATCCAAGAGAGCTTAATGGCAGATTGGGAATGTAAAGCTGAAACAGGTAGATAATTTCAGGTATTTAGGTTGTGTGTTCTACCAGGATGGTAATATAGTAAGGTGTAATACTGTAAAGCTAATGGAGTGAGCTCGCAGTTGCGATCAGCAGTATTCTGTAAGAAGGAAGTCAGCTCCCGGGCGAAAATATCTTTACACCGGTCTGTTTCCAGACCGACTTAGCCGTACAGGAGTAAAATCTGCGTGGTCTCAAGATATATTATTCATAAGTTAGAAGTAACAGGCATGACAGTTGGCAGAATGATTGGTGGTACAAACAGGTGGGAACAATGGCAGAAGGGTACTGGGAATGAGCAGATAAAAGCTATGTTAGGAATGAACTCGATGGTGGCATCATATGAGGCGAATCCAGGAGTATAGGTAACCTAAGAGAATAATGGACTCTGTTATGAAGGCTAAGAGAAGTAAAGGGAGACCAAGACGACGATGGTTAGGTTCAGTTTCTAACGAGTTAAGGATAAGAGTTATTAAACTAAACGAGGCCATAGAACTAGTTGCAAATCGAGGACTTTGCCGGCTCTTAATAAATTCACTGAGGCTTGCAGACTGAACATTGAAAGGCATAACTGTCTATCATGAAGATGTAGGCCTAGGAAGAAAATTAATTATTAGGGCGACTGCCCTAAATGCAGATCAGTATTGATTGATGATGAAGGTAGAGAACATCGCAGATAACAAGAAGATCTGGAAATATTTTAAGGCATGTAATGATGCTTTAACACCTGGTCAGGATGTCATGTTCCAAGGAGTGAATGCTCTTGCCAGTATAAAACAATATCACCCCAGAATTATCAGGTATGTATGATGATCTTTCTTAAGTCTACAAACCAATGATGATGATGATTTATAGATCAATCCTCCTAGTCCAATAGAAATCTGTCTGTTCCCACCCTATCAGTTCCTTTGTGAGAGAACGACAAGATCTGAGTCCAGAAGAGTTACTGCGATCAAAGACGGGACTAGACATAATTTTAGTGGTATTTGAGTTACTACTATAGTTCTGATATTAGTACGATTCCGCCTGTTGATTCTTAAATGGGTCTAGTTCAGTTCCTCATTCCCTGTCCGAGTCACTGTTGATTTTTTTATTTTGTGCGAAGGTCAAGTTTGGGACAGTGATCAAGAGTGAAATATTTCGTCCAAATGAAATATGAACATACAGTAGCTGACTAAATAACTTAGGTTGTTTAGTAAGAATATCCTTCAGTATTATCCATTCCAAGTTACAAGCCACGATACTGATATTCATGATGTAGTATATTTTGTGATTATGCCGCGTAATATACTAATCAGGCTGGTAGGAAACAACGTGAACCACGTATATGAGCGTTAGAGAGTTTGTCATACTGATAAATAATTAGAAAAAAATAATTATAAATCTCGGGCCGTTGTCATTTTATCGGCTGCTGAAGTTAGCCAATCGTGGGCAAATTCAGATGAGCTTTCCGATGCGGTGTTGCTACGTGTGCACGTGGCTATGACCGGCTTGAGAGCAGCAGTAGAGGAAGAACAATTCTCCAGGGGAGAGACTTGAACAAGGACCTCGCTGCTGATACGGCCTGCCCACAGCAAGCACGCTGCAGTGGCACTGGCTGAAATCCACGGCGTGTTAGTGTTTGATGCTCAGTTCTCGGCCTGACTCTCAAGCCCGGCCAAGCCACGTGCAGATTTAGCTACAGCACCTCGTAGAGCCCATTTGAATTCGCCCGTGAAAGATATAATTAGCTAACTTCAAAAGCTGTTTGAAAGACCACGGAGTGAGATATCGACGTAAATTGTTCCAATTACTTATCAGTACGATCAACGTTCTAACTCGGTTCAAGTTTTTTGCCACCACCCTGTATAAAAGTACACAACGAGCGTTTCGAAAAGTACCTAGCCTTTCCTCATCAGAAGCAAACAACCTGGTATCTACAGAGTTCCCCTTACTCGAGGCAGGGTTTATATTGAGCACACTTCAACAACGATATGTACTCGCATTAAGGAACGTAATAGGTGTATCAGACTCAATCAGCCTGATAAATCTGTTGTACTACTACTGAAATGTTTTCTTTCCTCCCGTGAAGGGGAAGGCGGGCCTTTTAGACGGTGACGCCGTCTCTTAGGCCGGGAGATTTGTTACGGCGAAGGACATGTTCGGTGAAGGTGAGGTTGGGGCCAGCCGTGCGCTCCAGCCCTGTGCCGTCTCCCGAATGCAGAGGCTTAGAGCCACGGTAGGGCCATGGCCACCCCTCCTCTGCTCGGTTGGCCGGTCAGAGTGCACAGTTGTTGGACCACGGACCAGCCGTAGCCACTTATGGGCAGAGACCCACTCTGCATCTACCGATTAATCAGTAGATTCTGATCATGCTTTAACAACTGGTCAAGATGTCATGTTCCAAGGACTGGATGCTCTTGCCCGTATAAAACAATGTCACCCCAGAATCATCAGGTAGGCGGCTGAAACAGCCTGTTAATTACAACCGCAATACAGGCTACGACCTCAGTGAGTCATGGCCACCTATTATCAGAACTATCAGGAAATGATGCTTTACTGCTGCCATTCCTTCTCCCTAGCATGGGGGATAAAATGGCGTCCCTATTACATCTTAGGACACCGTTTCAAGTTCTTTGATGCTTTCTCTTAGCAACCATTGATTCGTCGTGTTTCCGTTTTGTGCGTTCTGTTATTGCACGGCATAATCTCAAAATTATTACATCATGAATAGTTACACGGAAAGTCTAAATGATAATATAAGATAAAGTTAATGACTTGTCTTTCCATGACAGCGTCGATTTTGATATTCATGTTGTGTTGCATAAATCATGTTCATACACTTATTTCGAACGCGTATTCTATTATGCTTAAATTATTAAAAACGCATTTTGCTAAAAAATTGTGCGAATTTTTTAGTTAAACTTTATTTTTGGTAAAATTAGTGTTGTTTAAATAAAAATCAGGACTTATCAGTCATTTTCTATATCAATTTCCTAGTATGTGTCTTTATTATACCATTACATATTTTGTTATATGACTTTAGTCTTCCTAATGATCGTGCAGGGTTAACTATAAAGTGTAGGAGTATTATTATACAGAATTATATACAAATAATGTTTTATCTTAAAACAACTATACAATGATACGTCTTGCATTTATCTCACCACCTCAATTACAATCAATGGGCTACTACTGAATCGAGCTAACGGCATTCACGCTAACCCTACATCAATCTAACTTGTAACGTGAAACCAGAAACTAAAACATTGAGATTTCTTTTAACCAGAGGGTAAATACACGTTAGAAATATCACTTCTGAAATTCTCGGCCACGATGATCCATCATACACCAGCTTGGCTTTATAATTCCATATTGTTTGTGGTAAGCCAAAGCGCAGTGTGGCTAGTGAGAAAGTGTAATTCTGTGATTGATACTTTGTTGAGATTTCTGCCGAGCTAGAGGATTACAGGGTTGAGGGAGAAACGGCTGACGTCACGTTACATTGACAGATGACGCGGCTCCCCAGGACGGCTACCGGAGGAATTTAGAAACAACGTCAGTCTGGACATGTACAGTCCTTACCTGCACATCATGGATCTGATAATGTTCAATGCACTGGTAACACAATAAATAGTAAGGAAATCTTGCTATTTTATTGGAAGTTTTCAGCTTTCACCCAGGGATATCACAATCTGAAACCATAAATGGGGACACCCTCAACGGGATTGATCAACACGCTCTTCGGACTGCCGAATTCCGCGTGAAAAATTATTAATTAAATTTTATGTTTTCAAATAGGTGTATTTACTGTGCATAAGAAACAAACAAAATACAAAATATTGCACACATCACACATACCTAAAATTTAGAGCCATGGGTTTCACTCCCATTTGCGTTTGCGTGGTTAAAATGGCGGCTATTCTGCGTAAGTCTGTAATATCCGCAGTGGATAACGGTGTAAGATGCAATGAAAAATGTGCCAAATGCAGAAGAGTGGTAAAAAATGGAATTCTGTGTCGAAAGTGAGATGAATGGTACCATTTTCGTTTTGAAAACAAATTGATAGTGAGGCAGAACAACAAGAAAGAGAGACTTACGAAACTATACTTAAGATTTTAGGCGTGCTACAAGAAGAGTTATGTGCTGTGAAACTTGAAAATGAAAGTTTAAAGAACAGAATAAAGAAACTGGAAGATAAAGAAGAAACTGGAGAAGAAAGATCGCCCTGGACGGAAGTGACACGTACCCATTTTAGGTCTAATGTTAAACATATGTGAGAAACTACGCACCACTTAAAACTAGGAAAAAACTCTTTGCAGTACCAAAATATATTTCAGTCATTGCAACAAGTCCCAGAAAAAGACACATCAAGTTTCCAAGCAATTTGTCTATGGAGAGCTGCTTTCGCATTATCATTCAGATGTAACCCATGCCTAGTGAACATTTGCCTGCCAAGACCTAAAGAATCTACTACATAGACATAACACAAATTCTTTGGAGCAAACTTCACTGAAGCAATAGCTATCGGTTCCCAAGGTATTTCGTCAGTAACTTCTTCCTGAAGTATTGCAAATATATTCCCTCGTCATGTAAGTACTAGATGGTTATCTCCTACACCTACCTTAAAAATGGCTTTTAAATAATTGGGAGCATATAGAAAGCTATTCTATAAACATAGATGCAAAAAGGAAAATCCATTGTTCCTCTGTAGAACTTTGGTGAGGTTTAAGAAACACCTTTTTCTTAAAAGAAATAAAACTGTTTACTCTTGGAATATCATGTATAACCTCTACAGCCAATCTGTGTAAGCCATGGGCTATGCAAGTTTTATGCAGCATGTTAGGGTAGAAACTCTTCAATACCTCACCAGCTTTGATCCTATATGCCGTACTGTCTCACAAAAGAAGTAAAAACTTGTCATACTGTTTCTCTCTTGGCCAAATAATGCGAAGAGCATCTCGGACTGCGGAAGCTATGGTGCTATGCTTCATTTATTCCAGCATCTTGCACAGTATAATATGAGGTTTACCAGTCACTGTTGCGCCTAATTTATCCAGCACAGCGTTTGCGATATAGGTCACGACCTAAACAATCTGTGGTCTCGTCCACCGAAAGCCAGATATGTAATTATCACCAATATCACCTCTTACGTCTTCGATAGATTTCTCGTAATGATTTTCCAAATAACTCCTTCTAAACGTGGATTCGTCTGGTATCTTACTGTAACTATCTCCTCCAGAAATTTCTTCAACACAGGATTATGCAGTGGATTCCACGGCACGTTTGCTGAAACCAGCGTATTACATAAACTGATATTAAAATTATCCACCGTTAAGTGCCAGGAAAACTGGAAATTAGTGGCTAGTGCGATGGAAAATTGCCCCTTCTTCGATAGCAAAGTTTCTGATATGTCCTGTGGATTCCTTGTGCTACACGAAATGAGATTTGTGGCCACATGCCACATGAAAAAAAAGAATAATTTTAATAAATTTTAGGCACAAGGCATGTACTATTCGCTCAACTTTTCATTTTGTGTGGACTCCCTATTACTATTACTCTTCCGAGGTTTGCCTTGCAGCATTCTTCTTATGAGCTTTCAACCAAAATATTTATGTGAACTTATTTATCATTGCACCGAAGGTACACACTCTCGCTGCATTTAAATTAAGCGCATTTTAGAAGGTCATCTACAATATACCATTAAAAATGGAACTCATGTCGGAAGAAGATTGAACATTCATCGACAGATGTCACTGCTATCAACTTATGTGCTCCATCTGATGAGAGGATGGACAATTAAATTTCAAGAGAAATTTTGTCAACATTAGTTTCCTAAACTGTGTTGTTTGTTGGTTGTTTTAAGTGTTTTAAGTTTATCAGCACTTCTATGTCTTCCCACCAGCTTAAAATTGTACCCAATAGGAAATTCTGTACATTTGTTTAAATAACCTATCAGGGATTTTGATATTTATTTTATTGTCCGCCGAAAATTGTGGGTGTGTCAGGGCTTCCGCCCAGAGAATCTGGAACCTTCCTCTCGGCTATAAAAGCTGGGACGGTTTGGGCCATGTTGTCCTTCGATCGCTCCAGTCCTGCAGTAGTGAGTGTTAGTAGAGGAGGCAGGGGATCTTGCCTCATCTATCTCCGGAAGGTCCACCAGCTCAAGGTAATGGCAGACATATTTTAATTATGTAATATTCTCAGAAAGTTAACTTAAGGGGAAGGTTTCAGAATTCTTCCTTAAGGTAACTCGGCATGTAAATTCTACATCTCCTTTAAGATCTTAATTAAAATTACGGAATAAAGAGTGGGAACTCTCTTATAATCTCCTTCAACTTGGTCTCGAGGTGACTATGATTTCGTAAACTTTAAATTTACCTATTCATTCTAATTTAAACTTTCTCTCCATCTAGTCACCTCCGTTGTACACTCTGTAACTTAGTGATATCTGCCCAAATCAGGTTTTAGGTATTTTTCAAGTGTATATCAGAGGAGTACAAGAGTTCGCCTCCTAACATTTTGATTCTCGGCCAATAACTTTAACCTCCCTTTTTACTAAGGCCAGGTAGAGAGTGGACACTTATTGCCTCTATTAAAGTTCACTATTTTCATTCTATTTCCAATGTAAATTCGACTATTGAAGAAATAAGCCAGTGTCTACAGTTTGCTTTTGTTAAATATTGGTAGGTGCCTTAATAGGGAAGGATCTTGTAAATTTCGGGAGAATAGTCTCTTAGAGAGTAATTTTATGGAGCAAAGACGCTCTTTTTCAGCTATTGTAAATTCTGGAATTCGGTCCCCTTGAGTGTTGGTTGAAGGGAGCAGTAGTGCTCTTGTTAAATTTGCGACGAGGAGCTTCAAACTCATGTTTTTAAACTGTTGTTATCTGATTATTTTAGATTTTTCTAATATTGTTACTCAAGCTCACGAGCTAGACCTTGTACCTGATTATTTGTTATTTGCTTAGCAAAATTAAAGTTTGAAAAGAAAAGAAGAAAAACAACACCCAAGAAAGAAATGTAATCGAAAATTTTAAAGTTTTGAATTGTTTCTTTATCTTTCTCAATCCACCCATTCATGCCCGCGTTCCACAGAATCCCTGGAAGAAATGGTAGCAGAGCATGGTTGAATGGATCTGGATAAAGCCACTTTTGACGGCTATTCATAGAATTCTAAACCGAACTCTAAATCTTTTTCCGTTTCTGGATATTTCTGAGTTTGGTAGTTTCTCGTTCAGTATGTCCGGTTCTGGAGAAGTCCTTGCACCGTTGTATGTGTGCAAGGAGAAATTAATTTATGAACTTTTAGTTAGGTGGCACGTTTGCTATGGGAACTGGTAAACTGTCCGGCTCCTTGGCTAAATAGTTAGCGTGCTGGCCTATGGCCACAGGGGTCCCGGGTTCGATTCCCGGCAGGGTCGGAATTTTAACCTTAATTGGTTAATTCCGCTGGCACGGGGCTGCGTGATTGTGTCTTCTTCATCATCATTTCATCCTCATCATGACGCGCAGGTCACCTAGGGGAGTCAAATAAAAGACCTGAATGTGGCGAGCCGAACTTGTCCTCGGACACTCCCGGCGCTAAAAGCCATACGCAATTTCATTTCATTTCAATTTACTGGTAAACTTAAAGAATCTTTAGAGCTCCCCATCTGTATTCCAGTATTTGAGGAGAAGGATATTAATGAGGCTCTGCCCACCACCACTGACAATATCACTGAGGTAGCGTCTCTTTTAAGCTTTTGAAGTAGGTGTAATTTTGCCCGTCTGTAGTGATTTCTGTATCGTTCCTAATCCACTGGCTAATCAATCAACTTCGAGATGACTTGCCTTTAGGCATCGCTACTTCTGAGATGCTAAAGCTTCTTAAACTGCCTTCAATAATTGATTTATAGGGAAAATTAATTTTAGTGTGTTGCGCAGTAGAGCTAAACAGTGAACAGCGCAGTAGACCGTACACATGAGAGATGCAATGAAACTGGCAAGTTGGGCGGGCTTGTACCTGCTAGATACAGGTCAGTGAACAACAGGGGGTTGCCTCTTGATTTGTGCTTTACCCTGGTATCGTAACAGGTTATTTATACTTACAAATCACTTCCAGGTCCAAACCATGAGGACGTTTGCAAAAGTCGTGCATGATTATTTTTAATCATTCACTTTCATTAGTATTTGGTACTTTTACTCCAAAATAACGTAATATTGTCTTGAATATCCCATTTAGTATCTTTTTTAGGTTTTAACGTCTTATTTCGCCATTTTTAGGTTTTATAAGTTTCGAGTAAATTTCTCCAATGGCAATGAAATGGAAAAGTAAGTTAAAATACTGCACTTAGCTAGCAAGGAATAAAATATTTTAAAACCTAAAAATCCGGGTTCTAGGCATACCATATACTAATGCTGATACAGGAAGAATATTTTCTATTATGAGTAACAAGAAGACAGATGTCAGGAATAGGAGTAGTACAAAGCTGATCAAATCAGAACTGCAAGTTGCCATGAACTTCAAGTATTCTTCCACTGAATTTGTAGAATTTGCAAAAAGTGATGGCAAATTTTTTCTGATGAAACATGTGTTGCAAACTATATTAACGTCTCCCTAAAGCATAAAGTAATGTTATTTGTAATAGTTTTTTACAAACACAGCATTGCTCCTTTCCTTTTGTGAAATTTCTCCGTGTTGTACATCACTCTTATTTTCTTCACTCTAGGGGAGCGGTGTGTAGCGTGTAACTGTGCTACTCAATTTCGCCCATTATAGTAAGTCATGGTTTTCCTTATTCTTGAGTTTCATGTGAAATGCTTTCATTTTGACAGTTGTTAGTGAATTTACACGAGGTATAACGGCATCCACTGATCAGATAATTTCGTAGTTGGGTGAAACTTTGGAGGAAGTGTCTTGAATACCGGAACTGAGGTTTACGACAGTCATCTAACACTTAAACAGAATGTCTGCAAGTTCTGGGGGAGAAGAGAAACCATCGTTGATTTAAGGCGGTATTCAATTCGTTTTATGAAAGGATGGAATCACCAACGTGTGGCCTCCATTCTCCCGCTACAAATGTTCGAACCTGGAAAGAGTATTCCAGAAAAGATGCTGAAAGGAACTGAAGTGATAACATAGAAAAGATGTTAATTTCCTATTAGGCTGGAGTATGTATTCGCATTATTTAATTCATACTCCTCCTATATCAAATTTGTTACATGTAAGTATTACTGTTCCTAAATAAATAACTACTTACTACATGTAAGTATTCCTGTTCCTAAATAAATAACTACTTGTTACATGTAAGTATTCCTGCTCCTAAATAAACAACTACTTGTTACATGTAAGTATTCCTGTTCCTAAATAAATAACTACTTGTTACATGTAAGTATTCTTGTTCCTAAATAAATAAATACTTGTTACATGTAAGTATTCTTATTCCTAAATAAGTAAATACTTGTTACATGTACGTTTTCATGTTCCTAATAAATAACTACTTGTTACATGTAAGTATTCCTGATCCTAAATAAATAACTACTTGTTACATGTAAGTATTCCTGTTCCTAAATAAATTACTACTTGTTACATGTAAGTATTCCTGTTCCTAAATAAATAACTACTTGTTGCATGTAAGAATTCCTGTTCCTAAATAAATAACTACTTGTTAAGTGTAAGTATTCCTGATCCTAAATAAATAAATACTTGTTACATGTAAGTATTCCTGTTCCTAAATAAATTAGTACTTGTTACATGTAAGTATTCCTGTTCCTAAATAAATAACTACTTGTTGCATGTAAGAATTCCTGTTCCTAAATAAATAACTACTTGTTAAGTGTAAGTATTCCTGTTCCTAAATAAATAAATACTTGTTACATGTAAGTATTCTTATTCCTAAATAAAAAATACTTGTTAAATGTAAGTATTCCTGTTCCTAAATAAATAACTACTTGTTAGATGTAAATATTCCTGTTCCTAAATAAATAACTACTTCAAAAAAGGCTTTCACGGCCGCAGATCTTATAATCACAGCAATAGAACCAGCTTTTGGGTGGTTAGGCCGTGACGCCGTGTGCATAATGCAGAGTTTCGTCCAGACGTGCCATTTGGACTCATCAGCTGGAATGGCACGCCCCTCCAGGGACTCTGCATAGCAGAGGCAGACCAAACTGCTGCTGCTGCTGCTGCTGCAGAGCTTTCATTCCCCGCCCGAAGGACGGGGCGGGCCCCCTAGATCGTGTCGCGTTCTCTCGGGCCGGGAGATGTGGAGAGAACAGTGGGATGTTTGAAATGAAGAAGAGGGAAAAACGGTGTAAAAATTTGGATGACTGGCTATACGGATTGAGATTTATACAGGAGTGTCGAGAAGGAAGTTTCGTGGAAGTGTAAGGTGGTAAAGTGTTGAAGCGATGTGATAGAGGACAGTTGTGAGGTGTCGGAGATGTTCAAGGGTCGGTGGTGGTGGGAGGGAGATATTAGCAGAAGAAGGAGTTGGACGGACATAGATAGAGCGTTGGAAGGGAGGATGATCAGGCCGGGTATGGCGACGAGAGGTGGAGTGGTGATATCTAGGGCGGGGAGGTGAACGAGAGGGTTCGACGGGATGACGACGGCCGTAGAGAAGTGCTCCGCTGGAGATCAGGTGGGCGACGGCTGCTGCACTGGAAAGCTGAAGTCTGATTAAATACGTCGGACCGGTGGAGTCGTAGATACGGAATGCCCTCTTGACGGGTATGGCTTGAAGGCTAAGTTGTTCTTGAATGTCGGTTGCCGGGATGAGTGGGCTTACGCCGCGGACGACGCAACTGAAGACTTCGTTTGTGGCTGATGTGTCTGACGGTGTTGGAGGTTGATGAGCGGCTGCTGCTGTTACGACGGACAGTGGTGGTGGTGATGTCGTGGTCGGCAAGGCAGATGTAGACAGCGTAGAAGGGCGGGTGAAGTAGCGGGACGGAATACGTAATAGTCGAGGTGGATCAACAGGAGGTAGCGCGGGGAGAGAGGTGGATAGAAGCGGCGATGAATGGGACGACGTAACAGTTGTGATGGAAAGCGAGGAAAAGGTGTGAGCAGCGGTCGCAAAGGTAGTGGTGATGGTCGTCATGGTGGTTGGTGGTAGGGAGGCTGACATCCAACGAGGAGTCGGCCTATATGCTTTGTTGGCTCGGCGCGAGTGGAAAGTAAAGATGTGTAGCCACCCGGCCGATCAAAAATAACAGGAGTGTCTTCTGCGACGAGTTGTGGAGTTCACTTGAGGTTTACCCAGATTTGAGATCCTGGAGAGAAGCGGACCAAACTGTGTGGCCCCGCCGAGTTAGCAAATCAAGTTTGCTAACCTGCTAAAGGAGAAAAGATTTCTCCGTTCAAAAAATGCTCCCCCATTGGAGATACAACATCAAAAAAGGCTTTCACGGCCGCAGATCTTATAATCACAGCAATAGAACCAGCTTTTGGGTCGTTAGGCCGTGTGCATAATGCAGAGTTTCGTCGAGACGTGCCATTTGGACTCATCAGCTGGAATGGCACGCCCCTCCAGGGACTCTGCATAGCAGAGGCAGACCAAACTGTGTGGCCCCGCCGAGTTAGCAAATCAAGTTTGCTAACCTGCTAAAGGAGAAAAGATTTCTCCGTTCAAAAAATGCTCCCCCATTGGAGATACAACATCAAAAAAGGCTTTCACGGCCGCAGATCTTATAATCACAGCAATAGAACCAGCTTTTGGGTCGTTAGGCCGTGTGCATAATGCAGAGCTTCGTCGAGACGTGCCATTTGGACTCATCAGCTGGAATGGCACGCCCCTCCAGGGACTCTGCATAGCAGAGGCAGACCAAACTGTGTGGCCCCGCCGAGTTAGCAAATCAAGTTTGCTAACCTGCTAAAGGAGTTTGGTCTGCCTCTGCTATGCAGAGTCCCTGGAGGGGCGTGCCATTCCAGCTGATGAGTCCAAATGGCACGTCTGGACGAAACTCTGCATTATGCACACGGCCTAACCACCCAAAAGCTGGTTCTATTGCTGTGATTATAAGATCTGCGGCCGTGAAAGCCTTTTTTGATGTTGTATCTCCAATGGGGGAGCATTTTTTGAACGGAGAAATCTTTTCTCCTTTAGCAGGTTAGCAAACTTGATTTGCTAACTCGGCGGGGCCACACAGTTTGGTCAGAGGAGGAACTCCAAGAGGCTTTCAACATTCAAGAGCTCTGGTTGGGGACACGACGACTGCTCTCCTCTGCTTCAACGCAACGTATATTTTTTCTTCGGCCGGGTGACTGCTCAACTTTACTTATCACCCTGCCGAGACAACAAAGCATATAGGCTGGCACCACGTAGGAGGTCGGCCTTCCCACAATGCTCTACACCTGCCTTGCCCGCAACGTTCCTCTCGTCTTCTCAGACCAAGATGTCCTCGCTGCTCTTCGTCCGGCGGGTGCCTATGGTGCCTGCCGGGTAGTCGACGACGAAGCTCAACCACTATCCGATGTACTTCTCTATTTATCCACTCCAGCCGACGTCTCTACCATCATCAAGAATGGCGCACGCATCCACAACCATCTCTATACAGTTGAACCTACTCCAGAGGATCTTTTGGCTGAGCTACCGGACACCGACGACCCTCCGCCTGGAACCATCGATCCGCCCGCTACGACCACACCACCTCCCTACTGCTCACCCCCGCCCCCTTTGTCCTTCCCTCCTGTTACCTCTGCCACTACTCTAACCACTGCTACCTCCACCATTACCACCTCAGTTCACACCTCCTCTTCCCTTCCTATCACTACTACTGTTACCACTCATCCTTCCCCTCTCATGACATTTCCTTTCCCCTTACCTCCCTCCACTGACCCCACACACCCCCAGCGCTCATCACTTCCATCATCTGAAGAGGGATATTCCCATCAAGATACTCCTGGCAACTTGGTACAGCCACCATTGGTCCCACCGCCTTCCACCGGCACTACCACCTTTAGCTGTGTCGTCTGCGGTGTGGAGCCCAGTCTTCCATCAGCATCTATCATCCAAACACTCCGCCAGACAGGGATACCAGTGCGCCGAGCCTTTCGGATCTATAACTCCGCTGGACCCACCTATCTCGTCCGCCTTCATCTGCCGACTGCTGAAGACGTTGAACGCCTCATCGCCACCGGGATCCACCTCAACGGCCGTCATCACCGCATAGAACCATCTCGCTCACCTCCACAACCTTCATCTCATCCCTCCACACCTCGAAGTAGTCCCCGGCCGGCCCCACCTCCCCAACCACCTCCTCCATCATTTCATCCTTATTTCTTCCCGCCCCCACCTCCTTACTTTCCCCCACCTCCCTCTTTTGATATCCTTCGCCTTCTTCTAACTTCGCTTGTTAGCTTCTCCTCCTTTTATAACACCCTTGCCCTTCATTTATTTTCCTCTCACCTTGTATAACCCCTCTCCTCTTTGTTCACAGCTCATTTTGACATAATCACAACTGTATTCTCACTTCAATAAAGAATAAATACTTAGGAATAGACGCAATTCCCCTCCCATCTCCTAACTCTCCACATCCTTTACCCACCTCCTTCTTCCATCACATCTCCCCAACCCGCCCGCATCTCTTGGCCAGAGAGAGGGCGACACCCTCTAGGTGGCCCGCCCCACCCCTTCAGGGTGGGGAATGAAAGCATTTAAGCAGCAGTTTGGTCGATCATCCCTCGTACTACGCTAGTGATGGGCATATCGAATGTTTCCTGCTATCGATTGTTAAACGATAGTCCAGGAGCACAACCGTATGTTTTTATTCGATAGTTTTCATTCGGTTTCCGAATTGCTGACATTCGTTACGGTAGTTACTAATTACTGCAATATGCACGCTTGTTACAGTGCACGGTCTTATATTTACTCTGATCCTTGCAATTTCGGCTCCCACAAGATCTGTGCTAATCATTAGGAACAATTTATAGAATACTCATTAACATTATGGACACTGGGACCACGTAGGCCTACTTATTTTAATATGAAATATTTAATAGTGCACTTGGTCAGTTTTAGGTTAGGCAATCTCTCTTCGTAGGAGGAAGTACAGTAAAATACATTTTTATTTATTTAACTGGTATCATGTCAAACAATATACATGTGCAAACAGCCGTTAAACATAGCTCTCTTCAAAGCTGTCGTAGATTTTCAGATACTTACATTATATTTTAAAAACTGCATTTTAACATGAAAAAATACAACCAAACCGCGAACTAAATGAAACACACATGTAATAGAGCAATAAGCATTTATATGTGCAGTCACTAATAATATGTCGTGGTAAAAAGTACATAAAGTAGCTAGATCAAATGTTTTCATTCTGTGCACATAGAACAGGTTAGGATAACTAAAACAACATATCAAACTGGAGTATAATTAATCAGACACTTAGGCTACCACTGTCTTCCTATAATCAAAGATTTTTGTTCAGGAAAATGAAAAGATCTAAATATTTTGCTTTCAGCCTGTTTCTTCTTTCACTCATCTGGCCAGCTTTCAAAAATATTCTTTCTGCTGGAACAGATGTTGCAGGAACTGTGAGATATTTCTGTGACAATGTGTATAAGAGTTCCATGGCAGATTTGTGTTTCTTCCAGAATTCTGCTGGACAGGTTTTTTTTTTTTTTTTTTTTTTTTTTTGTAATGGAGGGAATAATATTTACGGACCATCATTGGATAATGTTTAAAATACGGGCGCGATAGTTGCTCTCCTAGACCGTAATACTATTGCATTGGTTCCTATCGTTTCCGTTACATTTGACTTACGTACTATCGTTTTGAGCGAAGTGAGAGCAACTACTGCAGGATAATTCAGTATCATATAGACCGAATGAAACATCGAATGTTGTTGAAAACAATCGAATGAAACGGTAGTTTGAGACTATCGAATAATTCGATTCACGGCCCGACGTTTATGGTTCGCCTTCAGCTGCGCACCACCGAGGACGTCCACCGCCTGCTGTCTGATGGCGTTCATCTTCACCGGCGGACCTATCGTGTGGAGCCTTCTCGTTCCCCTCCCCGCACTGACCGCTCTCCTTCCCACCCCCCCCCCCCCCTCTCTCGCTCACTCCCTCCCTCGCCCCCCGCCCACCCACCGCCCTCATCCGGCCTCCGGCCTCCCGCCTCTCTCTATACTGGAAATTCTCCGTCTCCTTGCCACTTCCATCACTAACATCACCACCAATCTCTATTATCTCCTTCTCCAATCCTACCCGTGTCCTTCCCCCTATACCTTCCCGTCCACCGCCCTCCCCGTCCCCCCACAACCAATGTAACTGCTGTCGCACCTCTTCACTTTAACGTTCTTTGTCTGTAATGCGCGCCCGAGGTACATTACTCTTAATAAAGTTCTCCTCTCCTTTTCCTCTCGTGTTCGCGGGGGTTTGCCTGTGCGGGGTTCTTTGGGGGGCTTCGCCCTGGGTCCCGGCTTGTTGTGATGGTACCCTTGCGCCAGTCTATTTCTCTCACTGTTTCCTTTTTTGGTGTGTACGACACACGCCTCGGTTATTCCGTTCACTTCTACCTTCTTTTCCTGCTCTATGGCCCAAGAGCTCCTTGGTTGAGCTGATGGCCCGCCCCTCATCGATGAGGGGAATGAAATAACTTCTTGACGACGACGACAGTTTGGTCTGCCTCTGCTATGCAGAGTCCCTGGAGGGGCGTGCCATTCCAGCTGATGAGTCCAAATGGCACGTCTGGACGAAACTCTGCATTATGCACACGGCCTAACCACCCAAAAGCTGGTTCTATTGCTGTGATTATAAGATCTGCAGCCGTGAAAGCCTTTTTTGATGTTGTATCTCCAATGGGGGAGCATTTTTTGAACGGAGAAATCTTTTCTCCTTTAGCAGGTTAGCAAACTTGATTTGCTAACTCGGCGGGGCCACACAGTTTGGTCCATCCTTCTCGCGCAACTCGAAACTTGACTGCCTTATTCTCTGCGCATCTCCAATTACTTTTTCTTCGGCCTGGTGGCTCACCAACTCTAACTTTGCTGCCTCGCCGAACCCAAAAAAGCATATCAGGCTGACACCAAGATGGAAGTCGGCCTCCCCACTCTGTATATCTGTCTCGCCAGGAATGTCGATCCAGCTATCCCCGAAGAAGAAATTGAAGCAGAACTCCGTGCGATTGGCATCCACCATGCCATACGATCTTCCGCTGGCCCAGGACCATCAACTGATGTGCTACTCTATACTCCATCTGGAGCTGACTTCTGGAATGCTGTTGATAATGGCGTTTATATCCAAGGCAAGCTCCATCGAGTAGAAGAAATCCCGGCAACAACTACGTCAGCCCAGCCAACTGCCTATACTACAGCCGAGCCTACAACTACACCATCACAGAAACCACCACAACTACAGACTTCGTCAAATTTCTACATCACTCCCATTACCACCACCTACACCACCACGACCACCACTGTCACCTCGACCACTCCAACATCTACCCTCTGTACTTCCCAGATCGCTGTTACAACAGTTGTCCCATGCCACCCACCTTCACTAATGACCTCTTCACTCCTCACTTCGCCCTTCCCTTCACATCCCTATGTATTTCCTGGAACAACGAATACCACAGTCGACGCACCGCCTTCGCCAGCTTCACCCAGAACAGCAGCCTCCGCAACATCATCGCCCTCGCAGCCACCAACAACTTCTCACAGAATGTCCAGCTGTGTCATCCGTGGAGTGGACCCGGCTCTCTCCGAAAGGACCATATTTCAGCAACTACAAGCTAAAGACATCCCAGTCCGCCGAGTCTTCCGCATCAAGAATGCAACAGGGCCAACATTCATGGTACGCATCCATGTCCCGAGCGCCACAGATGTTCAACACCTCATTGACCACGGAGCTTACATATATGGCCAACGTCATCGAGTAGAACCGTCCATCTCTCCCCCTAATCCTGTCAGACAACCCACCAATAATTCTCCCCGTCGCCCCCAGGCAGTCAACTTCTCACCTAGTCAATCTGTCAGTCCACCTCCTCACCCATATAGCTTCCTTCCTTACCCACCTCCACCACTCCATCTCATCCGGTACTTAATATCTTCCCTTCATAATCTCACTACGTCCTTGCATCTCCTCACCTTTCAATGCTATCCTCACAATCTTCTCTAAATTTCAATCCTGGCGAAAATCCCCTAAAATTCGCATATCCGTAGCCCACCTCCTTAAATTTGTCACATCGCTCCTCCCATCTCACTCATTCGTTGCTCCTCACAGTTATCGTCGCTCCCCTTGGCCCGAGAGATCGCGACACGATCTAGGGGGCCCGCCCCGTCCTTCGGGCGGGGAATGAAAACTCTCAAGCAAGCAAGCAGTTTGGTCTGCCTCTGCTATGCAGAGTCCCTGGAGGGGCGTGCCATTCCAGCTGATGAGTCCAAATGGCACGTCTGGACGAAACTCTGCATTATGCACACGGCCTAACCACCCAAAAGCTGGTTCTAAATAACTACTTGTTACATGTAAGTATTCCTGTTGATAAATAAATAACTACTTGTTACATGTAAGTATTCTTGCTCCTAAATAAATAAATACTTGTTACATGTAAGTATTCTTATTCCTAAATAAGTAAATACTTGTTACATGTAAGTATTCCTGTTCCTAATAAATAACTACTTGTTACATGTAAGTATTCCTGTTCCTAAATAAATAACTACTTCTTACATGTAAGTATACTTGTTCCTAAATAAATACATGTTACATGGAAGTATTCCTATTCCTAACTAAATAAATAATTCTTATATGTAAGTATTCCTAATCCTACATAAATAAATACATGTTACATATAAGTATTCCTGTTCATAAATAAATAACTACTTGTTACATGTAAGTATTCCCATTCCTAAATAAATAAATACTTGTTACATGTAAGTATACCTGTTCATAAATAAATAATTACTTGTTACGTGTAAGTATACCCATTCCTAAATAAATAAATACATGTTACATATAAATATTCCTGTTCCTAAATAAATAACTACTTGTTACATGTAAGTATTCCTGTTCCTAAATAGATTACTACTTATCACATGTAAGTATTCCTGTTCCTAAGTAAATAAACACTTGTTACATGTAAGTATTCCTGTTCCTAAATAAATAACTACTTGTTACATGGAAGTACTCCTGTTCCTATAACTACTTGTTACATGTAAGTATTCCTGTTCCTAAATAAATAACTACTTCTTACATGTAAGTATACTTGTTCCTAAATAAATAAATACATGTTACATGGAAGTATTCCTATTCCTAAATAAATAAATAATTGTTATATGTAAGTATTCCTATTCCTACATAAATAAATACTTGTTACATATAAGTATTCCTGTTCCTAAATAAATAACTACTTGTTACATGTAAGTATTCCCATTTCTAAATAAATAAATACTTGTTACATGTAAGTATACCTCTTCCTAAATAAATTACTACTTATCACATGTAAGTATTCCTGTTCTTAAGTAAATAAATACTTGTTACATGTAAGTATTCCTGTTCCTAAATAAATAACTACTTGTTACATGTAAGTATTCCTATTCCTAAATAAATGAATACTTGTTACATGTAAGGATTCCTGTTCCTAAATAAACAACTTCTTGTCACATGCAAGTATTCCTGTTCCTAAAAATTACTACTTATTACATGTAAGTATCTCTCTTTCTTAGCATTAATCCCGACTTGCAGGGTCTGCTGCTTTGCTACATCTCTTCCTAAATAAATAAATACATGTTATATGTAAGTTTTCCTGTTCCTAAATAAATGACTACTTGTTACATGTAAGTACTCCTGTTCCTAATAAATAACTACTTGTTACATGTAAGTATTCCTGTTCCTAAATAAATGACTACTTCTTACATGTAAGTATACTTGTTCCTAAATAAATAAATACATGTTACATGGAAGTATTCCTATTCCTATTCCTAAATAAATAAATAATTTTTATATGTAAGTTTTCCTATTCCTGCATAAATAAATACTTGTTACATGTAAGGATTCCTGTTCCTAAATAAACAACTTCTTGTCACATGCAAGTATTCCTGTTCCTAAAAAATTACTACTTATTACATGTAAGTATTCCTGTCCCTAAATAAATAACTACTTGTTACATGTAAGTATTCCCATTCCTAAATAAATAAATACTTGTTACATGTAAGTATACCTGTTCCTAAATAAATAACTACTTGTTACATGTAAGTATTCCCATTCCTAAATAAATAAATACATGTTACATATAAATATTCCTGTTCCTAAATAAATAACTACTTGTTACATGTAAGTATCCCTGTTCCTAAATAAATTACTACTTATTACATGTAAGTATTCCTGCTCCTAAGTAAATAAATACTTGTTACATGTAAGTATTCCTGTTCCTAAATAAATAACTACTTGTTACATGTAAGTATTCCTATTCCTAAATAAATAAATACTTGTTACATGTAAGGATTCCTGTTCCTAAATAAACAACTATTTGTCACATGCAAGTATTCCTCTTCCTAAAAAATTACTACTTATTACATGTAGGTATTCCTGTTCCTAAATAAATAAATAAATACTTGTTATATTTAAGTTTTCCTGTTCCTAAATAAATGACTACTTGTTACATGTAAGTATTCCTGTTCCTAAATAAATAACTACTTGACACATGAAAGTATTCCTGTTCCTAAATAAATAAATACTTATTACATGTAAGTATTCCTGTTCCTAAATAAATAAATACATCTTACATGTAAGTATTCCTGTTCCTAAATGAAAAACTACTTGTTACATGTAAGTATTCCAGTTCCTAAATAAATAACTACTTGTCACATGTAGGTATTCCTATTCGTAAATAAATAAATACTTGTTACGTGTAAGTATTCCTGTATCTAAATAAATAACTACCTGTTACATATAAGTATTCCCATTCGTAAATAAATAAATACTTGTTAAATGTACATATTCCTGTTAATAAATAAATAACTACTTGTTACATGTCAGTATTCCTGTTCCTAAATAATTTACTACTTATTACATGTAAGTATTCCTGTTCCTAAATAAATAAATACTTGTTATATGTAAGCATTCATGTTCCTAAATAAAACAATACTTGTTACATGTAAGTATTCCTATTCCTAAATAAATAAACACTTGTTACATGTAAATATTCGTGTTCCTAAATAAATAACTACTTGTTACATGTCAGTATTCCTATTCAAAAATAAATAACTACTTTTTACATCACAGTATTCCTGTTCCTAAATAAATAACTACTTATTACATGTAAGTGTTCCGGTTCCTAAATAAATAACTACTTATTACTTGTAATTGTTCCGGTTCCTAAATAAATAACTCATTGTCACATATAATTATCCCTGTTCCTTAATAAATAAATACTTGTTACAAGTAAGTATTCCTATTAGTATATAAATAAGTACTTTTTACATGGAAGTATTCCTGTTATTAAAAAAATAAGTACTTTGTACATGTAAGTATTCCTATTAGTAAAAAAATAACTAAATTTTACATGTAAGTATTCATATTAGTAAATAAATAACTACATGATACATGTAAATATTCCAGTTCCTAAATAAATAACTACTTTTTACATCTGGGTATTCCTGTTCCTAAATAAATAACTACTTATTACATAAGTGTTCGGGTTCCTAAATAAATAACTCTTTGTTACATATAATTATTCCTCTTCCTTAATAAATAAATACATGTTACATATAAGTATTCCTGTTCCTAAATAAATAAATACTTGTTACATGTAAGTATTCCAGTTCCTAAATAAGTAAACACTTGTTACATGTGAGTATTCCGGTTCATAAATAAGTAATTATTTGTTAAATATAAGTATTCCGGTTATTAAATAAATAAATACTTGTTACATGTAAGTGTTCCTATTCATAAATAAATAAATACTTGTTACATGTAAGTATTCCTGTTCCTAATTAAATAACTACTTGTTAAATTTAAGTATTCCTGTTCCTAAATAAGTAAATACTTGTTACATGTAAGTATTCCTGTTCCTGAATAAATAAATACTTGTTACATGTAAGTATTCCTATTAGTAAATAAAGAACTTGTTTACAAGTAAGTATTCTTATTAGTAAATAAATAACTACTTGATACATGTAAGTACTCGTGTTCCTAAATAAATAACTACTTTTTTTACATCTGGGCCGATGACCTTCGATGTTAGGCCCCTTTAAACAACATGCATCATCATCATCATCACCTTTTACATCTAGGTATTCCTGTTCCTAAATAAATAACTACTTATTGCAAGTAAGTGTTCCGGTTCCTAAATAAATAACTCATTGTTACATATAATTATTCATGTTCCTTAATAAATAAATACTTGTTACATACAAGTGTTCCTGTTCCTAAATAAATAACTCACTGTTACATATAAGTATTCCTGTTCCTAAATAAATAACTACTTATTTCATGTAAGTGTTCCGGTACCTAAATAAATAAATTCTTGTTACATGTAAGCATTCCTTTTCCTAAAGAAATAAATACGTGTTACATGTAAGTGTTCCGGTTCCTAAATAAATAAATACTTGTTACATGTATGTTTTCCTGTTCCTAAATAAGTAACTACTTATTACGTGTGAGTGTTCCGGTTCCTAAATAAATAAATACTTGTTACATGTAAGTGTTCCGGTTCCTAAATAAATAACTCATTGTTACATATAATTATTCATGTTCCTAAATAAATAAATACTTGTTTCATATAAGTGTTCCGGTTCCTAAATAAATAAATACCGGTACTTGTTACATCTAAGTATTCCGGTTCCGAATCAAATAACTATTTGTTACATGTAAGTAATCCTGTTCCTAAATAAATAAATACTTGTTACATATAAGTGTTCCTATTCCTAAATAAATAACTAATTTTTACATGTAAGTATTCATGTTTCTATGTAAATACATACTTGTTACATGTAAGTGTTCCCATTCCTAAATAAATAAATACTTGTTACATGTAAGTATTTCTGTTCCTAATTAAACAAGTACTTGTTACATGTAAGTGTTCCCGTTCCTAAATAAATAAATACTTGTTACATGTAAGTGTTCCGGTTCGTAAATAAATAACTACTTGTTACATGTAAGTATTCAGGTTCCTAAATAAATAAATACTTGTTACATGTAAGTGTTTCATCATCTTCATCATCATCATAGGTTGTTCTGCCATTCGGCAGGTACAATCATGGCTGTGACCTTCATATCTCTCGATCTTGTGCCCTTTTCTTCACTTCTGCATAATCTTCCTTTCTTTTTTTCTAATGCTGTCTAATAACTGATATCGTCTCCTTCCACTTCCTCGTTTTGCTTCAATTGCTACTCGTAGTAAAGTGTTGTGTCTTAGATTATGCCCTATCCAGTTTTTCTTCCTATTTTGGATTAGGGTCAGCGTGCTCCTCACTTCTCCCACCCTCTTCAGAACTTCCTCATTTGATATTTTGTCTTCCCACTTTTCACCTTGAATTCTTCGCCAAATCCACATCTCAAATGTCTCTATTTTTCTCCGTTCTTCCTTCCTTAATGTCCATGTTTCAGCGCCATATAGAGCTATACTCCATATGTAACACCTTGCAAGCCTCTTCCTCAGATCTTTCTCTAGCGGGCCACAAAACAGTTTTTTCTTCTCGTTGAAGCTTTCCTTGACTAAGGCAATTCGAAATTTTATGTTTGTTATAGAGTGAAAGTCTTCAGTCACAATACTTCCAAGATACTTAAGCTTATTCACCTTTTCAATAATTTCTCCCCCAATCTTGATATTCACTTTTTCACCTTTATCTCCAAGTACCATGTATTTGGTTTTCTTTTTGTTTATGCTCAGTCCATACTCTTCACACTTTTTATTTAATTCTCTCAGCATTTTGCAGAGGTCCTTCACATTTTCAGCTATCACTGCCGGTTCCGGTTCCTAAATAAATAAATACTTGTTACATGTAAGTATTCCTGTTCCGACATAAATAACTACTTGTTACATCTAAGTGTTCCGGTTCCTGTATAAATAACAACTTGTTACATGTAAGTGTTCCTGTTCCTAAATATATTGTTTGTCTACCAATTAGTCCTGTTTCTTGGTAGGGAGTCAGGGATGGGGTGAGATGAATTTATACCGCACGTTTTACGGCCGGATGCCCTTCCTGTTGCCACCCTCAATTGAGCAGCTAATAAAGATGAATAGGCTAAGAGTGAATGAAATTGAGTAAGGAGGTGGATAGAAACAGCTGTTTCCTATGAATAGGAACTGACCCGGCATCTGGCTGAGAGTGTATACGGGATACCATAGAATCGAGATGTTCTAATGGAAATTAATGAAGACATAGGACATCCGACGGTGGGTTTCGAACCCAGGCATCTTCCAAATGAGAGATTGGCTACAAAGCCGTAGCGCTTAAACACGCGTGGCCACTCCACTCGCTGGTGTTCCTAAATAAATAACTCCCTCAAGCTGATGTATTAAAATACGTCCATCTTTAAACATAAAGGGTAAATTTCTCCCGTATTTTTTCGTCAAGTAAAATTTGTCCGTTTCAATCATTTAAATTTTGCGCACGCGGTTGAAATTCGTTTGAACGTTCGAAAGCAGACGCAATTGATTCTGTATCGAGTATTTTCTATCGATTATCTCGTTTAGAGATGACCAACCAATGAGCTTAAATCTCATTGTCTGTTAAACAGGAATTTATGGCAAGAAGTTACATACAAACATATGAATAGGAAATTCCAACATGGAACAAGTGCGACATTTATGTTACTTAGGAAGCATTATAACTGAAGACAATGGATGCGCCATGGAAATCAAAAGGAGAATAGCTCATGTTAAACAGGTCTTTCAAAATAAAATAAGTCTTCTAACATATGCCTGTATAAGTTTAGAAACAAGAAAGTCTTTTGTAAAATCCTTTATCTGTACTGTACTACTTTACGGTTGAGAGAGATGGACTATTTGAAAAGAAGGAAAGAGATTCATTGGAAGCAACTGAAATGTGGATTTGGATGAAAATGAGGAGGACAGGCTGGACTGAAGAAAAAAGATGAATCGAGTTGTTCTAAAGAAAATTTATGAAGAACGGAGATTGATAAAGAATAATGGAAAGAAGGAAGATATAACTTGTAGGTCATATCCTGAGACATATTGACTTCCTAGAAAATATATCTGAAGGGAAAGTACTAAGAAAGAAAGAAAGAAAGAAAGAAAGAGGAAGACCAAGGAGATATGAGAAAACTGATGGGATGTAGGGAGTACAAGGAAGTGAAGGGAACAGCAGGATTGAGAGAAGAGTCGTTGCAGCGACAAGGGTTAGCCATTAGTGTATGATGATGACATGAATTTATATATCAGAGTACGAAGTTCATTAGTGAATTCTTGCCATTTAATACGTTACTACACTATACTGCGCTCTTTTATTTTAATAACGTATAGATTATTTATTGATGTTCTTTACGTTATTTCATTTTTTCTGAACTCTTGCCGATCTTTGGCGATCACCTCCCTATTCCGCGAAATGTGTGAGGATATGCAACAATTGATAGGCCAGAGAGAGCTCTGGCCCATGAACTGTATGTAAGAAAAATCTCTCCTTGTCTGTTCTGTTTCGTCTTTCAATTCCCATGAACTACTGTCATAGTCCCCGCTAAAGTAGGTTATTACATCTTCTGTACTTTTCACCTCTACTTTTTGCTTTGAACTGTCCGCGGCACTCACGGACAAATGCATTCTGATTTCACAGACATAGTACTCGATATTCTTTGGTGCCAGCCGAGGACCTCAAGAGGTAACAAAAGACGGCCATTGAATAAAGTCGCATTAGTTGTGACATAGTCGTAGGTATGTGCATTTACAATTTTAGGTCTTAATAATATTTCTTAATAGGAAATTGTATTCTTGATTTACTCTTAACACATTATGATATATTTAAGGGAGAAATAATCATAAAATTCCACTGATATTCTCCTTTCATATCTAGGATAAAATTCTAAAAATAACTTAACTGTATTGAATCCACCTGTTCAATACATACAATTGCCTTTTAATAAATGGACTGTATTTTATCTCATTTAAGTTTTCTTTATATCAGTGTTTTTTATACATGTTTTTCATCCTTGTGAATTTTAAGATGAAGATGACCTCTACTCTATGTCGAATACACAGAACATTTAAAAACGGCAATTTTTTTTATTGAATCGGTGGACTTAATACAGTTATGTGCTTTTTAGAGTTTTATTCCAAACATTTACGCTTTCGTAGATCTAGAGAAAGCATATGACAGGGTACCGAGGGAAATGTTGTTCGCCATACTGGGGGACTATTAGATTAAGGGTAGATTATTGAAATGAATAAAACGCATTTATGTTGATAATTGGGCTGCAATGAGAATTGATGGTAGAATGAGTTCTTGGTTCAGGGTACTGACAGGGTTTGGACAAGACTGTAATCTTTCATTTTTGTTGTTCGTAGATTATATGGATAAAGTGGCAGGGAGGGATTCATTTAGGTGGACGACTTGGTCTTAATGGCAGATTGTGTTGAAAGCCTGCAGTCTTATATCTTGGAACTTGAAAATAGGTGCAAAGAGTATGGTATGAATATTAGCCTCTCGAAGACTAAACTGATGTCAGTAAATAAGAAATCTAATAGAAATTAATGCCATACTGGTGATACAAAGCTGTAACAGGTAGATAATTTCAAATATATAGGTTGTGTGTACTCCTAGGATAGTAGTATAGTAAGTGGGATTGAATGAAGGTGTAGTAAAGCTAATGCATTGAGCTCGCAGTTGCGATCAACAGTATTCCGTAAGAAGGAAACTATCTTTACAGCGGTCTGTTTTCAGGCCAACTTTGCTTTACTGAAGTGAAATCTTGTTGGACTCAGGATGTCTTATTCATGAGAATGGCAATAATGATTGCTGCTAAAAACAGGAGGAAACAATGGTAGTAAGGTACTGGGAATTAGGACATAAACGCTAAGAATGAACTCGATGGTTAAAGCTGTATACATAAACCGGCTTCGGTAGTGGGGTTATGTGAGGCGAATGGAGGATGATGGGTTACCTAGGAGAATAATGGACTCTTGTGTGGTGGGTAAGAGAAGTAGAGATAGACCAAGACGACGATGGTTAGATTCAGTTTCTAACGATTTAAATGAAGCGACAACACTAGTTGCAAATAGAGGATTTTGATGGCGATTTGTAAATTCACAGAGGCTTGCAGACTGATCGCTGAAAGGCATAATAGTCTATAATGATAATGTATGTATGTATGTATGTATGTACGTATGCAGTGCGGCCCCGCGGTGTAAGGGGCAACGCGTCCGCCTGTCACCCGGCGGCCCCGGGTTCGATTCTTGGCCGGGTCAGGGATTTTTAATTGTAAATGATTAATATCCCTGGCCTGGGGACTGGATGTTTTTGCCTCACATTCAACACTCTACACTTCCGCGACTCCACTTACGCGCAGGTTCCTAGCATATGATGAAAGTAGTGGCAAATGATGTACAGAGGCCGATGCCACGAACAAATATTTAAAAGAAAATGTATGCATGTATGTGTGAATGTATGTATTTATTTAAAGTCAGTACGGAACCGAAATGAAGTTCATTACTTGTAATAATTCTCTTTTTATGTAACCTCTTCTTCTTATATTCTCTAGAAGCTACTGTTTTGAGCTGTCTGTGCTTTATTATTTCATGGTGCTGGAGGTCTTGGTACCTCCTCACTCTATCTCCCCATTTCCTGTCTTACTCTCGAGATCGATTTTGTCTTGTAGTTGGTAAAGGGCTCACCCGATAATTGTTCTTTCTGCTCTCAGTAGATGCTCAAGATTGTTAAATGTGATCTTACTCCTTCCTTTAGGAATCAGTTTACTTTATAGAATCCTGAAAATCGTCAGCCGAGCGTTATTAAATTCCATTAAGGATTTTAGTGGCTATTAAAGTTCTGATATATTTATTACTAACAAATGTATCCGTGTTTCGCTACGCTATTCTACATTGTACACAGATTTCTACGTAAATTACTGTACACGCAATGAGTTAGAGTATATTAAATTGTATGTCTCTTCGCGTTATCCGAGAAACACCACGGGGAGGACTGCATACCTTGCTTCCAATGTACGGTGCGCGTTGGGAAGTTTTGATGATAATGGCAAGCCACGATTCCTACTGCTATTCACAATCGAGTTCGGGAATTCCAATTATAACGGAAGGCTCACTTGCCTAATGCCATTCAAAAGGACATAGGAAGTTTTCATTATAAAGAGAGAAATACAACGCAGAATGGCAGCTTGGCGTCTCTGTTCACTTCTAAACAACGAACAACCACATGTTTACAGGAATGACGACGCAAACGGCATTACATTGCTTTCCTGCTGGCAAGCAGCCAGAGACGTTGCCATGGTAACCGGTTAGTTCGTTGTTGATCTGTCGGTCACTCAATGCAGAACATGAAACCCGTACGAAATAGTAATTTTCTCCGTCATTTGAACAGTAGGCGAAATGATGTACATAAAAAACGTCGTTTAAAATGAAGGTACTTTTCACATAATAATCTACTGATTTTACAGAAAATCAATAGTATAAGAGAAAATTGAAAAAAAAACTAGTTTGGTTCTCGTATAAACCCTCAGTCGATTCAGTGATTTTTAAATTGTACGCATATCTACTCTAAATATTCTAAATATGAAGTTTGGTCGAGATCTATCTAGGTGGACAAACAGACACGAAAGCTAAAATGCACTGAAACGTCCTTGAGTGCCCTAAAACTGATGCATATCAGGGGGAAGGCATCCGAAAAAGTAGCCATAATAACAAAATAAATAGTAAACCAAAAGTTGAATAACATAACCTCAAATTTTTTAGAACGCCAAACGTTAAAAAAATGAACTATTCTGCTACCATTGATGTTATCATGATTAATATGTCATATAGAGACATTGACATAATAGAATAATTGTACTATAAGGACTTCGCATGGATTCGCTACAATGCGATAATGGATACCTTAGCAATAAATATAAACAAAGGCGTTTATACATCTAAGTATCTCAGTAAAAGAAAAATATCGACGATGGTAATTCTAGCATCTTCGTAACAGCACTTCAATTGACAATGTGGTAAACACACACACACAAAAAGCTGATAAACACAAAGATAATTTCAGACTAAGAAAGATTGGTAAGTAAAATCCAATCATATCATTTCGATGGAAATGTAGGGTTATTTATGTAAATGGTGAAAGGTGGTGATTATTGCTTTAAGAGGATGTACACCTAGCAATCATTCTAAGCATAACATCAATCTGAGAGAAAAAATGGATGGGATCCGACATTTAAAAATATGAAAGTATCGGCCAAAGGAAGACAAGGGCCACGAAGGGCGTGAAAATAAAAGACTCCCTAGGCCTCGAGTGCTCTAATACTGTCGGAGTGGGAAAAGAAGAAGAGTTGGCAAAGGAAGGTTGCACAGGACAGATGAAAATGAGGAGCCTGGAACAAGTAAGTGGAAGCAATGACAGGACTCATCTAAGGGCCCTGTGGTCTCCACCCACGCTCCAAATTTAAGAGCCCTTGGTGCCCCTTGTAGTCGCATCTTATGACAGGCAGGGGATACCGTGGGTGTTATTCTACCGTCCCCACCCACAGTGGGGTAAATGGTGGAAACACATAACGATTTGGGACCTTCACCCGAGAGGGGTCTGTGAACGTATAGAATGTAAATTAAACAAGTGTTTCGATAAATATTTTATTTAACTATTAACAATCGTATAGAGTGATTGACACCAAATTTAGAACATTTTAAATAACTAGGGTACCTACACCACATTAAGGATATACTTGTAACAGTGGTCAGTAGAAATAGAAAGACTAAGCTTACTGGCAGGATACACCTTATTTACCAATGTCATATGAATACCTAGAGGAAAATTTAATTAAATAATATTTGAAAACTATATATATTTAAAATAGAATACGGTGACTGGACTTTTCTTTGGCGCGAGGGGAACAA
Source organism: Anabrus simplex (assembly GCF_040414725.1). Lineage (NCBI taxonomy): Eukaryota > Metazoa > Arthropoda > Insecta > Orthoptera > Tettigoniidae > Anabrus > Anabrus simplex. The sequence goes on from NC_090271.1 coordinate 328,256,033, forward strand.
TTCCCAAATCTTTCGTCACATGGCGACAAAAATATAAACTAGCGAGAAGCTTACAAGATGAGATAGTCGTCTCACTCATCAAGTACTCCGTTTCGATTCTTCGTCACCATTTATATGGAGTTCATGCCATTTAACATGGTTAATTGTAACCTATCATTTTTTAAACATTAATCTTTTTATCTTCCCTCAAAATTGTTATTGTGTATTATTCTGTGTCTTGTGGCAAATCTAGGGTGTCCTGGATCAGACTAAATAAATAAAATATAAGAATATAACAAATTAATTTTGATACCAAACGTTACGAGACTAGAATTACAGAGGTAATTACCTAAAGCACGAATCATCAATTAGGTTGTGAAAGAGTAACTTTCCTTCCTCAGATTTACAAAGTTATTATAATAGAAATACAGTGCATAAAGATTGAACGATTAGAAGAAATATAAGATCTAAACGTGAAAATGAATGTCAAAATTGAGAAAGTTTTACTGTTTACGTAAGTAGCAATGACTCAAAACACCATTCGAGCCAACTTGAACACAAAATGGACTCTAGTGTTCCAAAATGTTCCATAGTTTAAAAATAAATCACCACATCGGGACGACAGGCAAAGTGCAAACCACGAATCCAAGAAAAAGAAAAGGGAGGGAATGGTATTTATGACAAGGAAAGAGAGGCGAAATATTTAGAAGTCGATCATGGATTACGTCTCCAGGATAATCTACTACTTCAAATGATAAATACGGGAAAGCATAGTCAAACTGAACGTCGAAGTAGAATTTCATAAAACAGATCTGGCAAGAACTGGCCTTTCCAGAAAAAATCAAAAGCCTTTCCCCGACCTGAATCAATTGAAGACACGTAGGAAGACATGAAGTGGAATATTGTCGTCATCGAGACGAAATCGAAGTAAGTTCCAAACTCGAACTAATCCATAGCACAATGACCAATTGTGAAGAGATGGCAGAGAATTTATTGCAAGACAAGAATGACGTAGAAAGGCCTAATGGAAGGGGCGAGAGGGGAAAAAGACTGGAACGTTCTAGAATAGATTAGACGTTGAGAAGACGCGATTAGCGTGTGTAGAAGTCTAGGGATCCGTGGAGGAAAGAAACAAGTGTAAAGTAAGATTACAAACATGTGTGAAGATATCGGGGACGGGAGGTAAGAGATCATTACACCACTGATAGGGTCTTGAGTTGACCTCAACGGATACAGATCTGAAAAATTGGCAAAATAAACGAAAATTCAGAAAGAGGAATCCCTACAACTTTATATAGACAAGCAAGTGTACCCGTGTTTCGCTTCGTTATTCTACTGTATACACATTTCTACGTATATAATTGTGTACGTATTGAGTAAGATTATATTAAATTGCAGGCCTCTTAGCCCTATCCGAGAAACACCACGGGTAGGTCTCTAGACGTTGTTTCAGACGTAAGGTGCGCGTTGTGGACTTAGCTGATAATGGCAGCCCACGTTTCCTACTGACATTAACAATCAAGTTCGGGAGTTTCTACTATAAATGCAAATTCACTTGCCTACTGCCATTCACAATCGAAATCGGGAGCTCTCGTTATAAAGGCAGGCTTCATCTCCTAATGACATGCACAATCGACTTAGAAAAATATGAAATCGAGAAATAGAGCTCAATCTAAAGTAGGAGGGATCAAGTTTCGACAAAAAGTCATAGGACAAAAGTTGTAGAAATCTATAAATAAGCAACGATTGTGCTATCTGTTTTGTGATACGACTTACCGTTCAGCCACCAATAACCCGAAACAAAGATATGCACCGCAATAAAATTGCCTCCATATTTCGACATTTTTCGGGGATAAAATGTTAGGCATTTGTACCGCCTGGAATTTTTCCTCAAAGAAAGAGAGTCCATTTTTCAGAATTAGCACTCGCATACTTACGGAAATATTAAGGAAGGAAATAATACATTTAAGATAGTTGACATAAATGGCAGATATAATAATAACTGAGGACGGCAGGAGAGGACAAATATGTAAATACCTAGTGTATGTACTGGAAAAATGAAATACCACTCACAAAATTGTAATGATGTGAGTTAGGGATTTAAGAAAGTGGTAACGGAGGAGAAGAATAGGCATAGGTAAGGATTCATAGATAAGAAAATTACTTATGGTGTCACTAATTAAGCCTGAAGTGGTAAGGCGGAGGAAATACATAAAAGGAGGGAATGGAAGTCCGCAAATATCCCGCAGAATGACGGCTTGACGCCTCTCTTCTCTTCTACGCTACGAACAACCACCAGTTTAGGGGAATAACGACAAGAATGACAAGAATGACATCATATTACTTCTCTGCTGGCAAGCAGCCAGAGACGTTCATTGTCGGTCACTCAATGCAGAGCATGAAACAACCCTCAAAAAATAGCAATTTTCTCCGTATTTGAAGAGTAAGCGAAATTTAAAAGTCTACGGCTATTAAAGAAAATCAATGGTACAAGAGCAAATTGAAAAAAAAAGTCCTGTTACGGTTTTCGTATAAACCCTTAGTCTATTGAAAGGTTTTTAAATTATATGACTATCTAAACCTGCTCCTGGATCAGAATACTCTAAATATGAAGATTGGTCGAGATCTATCCAGCAGTTTTGCCGTAATGGTGGAACAGACGGACAGACGAACATAGACACGGAGGATAAAAACCACTGCTACGATCTTGAATTACCTAACACGGATAGGAATCTGAAAAATTGGCAAATCGAACGTAATTACAGACAGCTTCCCTTAGTTCTATTCGAAGACGATTGTAACCCCGTAACGTATTCCGCAAATATCCCGCAAAATGGCGGCATGACGTCATCTTCCCTTCTACCCATCGAACAACCACGAGTTTAGAGGAATAATGACAAAAATGGCATTAAGTAACTTCCCTGCTGGCGGATCCCCTACAATTTCATTTATATAGGTACTCGGAAGAAATATTAGCACTTTAATAATAAGATAATTATGTTACTGGTTTTACATCACGCTGACTACTTTTATAGTTTCGAACACGCTGAGGTGCCAGAATTTTGTTCCGCAAGTGTTCTATAAATTGTCGGTAAATCTACTGACACGAATCTGATCTTTTAGAACATCTTCAAATACCACCAGACTGAGCCAGTATCAAACATGCAAACTTGAAGTCAGAAGGGTAGAAGGGTAGTATTCTTCGGGTAGAAAATGGGAGACTAATGGAAAAAATTAGTGCAATTGGACTAGACAAAAGACTGACTGAAGGGTGGGTGTATTTCTAGAAAATTGGTCTATGAGAAATAGAGTAGGCGAAGCTTCACCTGACCCTGTAATAAATATTAAGAGGGGAACTTCTCAAGGCAATATTATTGGACCTTTATGTTTTCTTATATATGTAAATGATATAAGTAAGGAAGAGGAATCAGAGATATGGCTTTTTGCGGATGATGTTTTTCTCTATAGAGTAATAAATAAGTTAAAAGATTTTGGAAAAACTGCAAAATGACCTCGATGATGTTGTAAGACGAACAACAGGCAATGGTATGTTGATAAACAGGGTTTAAAGTCAGGTTTCACAAGTAGGAAAAGTCCTGTCGGTTTTAATTACTTCGTTGATGCGGTGAAAGTTCCTTTTTGGGATCATTGTAATTACCTAGGTGTTAATATAAGAAAAGTTCTTCATTGGGGTAATTACATAAATGGGATTGTAAATAACGGGTACAGATCTCTGCACATGGTTATGAGGGTATTCAGGGGTTGTAGGAAGGATATAAAGGAGACAGCATGTAAGTCTCCGGTAAGACCTCAACTAGAGTATGGTTCCAGTGTACGGGACACTCATCAGAAGTACTTGATTCAAGAACTTGAAACAATCCAAAAAGAGCAGCTCGATTAGTTCTGGGTAATTTCCAACAAAGAGGTAGCGTTACGAAAATGTTGCAAATTTCGGGCTAGGAAGACTTGGGAGAAAGGAGACGAGCTGCTCGACTAAGTGGTATGTATCGAGGTGTCAGTAGAGAGATGGCGTGGAATGATATTAGTAGATGAATACGTTTGTGTGGTGTCTTTAGAAGTAGGAAGGATGACAATATGAAGATAAAGTTGGAATTTAGGAGGAAAAGTGGGGGCATATATTCGTTTATTGGAAGGGTAGTTAGGGATTGGAATAACTTAACAAGGGAGATGTTCAATAAATTTCCAATTTGTTTGCAATCATTTAAGGATGCTAGGAAAACAGCAGATAGGGAAACTGCCACCTGGGCGACTGCCCTAAATGCAGATCAGTAGTGATTGAAGGCCAGCGCCCTACCGCCTGAGATATTCAGCCCGGCATATAATATAATGTACTATAATATAATATAATATAATATAATATAATATAATATAATATAATATAATATAATATAATATAATATAATATAATATAATATAATATAATATAATATAATATAATAAACAGGAGAAGGTACCCTTTTTGAATTATGTGAAGAGTTCGGACATCATTCGTGCCTGTGTAGTATCAACATTGGTTAGTTCAGCATAATAATGTTGTCGCTGACGAGGGTGAGGTAGGCAACAAGTTAATCGATGTCAGGAAGCGGTTTAAGTGCTGCTGCATTGTGCTGTTAATGGATGGGCTTAGCTTTAGACTGAATAGCAGACAAACATGGATGGACACTGCCTCAATCACATGCCAGCCGGCTTGTCCCATAGCAAGTAAAATCTCTGGAGAGATGAAGCGATTTCTATCAGGAGCTGTTTGCTCGCCAGAGTAGAGCCAGAACACACAACAGGAAGTGGATTAACCCCGGCACAAATCTACGGGTGAGGATACAGTAGCAAGAACTGGTGATAACAAGGGAAACGACTTAGTACAGTGTCAACACTTGCAAAGTGTACGAGGAGAGGATTTCTACGAGGCAATGGGATACGGTTTATTCATATCCTGCTTCCAAAAGCAGAAAAATTAGTTACTTGGAAATAAAATCATAATATTATTATTTCTTTCTTTCTTAATAGGTTTAGTTTTTAGGATTGATTTTTCCTTCGGACTCAATAAGAGATCCCACCTCTTCCGCCTCAAGGGCAGTGTCTTAGAGCGTGAGAATTTGGTTCGGTGGGTGGGGGTAGGATTTGACTGGGAAGGTGGAGCTCACCTGATATGCTGATCAGAGACCTTGTAGGGGATGGGAGGATTGAAGGAATAGGCGAGGAAGAGGGATGGAAACGGCCATGGCCTTAAGAGAGGTACCATCCTGATATTTGTCTGGAGGAGAAGTGGGAAATCACGGAAAACCATTTTGAGGATGGCTGAGGTGGGAATCGAACGCCGATCCACTCATTTATCTCCCGAGGATGAGTGGATCCTGTTCCCGCCCTCGTACCACTTTCCAAAAAAGTTATGACAGAGCCGGAAATGGAACTCGTGCCTCCGGAGGTGGCAGCTAATCACAGTAACCACAATATTATTATTATCTATGTTCATCTCAATACATTTTCTTCATCTACACACAACATAACACACTACTAACCACCACAAAAGCACGCGATAGAGAATATATTCCTTCACACGCAATCGTCGTCAGGAATGTACCACGGGAGGAAAACTGAGACAAATTAACTCGAATTACCGACCCCATGGAACTGGACAAAGGTTCTGAAAGGAGAATATCAAGTTTTTAGTTTCTTTCCAGTCACATTACGTTATTAAAGAAGGGAGTTGATATCGCGATCGTAGCCACGGGACCTGTGGTGTTACGTGGATTCCGAACCAAATGTCCCACAGTTCTTAAGCAGGATTCAGAACGTGGATTCGTCGATAGAAAGCTTGCGGCAGTGTCACTCGACTATCGCACCGTCATTCAAAACTGTTACAGGGATATGTGGGACACTACTGCAACGAGTCCTAACATCCATCCCCCTAATATCGAGGCTGGTACAGGAGTTACATTTGGTGGACATAATTTCATTCATATTCGATATTGTCCAGCTATGGACAACGTAAATAACTCTTCAAGACTTCAGTTTTCTTTGGCGCCACTATTACTTCATTCTCTCGTTCACAGCTTCTTTCTTTTCTGTCGTCCATTGTTGTTTCTTCTCGGTCACCATTTCTGGCTCTAGGAACCCCTCAAATGTGTGTGCCTTGTTCCTGAAAGTGGTTCTGATGTGGATGGCTTGATATATGATGTTCATTTCCTGCAGATCCTACTTGGTGTTAACAAATTATTTGTCATAAGAGTTGCCTTTCCTATTGGGTTCGTTGAAATGGCAGTGAGCCTGTAGTCGGCCTTTCTTGAAATATGCCCAAGGAATGTAACCCTTCGTTTGCGTATCATATCTGAAATCCTGCTGCAGGTTTTATATAATTATTTGTTACTGCGTAATCGGTATGGGTCAGCACATCTTTTGGTCAGAGAATTTTTCTCAAAATCTTTCTTTCCTTCTTCTTGATTTGTTCAATACTTTTTCTGGTTGTTAATCATAGGCATTCTAAAGCACACAGGCACTCTGGTTGGATTACTGTCTCATAGTGTCGTAGTTTAGCCCTACTAATTTTGTTTAATAGTAATATTTTTGCAGTTAACTTCCATTATCGTCCTTTTGAAATAATAATGCAATGTTTTTAACTTCACACCACTGGACCACAAGCTCATTAAAAAACCCACAATACCGATCAGCATTAATATTTCCCTTCAAGATTCGCATTTTCAACAATCCTGCCCATCCAATTGTTGCTCCTCAATATGAAGGTGTCTGTATATGATATCGAGGTTTTTCTCTAGTGTACAAAAGACTGTTGCGTCAATCTACACTCCCGTTTTAACTGAAATATAATTATATCTGGAATGGTTGAAGTTATGCAACGATAATTTTGTAAAGATAAAATACATGAACGTGGTGAAGACTAAAAATAACAAAAGAATAGTGTAAACCTAATGTAAACGTGGAGTATAAAAACGCACCCCAGATGATGATAGCTACTCTACCTAATGCGAATTCCGCCAACCGGTAATGCGTTATTATTTGCAAGGTTTGGTAAAGTTTAGATTATCTGCCTTGAGAAAAGCCATGTAGCCTATAATCGGCTCGTTCGTTTCCAAAATGCATGGTGTGTCCTCGGATCCAGTGAAGTTTAATTTTCTTATCTTAATCTAGTTTGTAGCTAGAGAAAAGCGTCAAATTTCATTTGAAAAGTATTGTGAATAATTACAACAAATGAAGTGATTAAAGTGGTTTATTTTGATTGCTTCCAATTCTAAGCAAAAAGGGCTAAAATATATAAATTTTACGTGCTAGTGCGTCAGTAGAACATTTAGAAACTAAAATTTTTATTAATTTACTATTTTGGAAAACAAAATCGTCATAAACATGTCTTTCATTATAATCGCAATGCTACTTAGCAACCATACAGGCTGCGATGCGAAGTATTGATGGAAGGCAATGACATATAAATCCATGGCCTGTACAGCTCCCAAAGTCGAATTTCCTTGGAGTTGTAGAAGAGAGAAGTTTCTTTTTCTGCAAACGAAATAATAGAAAGCTTGAAGAATATTAATCCATTTTCACGGGAAAGTAGAAGTTACGCGAATTTGAGGAATTACTATCATCTCAACTGCAGTAAATAGAATAACAGCAGCTTGAAAATTCCTTTTGTGTGTGTTTATGTGAGTGCATCATGAACGATCCTCCTGACACGGGTCAGGTAATTAACGCTGCCTTACAAGCATGCTACAGCAACTCTCCATCGATGATTCCAGACTTTACTTTAAATGCTAAAATTCCTCCGAATCCACATCAAATTCTGTCGACTCAACAACCTGTCAACACCTACTCAACAGAGATGCAAGGAGCATCTGCCGCATTACTTCAAAGAGGTCAGGTACCAGTATCCATTGCATCAGCACAACCAGCCAACAAATCAGGTAATTCTGACTCTGAATTTTTAAGCGAATTCAATCCCCAGTGCAAAAAAATGCGTCCTAGTGGAAGTGAACCCCGTCCTACTGAGGAGTCTGACATGATCCTTGATGTCACAAACAGTTCCGGTTCAACTCATACCACGAATAGTTCTAATGGTGCAGATGTGGGAGAAATAAATACTTTATCCTCATCTGTAAATCAGCCCAACACTAATCAAAGAGTTATATATCGCAATAGTAGCGAAAATAGATACAATCCCAATGATCATGGCCCTTTCGTTGTTATCGTTGAAAGTGTAAACAAAGACGTAGGTAGTCTCCATCCAATGGCGCTTGGTAGGCTTTTATTTAACGAGCAGGTCGTTAGCCGTCAAAACATCCTGGACATAAAACCCATAGGGCGAAACAGACTTCGAGTTGAAACCACTTCAGGAGCAGTGGCGAATCAACTAGTGGAAACAGATTTTTTTCGTAAACAAAAACTAGAAGCTTACATTCCGTCTAGTGTTATTCAAAGACAAGGTTTAATTAAAAATGTCGACCCCTCACTTAGTGAAGATGAAATATTACGGGAGATACAAACCCCGTTACCAGTTGTTCGTGTAAAGCGCTTCAGTAAGGTTATTCGCGGGGAGAGAAGGCCTATCCCAGTTTGTCTGTTAACTTTTCGGGCACAACAACTGCCAGCATATATCCACTTACTCGGAACTAGGTGCCCAGTGCAACCATTTGTGATGTCTGTGCGATTATGTGAACGATGCCTCAGATTCAATCACTCTAGCCTGCAATGCCGAAGTGCTCAACGCTGTAGCCGTTGCTCAGGGCCTCACGATATTAGTCAGTGTTCAGATTTAATTACTCCCTGTTGTGTTCACTGCAAAGGAGCTCATCTCTCCACTGATAAAAACTGCATAGAATATAAAAAGTGGATTTCTGTTCGGGAACTTATGGCATTTAACAATATCTCTCAAGTGGCTGCGCTTGATATTTATAACAACAGAGCGTACGCGGACTCAGCGGCACGCCCACCAGTTAATTATCAAAATCAGGTGGAATTTCCCCCGCTACCTAATATTTCTGCAACTTCTAACATGTCAACAGCAAGAAACTTTCCAAAACAACATGAGCCCCTGACACCAAGTGTTACAGCAGAGCCACCAATGAAGGAAGATACCCCATGGAATATCACACAACAGATCTCTCCCCATTCAATATTTAACCAACAACTCGACCATCCACTCGCCTCTCAGCGTAAAATTTCAGTTCCTGTAAACTCGTCAAGACGTCCGGTACAATCTTTCAAAACCCATTTCCCACCAATTTCTCAACTGGCCTATATTCCTCCACATTTACCTGTTACTCCGATTACTCACAATCCCTACCCTCCCCAACCCCATCGCGTAACATCAAATCCTGCTCAAAACAACGAACAACTCATTGAGCATATATTCAATATTATTATGCTCATCGTAGGTCAGCTCCAATCTTCAGCATCCAGCAACATTCATCCAACAACAATCCGCGACATGATTACCAATATTTTCGCCTCTGAAAATGGCCTTTAAAATCTTACAGTGGAACGGCCGGTCGGTGATCTCGAACAGAGGTGTTCTACAGCGTGAGATTCAAAGCCAAAATGCATCCATAATCGCACTATCTGGGACATGGCTACTTACTTTACTGATCCAACTATTTTCGTCTCAACCATCTGACTCTCTACAACCCATGGCGATCAAGTATATTCTGCGACAGATTTTCCAAGCTCATAATGGCATTTAAAATTCTTCAATGGAATGCACGATCGGCTATTTCAAACAAAGAGAGTCTAGATAATACACTTCACAATATAAACCCTCACGTTGTTGTCCTGTCAGAAACATGGTTCAAACCTCAAAGATATATACATTTTCGCAACTATACCATTTTAAGGGAAGACCGTGATGATGGATATGGTGGCGTTGCTATTCTGGTACACACGACATTATCTTACAGACAGCTAACTATCCAACGTAGTGAACCATCGCCATTTCAACTGATTGCAGCTAGTATACAACTACCTTCTAGAACTCTTACGATAGCATCTGGATATTGCCCACCGAGAACAGCAGTCACCTTGGATATTTGGCAAAGAAATCATGTCGCAACTTCCTCCCCCACAGATCATCTGTGGAGACTTCAACGCTCACTCCACAGCATGGGGTTGTCCAACCACCGATCGCTACGGCAATGATATAGTCAATATGGTCGAACATTATAATTTAGTCATCCTGAATGATCATTCCCCTACATTGGTTCCTTCACCGAATCGGCAGAAATCGGCAGTTGACCTCACGATTGCCAACCCCTCTTTATCCTTGTCCACCAACTGGTCCGTCCTTACTGATTCTGGGGGTTCCAACCACTTTCCCATTTTGATCACAATAGAGACTTCTCCTCCACCTCATCAGCAGAAAGTGTCAACAGGAAAATGGAACTGCTCTAAAGCAAATTGGCCAGTATTTACAGCCAATATGGATGAAGAGATATTACGCCTTCCACTGCAAAATCCTAGTGGTGTCAGCTACAACCTCTATATCTCCGCTATGGAGAAAGCTGCATCCGAGTCGATTCCCCTGAAGAAAGTTGGATCTATACACAAGGGAAAACCAGCTGTCTGGTGGACCCCAGACTGCTCTCGAGCTGTTGCACGACGACGGACAGCGCTTCGGCAATACCGGGAACAACCAACTTTTGAGAGGTACCAGCAATGTCTGCACACTACAGCTCAAGTAAGGAGATTTTTGAAAGAAAGGAAAAGACACAGCTGGAAGGAATTCTGTGCATCATTAGATAGGAATACCAACATCTCCGACGTCTGGAACAAAATCAAAGCCTTCCGCCACAAAGATCATAGTCCACGATCCCATACGATCTCACCAGCCTGTATAGAGGGATTCTTTGACAAAATAGCTCCACCGTTTGTTGATTCTCAACCCCTTCAGTTCAACACGAACCCGAGTACTCATTTCTTATGCTCTCCCTTCACATTGGCTGAGCTGCAAAATGCAATAAAACAGTCCTCCAGTACTGCACCAGGTTTTGATAATATTTGTTACCCGATGCTGGCCCATTTATCAATCCATGCTCTACAGTGGCTGCTTCGGATCATAAACGAAATATGGTCTCAAGGAGAATTTCCATTATCCTGGCTAACACAGATTGTGATACCCATCTTCAAATTCGGAAAGGAACCAGAGGATCCGAACGCTTACCGTCCTATCGCCTTGTCTTCATGTATACTGAAAACCCTCGAGCGTATGATTAAACTTCGACTCTAATGGTGGCTAGAATTTCACAATCTTCTACCACGAACTCAGAATGGTTTTCGAAAAGGAAGAAGTACCTATGATAGTCATGCACTGCTCACTACGGACATATATAAGACATTTGCTTCGAACAGTTATATGCTTGCCCTTTTTCTGGATATTTCTGCTGCATACGACAATGCTGATATCTCAAGATTATTATCTAAATTGATGGACCTCGGCCTTCCTCATCCGCTCATCAAGGGCATTTACAATCTTCTACACACCAGATGGATATATGTGCGTTATCATGACAAACTGCTTGGCCCACGGAAAGTCTCACAAGGTCTGCCTCAAGGTGCTGTGCTTAGTCCCCTGCTCTACACCATTTACACCAGTGATCTAGAGACCATATTTTCACCCAGGATTAAAATATTACAATATGCTGACGATGTGTGTGTATATACTAGTGCAAGCTCTCTCCAGACTGTAGAAGCCCACATGGCTTTAGCTGTATATCAATTAGACCATTGGCTTCTTGAAAATAATTTATCCCTATCGCCTTCCAAGTCTCAAGTAGTGATATTTACGCGAAAATACCTGAGAGTCCTACCCTTAACCTTGAACTTGGGTCCATACAACATCAGAGTCAAACCTCAGGCAAGGTTTTTAGGTCTCACATATGACACTCGACTGACATGGTCGCCACATATATCTGAGCTTACACCAAAACTGGAAAGATCTATGAATATTCTTCGTGCTCTCACCCGAACATGGTGGGGGGCTGATCCCTGTGTTCTCCTTCTCCTATATCGCAGTTTGATCCGATCCAAAATGGATTATGGGAGTATTTTTTATCATAACGGAAGCAAAATCGCTTTGCGCAAGCTGGACAGAATACAATATAGCTGTGTCAGAACCTGCATTGGAGCAATGGCTTCGACCCCAACAAATGCGTTGTTACTAGAGTGCATCGAACCTCCTCTTGCTGTACGTCGACAATATTTAGCAGACAAATTTGTATTATCCAGGATGTACAACAATGAACCACCAATCTGCAGCAGTCTGGATGATTTAGAAACAGTTATGAGAGAACACGGACACCGAAAATGGATGAAAAATATATGCCTTCTGAACAGTCTTCAGTTTCTACGCCCCATACTTCCATCGTCAACACCCCACAAGTCTTGCCTTGCTTTTGAGATTCCGTACTCCTACTTATTGTTTTCTGTTCCAATACATCTTTTTACAACAGACTTACTTCCTCTAACCACAGTTCAGTCTTACTTTGTGGAATATACTCAAAGACAGTGGCCCAATGCTCTTCAAATCTTCACTGATGGCTCAAAAATACCCTCACCACCTGCAGTGGGATGCGCTTTTTACTGTCCCGCAACTGAAGAATCTCGTTTATTCACTTTACCAAATGACTGGTCTATTTTTACAGCAGAAGCTGTAGCTATTTCCGAAGCTCTAGCATACAGTTTAAGAGTTAAACCTTCTGCAGTTCTTATAATTACGGACTCTCTCAGTGTCTTGAAGACTTTACAGTCACCTGCCACATACAAACTAACGGTTCATCAAATTCAGATCATTCAGAGAATTCGACAACTTACTCGTCTCAATATTGCTGTACACTTTCTTTGGATACCTAGTCATAAAGGTATCAAACACAACGAGTATGTTGACCGGCTCGCTAGAGCAGCAACGCATTTGGGCGAACGGCTAGATTCACCAGTGTCTATTCGAGACTACGTGCCACGTATCAAGCAGCGTTCCTGGACGCAAATTGAAGAAGAATGGTATATTACAAAAGGGCAACGGGGAAAACAATACGCTGCAGTCCAACCATACCCTCCTCACTCACCTTGGTTCTCCAAATGGAATGCTTGTCGCCGATACATCACTTCTCTTATTCGCATGAGGTTCAACCACGGCAGTTTTGCAAATCATCTCTATCGGATAGGAGTCCTAAACTCGCCCTACTGTTCCTGTGACCGCCAAGCAATCGCTGACCTCAACCACATCTTCTTCTCGTGCCATCTTTATAATGTACAGCAGGAAAAATTTATAACAACTTTACTTTCATTGAACTTCCAACTACCATTCAACATCCAGTGCATTTTATCATCCCAACAACCAGAAGCGTATAATGCAATCGCCATATTCTTAAAAGATACCGATTTAAGATTATAAAGTTTGATGTGATACTACTTCAGAAAAACTACGTAAACATACTACAGTTGCAGTGTCCCAATTTGTTCTATTTTTTTTTCTCTTCGTATGTGTGTGCGCGCATTCAGTACGGGATCGGAACGTAATACCATTATAATACTATGGAAGATTCATAGGTGTATATGTATTCTAAGTGTATATTTAATGTATATGCTTTGTTATCTAATGTATATCTAGCTGGCTGTTTGGTCTGGCACCTAAAGCCAATAAATCAATATAATAAAAAAAAAAAAAAAAAAAAGCTCCCAAAGTACTGTTGCTAGGTAACGTCTTACGAGACACCATATCATTACGCAAATTTTCGGATGAACCACAGTTTTAAAACATATTTATGTAAATTATTGTCGAAAGTTTACTATTATAATTTATGTCTCTAACAATATGTTTCTATTTATTAAACGGCTTACAAGTTGCGTATTTGAAGTGCACATTTTGGCTGAGACTCCGTATATAGTATATAGCCTACTAAAGTTTCGGAGCATGTTTAAGAACGTTTCATTGCAATCCGTACAACACTTGAACTGATCTTGAACGAGGTACGTGAAAGAAACGTACAGTACTTTCAACCCAAGATGTTACTTGAATTTTTCATTAGATTTTATAACATTTTGATTATGTCCTATAACAATGCAATAATTTACTCCCTCCAAGAAAAAAACAGCAATGGTTACCCTGGTTGTTTGCTCTACTCCTTCATGAAGCATCCAGAATTTTTCAGTTATTGGAATGTATTCATAATATTTGAACTACCTACGTGAATATTACTTTAAAATACTTGGTACAAATCACAAAGCAGTAATCAAACGTGTCAACTCTGCGTATGTTGTCGGAATTCTCTCTCGTATTGCAGCAAGTTCCACTTTATGGAAATATTTTGTAACACAATGAAAAACAATCAGTTTCAGCAATTAATTACAGGCTGTATGAACATCGGAAACATTGCATAGATTTTTTACGCTCCTGTTACCTCTCTGTATGCAGCCATCCGCCGAGCGTAAATCGTAAAATTTCCACTCCAGTTACACATCGACTCATTTGTGATGTAATTAGTCCTTTATTTTTGTATAATTTAATTCAATATCAGAATGGTTTACTCTTTGAATTCAGTATTGCTTTTACTTTACTCTGTGTACGATTTACGAAACCTGAAAGGAAATCGTTTTTGTATTTTAACATTTATTTTGCATGAAGCTTTGAGAATACCAATGCTCTATTCTTACTTCGAAGGGATTAAACTAAAATAGCAGGATATTTAAAATATTCAACAGTTTGAAGTCTTTCCTGCTGGATAACGAATTACGTCTATAGTTGAACTGTATGGGTCACGATGGCAACGCTTTACTGCACAAATGAGTCAGCTTACTGATATTTCTGAATACGGATGAAGTAAGACAAATTGCCGAGCTGTGTTATGGTCGTGATTCGTCTTCGTCTCGCAGTTGTTATTTTAAGTATGTTGACTTGAATATGGACACACAAAAAAGAGGTGTCAGGAAAGAGTAGTATTTTTTGGCATGTACTTGTTCATTTTTGTTCGCAATAGCGAGTGGTCGGCTGTTCCAAGACCTCTGTATCATCGCAGCGATAAAACAGTTAATTATTTCTTTATTTCTTTATTTCCTAGTCTGTTTAGCCTCCAGGGTATTTTTCCCCCGTACTCAGTGAGGGATCTCACCGCTATCGCCTCAAGGGCAGAGTCCTGGAGCGGGAGACTTTGGGTCGGGGTTACAGCTCGGGAACAGGATCAGTACTTCGCCCAGGTGACCTCACCTGCTTTGTTGAACAGGGGCC
Source organism: Anabrus simplex (assembly GCF_040414725.1). Classification (NCBI taxonomy): domain Eukaryota; kingdom Metazoa; phylum Arthropoda; class Insecta; order Orthoptera; family Tettigoniidae; genus Anabrus; species Anabrus simplex. Next base: position 328,271,250 of record NC_090271.1, read on the forward strand.
ATGTGAGGGATGGGAAGATTGGAAGGGGTAGGATAGGAGGAGGGAAGGCAGTGGCCGTGGCTTTAAGTCAGGCAACATCCCCGCATTTCCTGGAGTGGAAAACCACTTCCAGGATGGCTGAGGTGGGAACTTAATCTCCCTCTACTCAGCTGAGTGAACCCCGTTCCAGTCTTCATATAATGTTGCAGAGCCGGGAATGAAAATCGGAAACCACAGGAAAGCATTCTCAGGTCAGCCGACAATGAGGCTCGAACCCAAGCGTCTGCCGACTGTAGAACCTGGTTCTATAGCCGTAGCACTCAGTAATTATGATGATAAAAGTGTATAAATATACCAAATACATGGGTGTTCGCAATCTATACACAGAACACAACTTCAGCATTGAAATATGTAGTTCTATTTTCGCATTCAAACTCGTTTTGCCGCAGTCTCCCAATATTGCAGCTGTTGGCTCATCAGCATGACACAGTTACGTTCTACTGATTCGCATCCTGAAAATGTTTCGTTGAGTTACCCCTGAGCTGCGTGCTGGACTTTGGTCCCAGGGATCCGAGTTTTGATTCCCGTTCATTCGTTAATTCCGATAGCTTGGGGCTGGGTGTTTGTGCCGCCTTCGACATTAGAATTCATCCCACGCAAGACTCCATTCTCACAGATGCGCAAGTCACCTCTAAGGCGTCAACTCGAGAGGCTTGCGCCAGGTCTCTACGGAGACCACACGGCTTTAATTGAATCGATTATTTCAGAAAGCAGTCAAGTGCCAAAAAATGAAAAAATGAGTTAATGACAGAATATGATACTAAGAGGGTATGCGCACATTTTGGTACTGAAACCAGTCAAGAAACGTCCTCCTATAATGGTCAGGCATTACGTTGAATTCCGTATTTAGTTCAGAAACCAGTTAAGTGACACCACTTGGCTGGTTTCTGCAGTAAACTGCTGGTACATTTTGTGATGTGCCGCACCTTTCCGGTTGGCGCTGCTGTTCTGAATCCAGAATAACCAGCTGTTCAGCTGTTTATATTGTCATTGTTATGTTTCTGGAATCGCATGTTCGTAGTTTTGTGAACAACTGATTGAAAAAGTGTTTTTGTTTAGTGCAGTGTTGTTATAATTAGTGATATGTCTGAAAGTTCAGAAGTCGAACCTGTATCTAAAAGAAAACGAGTAGTGGTAGACAAACAAACTCACATGCGTAATATTATTCGGAATGCAAGTCTAAAAGGAGAAGGTTATATTTCTGACTCAGACAAGGAAGTACGTGGTCTGGGCCCTACATTATTCTTTGTTATTGTTTGTTTTAGGTGTCCATCAATATCAAGAAGATACGTGAACTAAATGCCTTAAAACCTTGCCTGATGGAATATGAACACTTTTATAGCAGCATTTTACAATGGCCTACTACAGAGACAGAATGTGCTGTGGAGTTTGTGTATGAGGATTGATTACCTCTTGTCATGATGAGCAGGCATTGTTGATTTCATCCTTTTGTATCAGTAATACAGTCTACGCCTATTAAAATACGTTATTTTTCCACAAATATGGGGTTCATGACAAAATCCTTTCAAAATTCAAGAATTATCCCATAAAAATATGTTTGCAACACTCGTTTACTTCAGAAACCAGTTAAGTGGAAATTTTTTCACATTTTTTTACAGCAAAGTTAATAAGCACAAAATATTTTTCCTTAGATATAAATTATTAAGAGATATAATACTTTCAAGCTAAAATATTAAAACCCCTACCATAACATTTTGTCTGATGCTAGGCAGTTTTTTTCATTTTCCCAAAAATGGCAGATTTGGCGCTTGACTGGTTTCTGAAATAATCGATTCAGTTATTAACTGTGCTGTTTTGATTAATTTATGTAGAAAACAACTGCACGTAGGTGCGATAAAGTGAAAGTTATAACACGAAAACTCCAATACTGTGGATACAGACAGCTGATGATTAGTTGAATATCCTAATGTCTAATACCGGTTTCGTCATTGGAGCTATCAGGAGCTTTGGACTGAATGTCTTCCTCAATCGGTCTCTCCCACTGCAGAGAGATAAACACATTCGGTAACATCCATTTCACATGAGGGAAGCGCTGGTCATTACCATAGTAGCTGATTCGCCACGGTTCTTCAACGTCACATTCGCATAAGAACTTCATGATTTCGCCTTGTTCTCGAGTGGTGATAGAACGCAATTCTGCAGTCGATGTGGCAAGTGCACTTCCTCGGAGAAAGCAGCCATCTTCCGAGCAAGAAGTAACACTTCTTTTAGGTGCGACATGAAACGAAATGCTGCTGACTGGAAGTTGAGAGCTCCTATGTAAATTGTACAGGCTTTGTTCCGTCGGGAAGGTGGAGCGAGAAATCGAATTTTGGTTCTGCTTGCGACGGAGAAGAGGTTTTGCTAGTGGAAAGCAAACGAATTTCATTCGCACACCGAAGTTTTTCTCTCTCACTTCCTATTTCAAGGATTCACTTCTTCAAATGCAATACTTGGAACGGAATTGAAGACGCCACTTGCCAGTAGATTGACTTTCTCTGAATGACATAGCCGATAATGGAGGGAAGGCAGCTTGAGGTGAAAATGATTACGAATAATATTATTATTTGCTAGAGGCTTAACGCTGTGCTATCTCAAAAGAGTTTCTGGAGAAGTTGGGATAGGAAAAGGCTAGACAGCGAAGAAAATACCCGTGGCATTAATTAAGTTACAGCCCCAATAATCCTCCTGTGTACCCGGCTGAGTGGCTTCAGGGTTAAGGCGCTGGCTTTCTGTGCCCAAGTTGGCACGTTCAATCCAGGTCCAGTCCAGTGGTATTTGGAGGTGTTCAAACATGTCACTACCGACACGTAAAAGAACTCCTGTAGGAAAAAATTCCGGCAGTTTGGCGACTCTGAAGGTCGGGGTAGTGGTGGTGATGGTGGTGGTGGAAGTACGCCTAAAACCGGACAACTATCCTCCTTTAGATTAATGAGAGGGGAGAAGTGTAAGGTACCCGACACTTCCAGAAATGATGATATCGGACAAGGAAAGACAAGGGCTACGACGGGCGTGAAAATGAAAAACTCCCTAGTCCACGTGCACCTAATACCGTCGGGGTCGGAAAAGAACAAGAGTGACCAAGGAAGGTCGGATATGATAGATGAAAGTGAGGAGCCTGACATAAACAATACCACCTCTCAGTTAAGAGCCCATAGTCTCCAATCCACGCTCCCAAGTTAAGATCCCCTGGGCCCATTTTAGACACCTCTTACGACTGCAGGGGATAGCGTGGGTGTTATTTTGCCGACACCACCCACAGGGGTTCGGCGTCTTCAAAAACCGTAGAAGTAGTTAGATGGACGTTCAAACGTTATTATCAAAGGCGGATCCAGGATTCCTTAATCGGAGGGGCTAAATTTAAAAGGATACTTAAAACGAAAACAACAAGTAATTTTGACATTTTACTTCCGTAGTGATTCATTTTTCCAGGTTTATTTGAAAGAATTTGTTATAGTATATTAAAGGCTAGTTAAGATAGTTGATATTTATTTCGCCACCGGCACACAACGTTAGAGGTATTACCAGGTACATCAACTTTACTGTGTACAGTTACGAACAAGCAGTTCGCATCAATCAACATTTGACCAGTTATAAATATTAAGTTGGCCTTCCACTGTACATGTAGGTTTTAGGGTTTACGTATGGCCAAGAAACATCTCTATGTAGAGGCTGTTGCGACTGATTGGGTGGCAAACTTTTGTAATTCGAAAAGAAATTTCCTTTACATAGAGATATTTTTTTGCAAATATTTTGCTTTGCATTTTCTTCTGGATGAAACTTTGTCCAATTAGTGATATATTCACTCTTAATTCAGCACTTGTTGCTGTGCAGTCTGCATCTTACATCTCTGCTGATTTAATAATTTCGTGAGCTTGCATCCGGGAGATAGTAGGTTCGAATCCCACTATCGGCAGCCCTGAAGATGGTTTTCCGTGGTTTCCCATTTTCACACCAGGCAAATGCTGGGGCTGTACCTTAATTAAGGCCACGGCCGCTTCCTTCCAACTCCTAGGCCTTTCCTGTCCCATCGTCGCCATAAGACCTATCTGTGTCGGTGCGACGTAAAGCCCCTAGCAATTATTAAAATAATTTCGTGCAACGTAAACTTAGAAAAATTACTGGGAATAAGCCCTTCTAAAGGGGTCACTTTCTTAACAGAAGTAATCTTGTGAACGCCACTAGAAGAAGCATTTACCTACAAAATATTGATATTTTATTTTCTGTTTGTTTTATTAGCTTTTCAAAGAACTATAAAATTGAAAAACTAGGACATTACGTTTGGTATTCATTGCTTAGAAATAGTATACTTTCAGCTAATATGTGAAGTATTACTTGTGATGTAATAAACATAACCTCTGCGAATGTTAATGCACTGGATCCTCAAGCTGGTCGTAACGTGTAAAGCCCTGGATTCGGCAGTCGCTGCCAACACGCAGCCAATTGTTACCAGTCCTCCGGCCACTGCTAGGACGAGTTTGAGCTCAATACTTACTATCCGATAGCCACTATACTACTACTATTCATCCCCAGCGAACTTTAGTGACACACCCTACGTACTTAACGCAAGAACAAAACGGTTACATAAAATTTCATTAAACAAAAACAACTTTGTAAACTTCTCAATTAAACAAGGCCATGACCCTTAGCCTCTCCCCGAATCTGCCTCTGATTATTATTATATCTTTGCGTGAAAATAATAAACAATGGAAAATAAATTCCCATGGTTGCCGAATTTAGGGCCCGAACACATACCAGCCCGTACCCCACAGATAAATCTCTGTGTAAATTATTATTATTATTATTATTATTATTATTATTATTATTATTATTATTATATGCGGATAAGCCTCATTAGCCTACGCAAAGTACTTAGAGGGCTGCATTTGCCTTCCTCTGTGCCCATATTTCCTTCAATATTTTACTGTGAGCTTCCTTTCTCTCTTCAGACCAGGTTGTTCCACTCTTCTTCTTTGGTCTTTCCTCTTGGTCAACTTGCCATTTGTGAGCTGTGGATCTGAAGATTACACTGTTTTGGACATCTTCTGGTGCAATTCCTGCCTGTTTCAAATCGGTTTTAATTTCACCTTCCATTTCATTGTGTCTGTTTTAGCCTTATTCCTATTTTCACAGAATTCAACTATTCGTTTAGTAAGTCGCCCTGGATGCATTCTTTTAATATGACCATAGAATCTTAGCCTGCATTTTCTAATATGGCTGTGAATATTTGTGTATTATTTGATCTCCTGTCTGCCTCTAAGCTGGTATTTTCCCTTAGTGAGTTTCGGACCTAAATTTTTCTGATTTTGCGATCTTTCTTCTCAATGTTTTCAGTGTCTGCTATTATTATTATTATTATTATTATTATTATTATTATTATTATTATTATTATTATTATTATTATACCAGATCTAGGAAAAGTCCCAGTAACACAGCACGGATGCGATGACGGTTTTGTTTGGGTACAGACTGGGGGAATCACTATTGTAAGCTGTTATTTTACGCCAAATGAATCTGTTTCCAACTTTCAGATGAAAATTGATGGTCTTGAGGATGTAATACGCAGAATGGAAAAAAAACTAGTGGTCGCTGGTGACGTAAATGCTCAAGCGTTGGAATGGGGCATGCCACAAACAGACTCCAGAGGACGTCGTATAATGGAGATGGCAGCCAGAACGGGTTTGGTGGTCAACAACATTGGAAATGTGCCAACATTCCGACGGCCAGGATGCCAGGGAACAATACCGGATGTAACCTTTTCATCAGAGGAAATTACGCCTAAGATTTCTGAATGGCAAGTGATTGAGAACTATACGGGGAGCGATCACCAATATATCATCTTTCGACTTCTTCAAGAATCTCCTCAAGAAAGAAACATCTTGCGCAGACCAGCACGGTGGAACGTAGCCGGTATTGACAAGGAAACGTTCATTGATGTAATACGGAATGGAATGGAGAACATAACTGAAAAATGTTCTACTCATAGAGGGAAAGAAGCAGCTGGTGTATGTGTTGAACTCACTATGCAGCTAATCCATCAAGCATGCAACGCCTCAATGCCCCGAAGGAGGCCGCGAAATAGCAAGCGCCCAGCGTACTGGTGGACCGAAGAGATTGCTGAACTGAGAAAGAATTGTCTGCGACTTCGACGCAGGGCTCAGAGGATGAGAGGCAGTCAAGAGAATACCTCAGTCACAGCGGAGTACAAGTCAGCGAAGAAGGAACTCCGTAATGCAATCAGAAAAAGTAAAGCCGATAAATGGTGGGCACTGGCTAAAGAAGTAGAAGATGATCCATGGAGACAAGGTTATAAGATTGTAATGAAGAAACTCGGGACATTTTCAACCCCGAGTGCGGATCCGCAAACAATTAAACAAATTGTGGATACACTATTCCCAGACCATCCAGAGAGGATTGACTGTGATGACGAAAAAGAACTGGATGACATACCCCTCTTCACTGTAGAAGAGCTGAATAGAGCTATTAGCTCTCTTAGAAACAAGAAAACTCCAGGACCAGATGGTATACCTACAGAAGTGTTAAAGATAATAGCAGAACTATGTCCAGAACTGTTGCTGAATATGTACAATCATTGCCTGCAAACGGGTGTTTTTAGTCCCCGATGGAAAATGGCTCGTTTGGTTCTGATCAGCAAAGGAAAACTTGGCGGTTATAGACCTTTATGTATGCTGGACACAGCCGGAAAAGGCCTGGAGAAACTTCTGCAGCCCAGAATCCTCTCAGCAGTTCAACTAGCAGGGGATCTATCTGTTCGCCACCATGGATTTCGGAGGGGACACTCGACGCTGGATGCAGTGTGGGAGGTGGTGAATACAGCAGAAAGGGCACAAATGGGCAATCATCATTCCCGTAAATTGACACTTCTTGTGACCCTGGATGTGAAAAATGCCTTCAATTCGGCAAGATGGAGCGACATGTTGGTAGCTCTTGAGGAAACTTTCAAGCTACCACAATATCTTATGCGCATAATGAGAGATTACTTCAAATATCGCACTCTGTTGTATGATACGGAAGATGGAGAAAAGACAAAACGCCTGACGGCTGGTGCAGCGCAGGGATCGATCCTTGGTCCAGATCTTTGGAACATAATGTATGATGGCTTGTTACGTTTGGAGATGCCAGAGGACACGAAGCTTGTGGGCTACGCCGATGATGTGGCCGCCTTGATAGTAGCTCGTAATGTTGAAATGGCTCAAATCAAACTGAACCAGGTGATGCGGCGCATAAAAGAATGGATGATGAACCACAGTCTAACATTAGCCGAACACAAAACGGAGATAGTTCTTCTGACGAGGAAAAGGATTGAAACTCTTGTACCAATGACTGTTGGAGAGTTAGTGATTGAAACATCTGCGAGCACAAAATATCTAGGAGTGACACTTGACTCCAAGCTCACATTCTGGAATCATATTCAGAGAACGACAGACAAGGCAGTAAAATACATGACTGCACTTAGCAGACTAATGGGAAATATTAAAGGTCCGAAATCCAGCAAACGACGTCTTCTCATGTCGACGGTTCAGTCAGTGCTCTTATATGGCTCTGAAATCTGGGCTGAATCCTTGAGATTCGCTTGGTATCGGAGAAGGATAGCTGCCGTACAACGGAGAGCGGCTTTACGTATTGCATGCGCATACCGCACGGTCTCCGAGCCTGCAATCCTCACGGTGGCAGCAATAGCCCCAATAGACCTACTTGCATTAGAGCGACATGAAATCTGGCGAACCCAAGGAGAGCTGGGAAAGAAATGTGCAAAGAAGCGTGCCTTCAGTCAACGGATGAGGCGATGGCAACTCAGATGGGAAAGTGACCCTCGAGGCAAATGGACCAAGCGATTGATACCACGCTTGGATATCTGGGTTGAAAGGGCCCATGGTGAAGTAAATTACTACCTCACGCAGCTTCTAACAGGGCATGGATATTTCCGGAAATCCCTGCATAAAGTGGGCAGAGCGAATGACGCAGCATGCATATACTGTGATGACATTGATGACGTATTTCACACCTTTTTTGTATGCGGCCATTGGACGATTCAGAGAAGATGTGTGGAAACTGAAATAGGAGAATTGACAGCAGATAATATTATTTCGGTGATGCTGCGAAACCAGGAATCCTGGGATCGCGTGGCAGTGTACGTGGAGAATGTCCTTCGACAGAAGAAGAAGGATTTGGAAGCATACGAACGTTCGTAAAGGAGAAATGAAGAAAGAAGACGTCTGAAAGACAAAGCACGATATCACCCTGAAGTAATGCGAGAGCGGTTCCGGGGTGATGATACACATCGTGGGAAAAGGGTGTGTGGTTTTTAGTGGGTAAGAATCCCACACACTTGTGGAGTGCGGACCCTTCACAAGTGTCTTTTTGAAGATTTTCCACAATCCCTCGTAAAAAAAAAATTATTATTATTATTATTATTATTATTATTATTATTATTATTATTATTATTGTTATTACGGGGTTAAAGAAGATGCCGGGGTGATAGAGAAATAATCTACAATATCAAAACTTGATCTCAGATCTCAGGATTATATTTCTTCAAAAAAAACTTAACACATTTTCACTTAGTGAACATAACGACATGTCAGGTACAAAAGCAATCTTGAAACAAGACTAGGAAAATCCAAGATTAGTGAATTTTACAGATTCTGGGCTTCAAACCCCTAGTTTTACAATTCCAGAGATACCGGATCCAGTTTACAACTTTAAATCAAAACAAGGACTCATTTACTCAAGGGTAGAAATCCCCTAATTCAAGAGCACTTGCTCCCAAAATACAATATCTAGCCTTCCAGAGGCACTCGTTACTCTTACGAAATTTTGGAAAAGAGCTAACAGGCTCTCAGTTTCTTACGGCCCACTTAAGGCAACATTACATCAAAATTTACAACCTCTGGCCTCTCAAGCCAAATTTACAAATTGAACTGGTTTTTACGCAGGGATATCTAGTACCCAATCTACAGGGCCTTTGCGAAAAAAACAGGTTAAATAAACGGTCCGAACACAAACAAAATGGAGGCGAAAACAGCGCTCCAGATAATGAAATATAAAATCCTACAGGGCTCTCGGCCGATGAAACAGGGGCTATTCCCAAACTACTGAGGTGGCTCGCATGGAAATTACTTTAAGAGATACTGGATTTAATTTTTGAGAGGAGAAGGATTTGGTGAAGTTTGACCAGAAGAAGAGTATGATAGACCACATAGAAGTTGTGATTCCTTTTCCAAATTCCTTTTTCATTTCCCTTACCACCTGTTTTATATAGGGAACTTTGGAAAGGAGAGGGGAAAATATCAGCTTTGCTTCACTCCTTTCTGGATTGCGGCTTCTTTGTCATCATCCTTGAATTTTATCAATGCAAGTTTTTTTTTTTTTTTTGCAGATTGTAGATATTCTTCTTTCTTGGTATCTGAACCCGTTGACCTTCAGAATCTCAAATAACTTGGTTTATTCAATATTATCGAATGCATTTCCTTGAGCTACGAATGACATGTACGTGGGCTTACACTTCTAAATCCGATTCTCCAAGACCAGACGCAAGATGAGGATTGCACTCGTGTCACTACATTTCTTCTGAAGCTAAACTGAACTTCTCCCAACTCAGCTCGCCATGTCCATCCATTTTTCTGTAATTTTTGAAGCATGAGATATTAACCAGTTGTGAGGACCTGCTTTTTTAGGAATAGCTATAACTACATTATATCTAAAATATGATGGCACTTTTGAATCATATATCTTACTTCACCATGCTGGTTTCTCCTAAGGCAATCAGCAATTTTGAGGTTATGTCTTCAATTTACCTGCCTTGCTCCTATTTTTGTCTACCGAATTTGAGTCGAATTGTGGCCTGTAAACTGGGCTTCCCATTTTATCGGTTTCATAACGCTATCGTCCACTTCTTTCCCTTAATAAAATTGAATATGTTGCTACACAGCCTTGTCTTCTATTCCCAGATGTGGTTTTTCATTTCAGTTCTTACTAATCACACACCTATTTTTTCTTTCTCCAGTGGTTTCCTAGATTGTCCTAGAACCACACAACCTTCAACATCCTTGCGCTTCGCATTCAGTCATTCTTCCTCATCAGTCTTGCACTTTCAATCTACTTCATTCTTTTATCACCTGTATCAATTTGTGCCATTCTCATTTTTTGTATTCTCATACTTTCGCTTTCCCATCCTTCTCCTTTCAACTACTAATAACACTAATTATTGTTTGTTCGAATACCTTTCATTGAAGTTCAGTTTCATCCTTTGCAATTGAGTTAAAATTTCCTGTAATCATCATTCAAAGGGAAATGTCTTCTTGATAACAATCGCTACAGAAATGATCCCTTTTCTGTTATTGCCCAATAGAACACACAAACAAATTTCTTCAGTTTAAAAAGGGCATACTATAATAATAATAAAATTAATAATAATAATAATAATAATAATAATAATAATAATAATAATAATAATAATAATAATAATAATAATAATAATAATAATTGTTGTAACCAAGGTTGAAGTTTACAGAACACAACTTTATTTGCTTCACTTTATAATATTTACACAAATAACTGAAATTTATTTTGAAGCAAAAAGGAATATTGAATCTTGAGAAAAGTCTGTCTTTATACAATATGTACAGGTTTGCAGTCTTTATATACACTCCTATCTTGAAAAGATAGTCTTCGTGAATTGACACGTTGATAGTCGAGAACTATCTGGCACACTAACATAAATGTTCATGAGAGTCCTTGTTTGTTGAAGTGCCTGAATTCCTAAAAAGCAAGTTCAATTGATTGAAGAAATTCCACCTAGCGAAACTAAGGGAGCTTGCGTAAATTAGGGAATGAAAATGGCTTGTAGAAGAATTACGGAACATAGGCAGCGGAAACAGGTAAGGGAGCGGTGACCAGAGGTGAAACCTCGTACTGCCAGAAATTCAGTCCACCTGGTCGAAGCACATTTTCAAGAGGAGTAGCCTCCGTGCTCGACGTAGGGTGTATTCTGGAGCTGGACACCGGGGCAAGTGAGCGATTGAGCAGGAAGGTAGCTCCTATTTATAGTACACTCGATGGTCAGGCACGCGCACTGAGGGCTGCGCGTCGAAGCTAGCAGAATGATACACAGGCGCGCGTGCAGCTGGCTGGCTGAGCGAGAAGGGGAGCGCCGGACATACAACACCCTCCCCTCCTAAATACGCCGGTACGGCGTGAAACGGCGGCGGCGCTGGCGGCGACTGCGATGCTGGGGCGGAGCTGCTGATGTTTCTGTTGTATTGTCCGGAGCTGGAACTGGGCGGAGTGGCGCTGTCTCGTCCTGAAAGGAACCCATTGTTATTAAATGATCTAAAGCTCTTTCAGCAATAGATTTATCAGGTTTAGCAATAGCATCAATAGCTGGACAGGGGCGGTAGCGCAGACGTATCTGATCTTGATGGCGGCAGATACGTTTCTCCGTAGTCTGTATCTCGTAGAGACGATGACCCAAAGATCTGCAGATGACTCCAGGTATCCAGAGTGGGTTGGATTTGAAAGTCCTGGTGTAGACCTTGTCGTTGAGGGAGAACTTCGTTGGTGATGTCTTATGCTGGGCCGGAAGAGGCTGTAACAGAGAAAGTAAAGTTCTGTGAGGTCGTCCATGGAGCTTCTGTGCAGGAGTGATATTATCAGCGCCGGGTAGAGTTCTGTAGGTGTTTAAGAGTTGGAGCAAGGCTTGGTCTTTAGTTAAGCCTGAAGAGACAGCTTTCTTCATACTTCTTTTAAATGTTTGTACGAAGCGTTCAGCTTCACCATTAGATTGAGGGTGAAAAGGTGGTGCTAGGATATGACGAATGCCATTATGTGTACAAAAGTTCTGAAAAGCAGTAGCTGTAAATTGAGGTCCGTTGTCTGAAATGAGTACTTGCGGTAAACCTTCTGTAGTAAAGATTTTCTGGAGAGCACGAATGGTAGCTTCGGTTGTAGTAGTCGAATGCATATCCACTACATATGGAAAGTTTGACAGTGAATCGATGACTATTAACCACATGGAATTGAGGAAAGGACCTGCGAAATCGATGTGAACTCGTTCCCATGGAGTAGTAGCAGGAGGCCATGAAGCAAGATCAGAAGACGGGGCGTTCTGATTCGTTTGACATTGCTCACAATGACGTATGAGCTTTTCGATGGCGGCATCAATACCGGGCCAGTAGCAGTGTTGACGGGCGAGTTGCTTTGTTCTGGAGATACCCCAATGGCTTTGGTGTAATAACTCGAGAACTTGTTTCTGTAGGCTAAGTGGGATAACCACTCGGAAGATGGTGCCTGCTTCTAGTAGTACAACTCCGGCACGAGTCGTGAGACGATGCTGCATACGATGATAAGGTGCCAGGTGGGCAGGAAGTGTGCTCTGAAGAGGCCAACCGTTGCGGATGTAAGTACGTACAGTAGCAAGTGTACTGTCTTTATCCGTAGCTTTAGCTATGCAGGTAGCATCAATAGGAAAACTGGATACAGTATCTTCAAGTTCTATGTCCAACTGAAGACATTCAGATTCTTGAGAATCGAAGGCAGTATCAGGACCAACGGGTAAGCGGGAGAGGGCATCAGCATTACAATGCTGGGATGTGGCTCGATATACAATCTGATAGGAATAATCAGAAAGGAACATGGACCATCTTTGAAGCTTTCTGAGGGAATTCTCTGGGATCTTATTACCAGGATGGAATAAGTGTACGAGAGGCTTATGATCGGTAATGATCAGGAAATGGTTGCCATAGAGATATTCATTGAAACGGCGAATACCAAAGATGATGGCTAAAGCTTCTTTCTCTATCTGTGAGTATCGACGTTGATGGTCATTAAGTGTTTTCGAAGCGAAGGCGATGGGGCGTTCTTGTCCATGACGATCCTTCTGGGAGAGAACGGCACCGACACCGTAGTCTGAAGCGTCAGTAGCTAGCGTGATGATCTTGTCGGGCTGAAAATGAGTGAGTTGTATAGCTTGAATTAAGGCGTTGTTGATTGTTTTCCATGCCTGTTGGCATTGCGGAGTCCACTGAAACTTAACACCTTTTTTACGTAGAGCGTTTAATGGAGCTGCCACAGTAGCGAAGCGTGGAATGAACTTATTATAATAGTTCGCTTTGCCTATGAAGGACTGAAGCTGCTTGAGGTTCTGAGGTGCTGGCATGTTTACTATCGCTGAGACATTCTGTGTACTAGGACGAATTCCATTCTTATCAAGTATATGTCCTAGGTAGTGAACTTGAGGCTGAAAGAAGGTACATTTAGCGAGATTCGCTCGTAAGCCATTGTCTTTCAATTTCTGGAGAAGGAGGCGTAGATTGGTTAGATGTTCCTGATGATCTTTTCCAGTAACAATAATATCATCCAGGTAGTTAGCACAACCGGGAATGGAGGCGGTGAGTTGAGCCCAATAGCGCTGAAAAATAGCCGCTGAGGATGAAACACCGAAGGGGAGCCGCTGGAGCTGGAGCAGTCCGAGAGGAGTGTTAAGTGTGAGAAATTTCTTAGATTCTTCGTCTAAAAGTAGCTGGAGATATGCTTCTTTAAGATCAACTCGAGAGAAGAATTGTCCACCAGAGAGACGACGGAATAAGTCTTCTGGACGTGGAATAGGAAAGATATCTGTGTCGAGTTGTGCGTTGACTGTAGATCGAAAATCGCCACAAAGTCGAACATTACCATCAGGTTTCTTGATTACCACGAGTGGAGTAGCCCATTGACTAGAAGTAACTGGTACGACAATTCCAGTTTGTATCCATCTTTCTAATTCTTTCGTGACCTGGTCTTGAAGTGCTAGGGGTACTGGACGTGCTTTGAGGAAGCGAGGCTTAGCTCCTGATTTCAGCTGTATGTGAGCTGTATAGTCTTTTGCTGTTCCGAGTTGAGAGTCGAAGACTTCAGGAAACTGCGCTAGTAGAGCGGTAACGTCAGAAGTAGGATGCAATGTAGATACGACGTTAATGTTGTCATGTATCTGGAAACCAAATAAGTTAAATAGATCCATGCCCATAATGTTTGATGCAGTGTAGTTGTTAACTACGAGAAGAGGAATGGCCTTCTGAATTCCTTTATAACTAGCCTGAAGCTTAATTTGACCTTTGATGTCAATTTTCTTCTTGTTAAATGTCACGAGCTGGATGTCAGCTGGATAGCATGAAGGTGAACCTAAGTCGTGGTAGGTAGTCAGGTTAATAATAGAGACAGGTGATCCAGTGTCTAATTGAAAATCGACAGATCGATCAGAGAATGAGAGAGGAATGATGATTTTGTGAGAATCCTTTGTGGGAAGAATAAGATTGATCTGATCAACTTCCATGTCTTGGCGGGGCTGTATATGCTTCCGGCGTGCTGCAGTAGTCTTAGCAGGGCGGAGCGAACTTTGACAGACAGTCTTAATGTGTCCAAGTTTATTACATCGTTCACAAGTAGCTTTGAAAAAACGACAGTCACGACGTTCATGATGCTTGAAACAACCTCGGCAGGAAGGCAGGAGTTTCGAGGTGCTTTTAGAATTGGGCTTCCGTGTAGCATTACGAGAGGGAACCTGGCGAGAATGCTTGGTGGAGAGCGCCTTATCCGTACGGTTCACTGTAGCAGAGGACTTGCGGGCCTGAGGCGAGACTTGTGCAACTTCGTGTGGAGAAGCTATGGCTGCGGCAGTCTTGGTAGTAAGCTCATAAATCGTAGCAATACGCTGGACGTCTTCTAAAGAAGGGTTACTCTGCTTGACAGCGTCAAAACGTATTTTGTCTTCAGGAGTATGTAAAATTATCATGTCCCGAATGAGAGAATCAGTGTAGGATGAACCACAACCGTCCTTGGAGCAGATGAACTGGCAGGGTTTAGCTAGACCACGCAATTCAGTTATCCATTCAGTATGTGTCTGATGGGGTTGCTTTCTGCTCTGAAAAAAATTATAGCGAGCAGCCACTATGTGAGGAGCTTTGGCATAGTGTTCCGTGAGACGGGCTAAGAGCTGCGTGAAGGGTACCTCAGATAAGTGTTCTTCTGGACTTAATTTACGTAGTAATTCACACGTAGCATTGCCAACCGAACTAAGAAATAGTGCGCGGCGGCGTTGATCATCTGTGACAGAATGGCAGATGAAATGCTGTTGTAAACGGGCGAAATAAACTGACCATTCTTCCTTAGCCGGATCAAAAGCAGAGAACGGCGGAATAGCTGATGGCTGTGTAGAGACAGAAATAGCTTGAATAGCCTGAATTAATGCTGCCTGTTGTTGTTGCATAAACTGTTGTTGTTGCTGCTGTAAGGCTTGGAAGACCGTAGCTAGTTGTTCCGCAGTAGCCATTGCGAGATGCGTGCAAGAAAGAGGGAGGTAAGCTGTGTGTCAGAACTGGTTGGAGTGTCGTTGTTGTTTAGCACGTCGCCGTAGAGTTGACAACTGGGCCTGTTGAATTGTAGTGTCGTGTTTACCTCGTCGCCATAGAGTTGGCAACTGGGGTCGAAAAATGGTAGTGGTGTGCTTTTTTACCTCGTCGCCATAGAGTTGTGTTGTAACCAAGGTTGAAGTTTACAGAACACAACTTTATTTGCTTCACTTTATAATATTTACACAAATAACTGAAATTTATTTTGAAGCAAAAAGGAATATTGAATCTTGAGAAAAGTCTGTCTTTATACAATATGTACAGGTTTGCAGTCTTTATATACACTCCTATCTTGAAAAGATAGTCTTCGTGAATTGACACGTTGATAGTCGAGAACTATCTGGCACACTAACATAAATGTTCATGAGAGTCCTTGTTTGTTGAAGTGCCTGAATTCCTAAAAAGCAAGTTCAATTGATTGAAGAAATTCCACCTAGCGAAACTAAGGGAGCTTGCGTAAATTAGGGAATGAAAATGGCTTGTAGAAGAATTACGGAACATAGGCAGCGGAAACAGGTAAGGGAGCGGTGACCAGAGGTGAAACCTCGTACTGCCAGAAATTCAGTCCACCTGGTCGAAGCACATTTTCAAGAGGAGTAGCCTCCGTGCTCGACGTAGGGTGTATTCTGGAGCTGGACACCGGGGCAAGTGAGCGATTGAGCAGGAAGGTAGCTCCTATTTATAGTACACTCGATGGTCAGGCACGCGCACTGAGGGCTGCGCGTCGAAGCTAGCAGAATGATACACAGGCGCGCGTGCAGCTGGCTGGCTGAGCGAGAAGAGAGCGCCGGACATACAACAATAATAATAATAATAATAATAATAATAATAATAATTGTACCGGGAGGTACACCTAAATTCTGCTCATTCAAAATAACCGCCTTAATAAACTTCTCTATCGATCAAATAGTGAAACTGATAACACAACAAGTTGGAACTTTAATCAGAAGATGCCACTAATAAAATACTAAGTAATTTTGTTGTTGCGAAGTTTCCTAAACTGACTGAGTTCTCCTTGTTTTATTCTGCTATACATCAAGAAGTTTGAACATTTTTACACAGATGACACTACCAAAAATCTATGATCATGCACTCTGGTGCAAAGTAAATGAAATTGTTATTGAAAGAAATTTTGTGTTTAGAGGTTTTCTCAACTTTCATTTTTTTAACTCTAGTTTTGCAACATTTCTGTCTCTTTCCGCCAGTTTTGAATCTGGCCAATGAAAAATTTCTGTAATTAATTTTAAACCTATCACAGGCTTCTTGTTCGATTTTTTGTGTAACTTTTGTGATTAACCAATAAAATTGAGAGGGTGTGTACGGATTAGCCCATAATCCTCTCGAACCTTCCCTGAGGGTGTATAAACTGCGACATTTCATGTTTCCTTGTCAACTGATCACCTTTTTTATAAGTGTATGTTAACCTCTGTTTCGGTCAGCAGGACATCTATAAGGTAATGGCCACATAAAATTCTATCTTTCTTGCTGTCTCCGCAACTTTATCTGAGGGAAGATCAGAATATTTAACTATGTAACAAACTTTTCTAAACTGTAAATCATCTTTATGCTAATGTAAAAATTTCATAAAGTCTTTAACTGGAAATCGGGGAGAGAGAGTGATTTACCCTCTCGAGCTCCCCTTCATCTTGGTTTGAGGTGACTACGTTTTCGTAACTGTGTTCTCCTGTAATGTGTTAATTCGTGATTCAGTTCTCACTTTAAAGTGTATCATAATATTTCTCCTAGTTTCCATTGAAGTCTAGTAAACATTTCTCAGTCTATTCTGCTTAAAATCGGACAAGAACGTTGACGTTACGCTGAATCGCAGTAGATCAAAGTAAGAACCAGGGAAACTAAGGATACTCGTCACCTCGGTTCTATTTTGTTCGGAAACAATGACGTGTCTGTGTCAGTAATAACTTACTTTCATCTCTTTTCATGTACCACAAGTAAAATCACGACAGTAACTACTACTTCACATCCAAAGATCTAGAAGAGTTCATCATTCTAATTCACCATTAGTTAAAATATTATCAGTTTATAATTCAATTGGTGCTCGAGTTGATTTATTCGCTAGCACTATATTGTTCAATAAGCAAATAAAGGCAAATTTAAAAAATCATAATTATTATTGAATTCCTTTTTGCTTGAATGCGGGTTACTCATAAATTTTTGTTGTTGTTTTTATTCTCCTTCTTCTAATTTTCTATAGCTAAAAGATAACCTATATTATTATGTTTTTGTTCATACTTATACTTTTCATTTGTGTCATTATTCCTTCCCTTCTTTTCATTCTTCTTATCACTATTATGGTTATCTGTATACATATCAAATATTTATAAAAACAGCGTTGTCCAGTCCATCCGGCCCTTCTAGTAGACCAATTTGCTTAATTCTTTTTTGTTCTCTCCGAAATTACCAGTCGGTGAATCAACAGGCACTGATAGGTCTCACAGTTCAGCCAACTTGGGGTAATGCTAAAATCAGATCACTAAATGATCACTCCAGTAATTGCAGGCGGTGACTTACCCTAGCCCGCAATACATTCTGTACTCAGCAGGTTGCCAAGAGGCTCACACTTTTATTACTACTCTCATATATATCTTTTTTCATCCTTAGTAATATGAGTGCATGCAGCCATGTTTGATTACTACCTGTCAAGCCAGAGAGTGTACACTTTCTCTGATCATGGAAAAGTAGGCTACTATTCTCTGCTAGAGACTCTTTGATTCATGGACCTTCGCCAGCTTCTGAATATACTCAACAGATGGCAGAACGTTCCCAATAACTTCCATGCTGCTAAGAGAAAACAGTTGACGTGCGCACAGACGGGAAAATAATTAAAAAGTCTACTAGCCTTCTGTATGACCATTAATTATGCGCACGGACAAAGTCATGAAAAAGTGGGTCTCTACTGACCCGAACTAGTATTCAGTCAAAGCCACTTGTATTTTTCACTCTCTCGGGCAAGACCGTTTGAAAGTATTAAGATCCAGATACTCGCGAATGGTCCAATCACAGTGAATTGTATAGAAAGAAGTGTTATAAACTACATTAAGGATGAATCAATTATTACGTACCAGTGTTAAATATTCATAAAAATACTGAAAGATCAGGCATCACAACATGACAGGTATATCAAGATGAGTTATCTGATTTATTTATAACGAATGCTGCGGGGCAGCTAATTTTTTATATATATGTGTGTTTAAATCTGAAGGAACATAATTGAGCTTAGGCCTGTATGCTTTCACATTATAAAATAAATATTAACTAAATAATAAATAAATTCATGAATTAAATCACTGTGCAGATGAGTGATACTAAAGAAAAATCCTACATAACATCTGTAGATATGAAGGTAAAACCGTTATCCTGTACCAAACAGATCCTTGTGACCAACGTCCTATGGTAAATTGACCGTTAACCACCTGAGTGTTAATATTGATTGTAGTGGTTAATCAAGGAACCGCGTGTAATGCCAGTGGTAGTCACATCTGGCAGTCAAATAGACCAACCGATGACCACAGAGCGCCCAGGTCAGGCAGGTTGGTTAGATTCCGCTGAGAAGCTTACTCCTCTGTCTGCAGCAACCTTGTTGTCCACCTAAATCTCGTTGTGAAATGGATCTGTATGCTTTTTGACTCGACGTCGTTTGCCATTTAAGGTAATTGCCAACGAAATACAACTTACACAGGCCTAAGTATGCACTCGTTGAGACCATTTAAAACCCACTGAGCCCTGCATATCTAAAACTGCGTTGGGGCTGGGATTAATTTGAAGGACGTTTAGTGACGCTCCGCATGATGAGAAATTTCTAACTTACAAGAGCAATTGAGATTTAAATATACATGAAAACAAACGGCATTCTTGGTACCACGGAATAAGGAATACTTTAAATAGGTACATTTTGTTTTATTAGCATTACACGGGTCAATACTCACTCCGCCGTACACTTCCTCACTGATTTACACATCTATTTGTTCACCAGGAGCATTACTCAGACTGTTTATTAATACTTCTCTTAATTTCACTGAAAAAAATACAATCATCGTTACTTTCTAAATGGGGTTAGATCGGTTTACTGGCAGCCATCTTGTTTACAAGCGAATCTCAAAGTCTAGAGCTAGAGATAGCCCACTTTAAACTAATATAACCAAGCACACTATCGGTATACATTAACAAAGAGCATATAACATTGGGGAGGAAGAGTCTATAATTATAAAAGGAAGTGTCTGTCTGTCTGTCTGTCTGTCTGTCTGTCTGTCTGTCTGTCTGTCTGTCTGTCTGTCTGTCTGTCTGTCTGTCTGTGCGCGATGTCCAGCAAAATCTACAACACTGAGATATCTGAAATTTTGAACACAGGTCGATGGAGAGGGGTCCGAATGCACCTCGAAGCCGGACTTTTCATTTTCGCTTTCGTTGGTGAGTTATGAACGAAAAACCATCGGAAAACGTGCATTGGGATATGACAATCCAACGTGCTGTCACCAAGATTAAATGCATCGAGACGCTGTCGCTAGGCAACGTACGTTAGATAGGTACAGAACACAGTATTCAAGGAGCCATTTTACGTCCAGGGCGTTGGAAACCGTTTCTGGTCTTATATGGTGTGAGGGCATATGACGCTATTGATGCTCTGCAATGAACACGGCTCTGAAGCTGAGGACGAATATTACTGAAGCCACCATCATGACTGAGCATGCCGCGGGCGAAGTAGTATTCCTCGGACTGTAAGTCCATTGAGTAGGAAGCCATTTTCGGTCGCGACACGAGGAGCCCTCATCCCGTTATATTCGGAAGTGTTTGGGTGCATGTGTGCGAAGCCCAGTCAAATCTACGGCACACAGAGATCTGAAATTTTGACATGGGACAATCGCTTAAAGTTGTAGGACTCCATCTTCGAAAACGGTGCTTTTGCCATTGTCAACTGTTCGTGGACTGTTCAAGAGTTCGAAAGGCAAACACAATACAGTATACATCTTACCTCCAAATAGGACATTAATATTTATTCCGAAGCTCTATAAGGAAACAATATATTTTGTATTATATAACATGGTCTTTTACATGGTGTTAACATTATTTGTAGCATCCATCAACCTAGTATCTTAAGCATTGAAAGTAACAATATAATAAAAATAAAATAATGTATTTCATGGAATTAACGTCAAAACGATGTGAGTTAATAAATATAATGTTTTAATTTGCTTTTAAATAAATAGTTTAGAAACATCTAACGGTTCAATTAATAAACGCGGGCAAAGCTGCGGGCACATGCTAGTTCCTATATAAATCAGAATATATCAACTTACTCTGCCTTCTGTTGGGGAACCGTTGAGTTACGTAGTAAAGCGCACGGCCGACTTGATTCGTCGTTCTATATAGTCGTAAGCGGTGCTGTAGCTAGTTCATTGAGCGCAGCGAGGGATCTAGTCGGCCGTGTAAAGTAGGACAACGGAAGAGTCCCGTGGCTCAGGCGCAGTGAGCTAAAATCCGCAGCTCCCCCTTTGCAAATAATCATAGAATTATTAAAGAAAGATAAAGCACGAACTGGAGATTACTTTTGACCCTCTCTGTCATATCACAAATAAAGCCTTTGACTCTATCAATCTGCATGTGGCGGTGGGCGTGTTGGTCGTCATTATTGTTTCAGGAGGAGGTACAATTAGGCAACCATCAGAAGGAAAATGGAAGAGGTCCGACACTACGAAAAATGAATGTATCGGCTAAACAAAGGGAAGGGCCACGAAAGGCGTGAAACTGAAAGAATAAGAATAAGGGAGGTCAGATAGGAAGGATGAAAACGAGGTTACACAAGTCGGTGGAGGCAATGCTAGATTCAATTGAAGAAACAGTGGTCGCCAGTTCATGCTACTAAGTTGAGAGCACCTGTTCCCCTTTTTAGTCACCTCTTATGATAGGCAGGGGATAAAGGGGTCTGAAGTTTCAACCGTCGCAAAGCACAGGAATCCAGCCTATTTCGGTCACTCCTTCAAAGTGACAAATAGCCTATATCCTGATACAACTGGTCATAAAAGGCAGGATGGAAGAGAAAAGAAGCTGTGCACGGAGATGATTATACTGGTTATCGAATCTTCGGTAGTTGTTCAAAATCCATGGTACGGAAATCGTGGCTAGGTAGCTTCCCTTGAGGACAAACCTCTTCCACAACTCTGCCATCATCCCCTGTGTGTCACCTCTTGCACCCACTGACAATCCGTAGACGGTTACGGAGTTTACATGATATTTCTCCGTGATGTAATTGCATAATGATTACCTGCTTCTCAGCGCGCACATCGAGTGGCTGTTGTAAACGTACTGTTGGATCCGTTGCCTACGCTATAATACAAGGCCTTCAAATCTACTCATGGAAACGGGTGGCATTCTAGTTCACCATTCAGCCGCTAGGATCGCATTCTTGCCTCCTTGTGTTCGCATGGCCGTATATGTCAATAAATAAATTATATCCTAAATAAAAAGAACTGAATGTTTTTGCGAGTATTAAGAGTACTTTATTTATAGAGCGGTGCTGCATTGGCTTGGATATGTCATCGAAGTTTCAAAACTTTCCGTTTGAGGGGCTTCGTATCAAGTTTCAAAACTTTCTCTCGTCTACCTGAGTGGCTCGAAGTAATGTTGTCTAATAGAGGTCTCGCAAATTTTCGTAGTAGAAAAAGAGGTGGTTTATCGCCATTACACTTTCTACACTTAATTTCACTGTCACCGAACTCGATAGCTGCAGTCGCTTAAGTGCGGCCAGTATCCAGTATTCGGGAGATAGTAGGTTCGAACCCCACTGAAGGCAACCCTGAAGATGGTTTTGCGTGGTTTCCCATTTTCACACCAGGCAAATGCTGGGGCTGTACTTTAATCAATGCCACGGCCGCTTCCTTCCCACTCCTAGCCCCTCCCTGTCCCTTCGTCGCCATAAGACCTATCTGTGTCGGTGCGACGTAAAGCAACTAGAAAAACGAAACAAAATTTCACTGTTGAACATGTCTTTCGAAGAAAACGTACACCTTTTAGTACTGCGTAGCGGAGGTGAAAAATTCCGTCGTTCACTGCAGAAGTGCCACAGATGATGATTTTCGGATCTGAGGGCTCCTCGATCTTGAAAACGAATAAGACACAATGTTGGACTTCGAGTAGCTGGAGAAGAGATGTTCTAAACAGCCTTTACAGTCTGTTTGTTCTTTTGCCAAACGAACCGTAATGTCATTGTATTCCGCTTGGCGTCTTAGGTAGCTGAAGAAGAGCTCGATGTCATCGCTTGTTAGGTTCCTCGTCAATACATAATGCAAATGTATACTTATGAGGTATTTTACGCAGGCCACAGTGGATTGGGTAGTCAAGATCTATGCCTGATACATTTCCCTCATGAATCTTTTTAACTTTCTCTGAATGCATTTGAATTTTCTTAATATACGACAGGAAATCATTAATTAACCAACTGAAGCGTTCATCTTCAGCACGAAAAGATGCTCGTTTGTTCTCATTACTGGAATAAGTCCCATGTGAGGTGTTGCAGATGTCATGAGCATCGAACAATTCATAAAATGCTCCATAAAACAAATGGTTTATTTTAAACTGTAGTTAATGCTCTCGGGACAAACCACCTCCATACCTTTAAAACCAGAGATTGTTTCAGGATAAAATACAATATTTTTAGCTCTTGCTGCATTCATTCTCTCCAAATGTGTTGGGCAAATTTTTTTTCTGGTTGGTGTCCTAATTTAAGATTTCTGAATTTGAAGAGGCCTCTCAAATGATCGCCGTTCACGGTAGCATTGTTTACAAAAAAGTCCAGTGACAAATTCTGGGATCGCCCGATTCTTATGACGTAACTCGGATCCAAACTTAGGTATAGAGGCCTAATTTCATCAGCCTGAAGTCGTATCTCATGAGTGATACGTCCTCTGTATAATGTTTCGAACATTGGACGTTCACTGAAAATTTGTGAAACGAGATTCCACTACCTTTAATTTCTCGTGAATAGTCCATGACTGGAACTGCGAATGCTTGACATCAGACGAATACATAACACATTCACAACCAACTCAGTAAATAAACCCGTTTAAAGGCGCGAACGTGGTAGAGGGGGCAAGAAAGCGATCCTAGCGGTCCGGCATTGAACTTCAATGTGACCACTTCAATAGCGTCTTACGGGCTCTTATTTCCAGGCCTTGTATTATAACGCAGGCAACGGTTGAATCCAATATTACAGAACGATCTCTCTGTTTATCGATGGCTAGAATATCTACTCTTCTCGTGCTATCATTTTTTAGCCAAGCAGTTCACTTCTTCATATACTTCCCACCCCCTTCCGCGATTTGCGTTATGGCGAGTATTCCTAAGCAATGAGCCGAATGGACAGTAGCAGAGAATACTCAATGTTCCAATCTCACCGCAGGCACGCCTGCTCTGGCTTCTGCCATACAAGCTCTGACTGGAGTCACGTCTGCCAGCATTTCGATGTTTTCAGTCCACTCTGATGTTGAAAGGTCTACCTTTTCTGGGAACTACTTATTTCATTGAGGTTGCTGTGCGAAGAACACCTTTAGCTGCCTTTTATTTTTAGGTAAGAAGCACCATCTTTGAACTCCTCGTTTCTTAGACTCTCTCGTATAGCTTTTTTATTTGTTTCTGTTGTTGTTTTTCCCCTAGCAATGTTCAAATTACGAAAGCGCCAGTATCCAGTATTCGGAAGATAGTGAGTTCGAACCGCACTGTCCGCAGTCCTGAAGACGGTTTTCCGTGGTTTCCCATTTTCACACCAGGCTGTACCTTAATGAAGGCCACGACTGCTTCCTTTCCACTCCTAGCCCCGTCCTGCCACATCGTCTCCATAAGACCTGTCTGTGTCGATGCGACGTAAAGCAACTTGTAAATAATAATAATAATAATAATAATAATAATAATAATAATAATAATAATAATAATAATAATAATACGAAAGCAGTCGGTTTTCTTCTCGGTATTTCTTCCACGGTGTGCGTATACGTTGTTAGATTTTCCAGAATGCTTACCACATTAAGATGTTGAATAAATGCCTTGTACTGGGTTCTAACTAACCCTAAAACTTTGTATTTTGTAGGTGAAAAATTCATGGCGTTTGAAACATCAATAGGAAGTTATTGGACGAGTTAGCCGTGCGTTTAGGGCCGCGTAGCTTTGAGCTTGCATCCGGAAGATAGTGGGTTTGAGCCCCACTGTCGGTAGCCTCGAAGATGGTTTTCCGTGGTTTCCCATTTTCACATCAGGCAAATAATGGGGATGTACGGCCGCTTCCTTTCCACTCCCTGGCCTTTCCTAACCCATCATCGCCATAAGACTTATCTTTGTCCGTGCGAAAATTGTACAATAGGAAACGGCAAAATCTATTTTAGCGCGCTCTTTAACACTGGTCTACGTCCTTAATGAAGGAATCCTTTTGGCAACTGCTGGAGTGGAGCATTCTGTAATGGATACACAAGCGTTCGCTCTACGTTGTTCTTTAGTATCTTTAATTTTTGATCAGCTTTCTCCAGTCTATATTTTACGTTATCAGTAACTTTATTATGATTTATGGTGATTGTCTTAGAAAAATACACTCCCTAATATTTAATGGTTTCGCCATTGCCAGTGATTTTGGTTGTTATTTTCTCTCATATACGGGGATGAATTACTTTGAGATGTACATGCTTATTTCTACGGAGCAGAGAAGGAAAAGAAGAATGACGGGTGAATTCCTGGATAAGGACTAACCAGAATTTAACAATAGTTAACAAAATCTCATTTGTAGTTTGTTTCCTTTCTTTCGCTGTTTTAAGCAAAATTACTATTAATTGAAGTTAGGAAGGTACATTTAGTCCTTCACAAAAGAGCTGAGTCGCTCTTTAACGTACATACAATAATCGGGATAGTGTACACATGAGGATCACGAAGGCTCAAAGTTGTATAATTCATTAAATACAGCTCGCTTTGAGTAGTACAGTTAAAATGTTTGACCCGCAGGTCCTAAGATGCTAGCAAGAGGGAGGTAATCCCTTCTGAAAACAGCCAAAAGAAGGCGATGCCTTAGCTTCCATAATATTTACAATGCACAGGTTTTCTTACCCCGAGAGATCACTTTACATCAATTGACCCCATTGTGGGCTATGAATTTAAACACATGACCGAGTCGTTCGTGTCGGCCATCATCGCAGTATAAAGCAGTGTACACTGATGTACCAATAAGCTTAAACCCCATGGCGCAACAGCCCCGAAGGGCCATGGCCTACCAAGCGACCGCTGCTCATCTGGAAGGCCTACAGATTGGAAGGTGTCGTGTGGTCAGCACGACGAATCCTCTCGGTCGAGGTTACTATCTCACCGTGAGATAGCTGCTCAATTGCAATCGGGTAGGCTGAGTGGACCTCGAAGCAGCCGTCAGATCGAGGTAAAAATCCCCGACCTGGTCAGGAATCGAATCCGGGGCCTCCGGGTAAGAGGCAAGCACGCTACCTCTACACCGCGGGCCCGGCCCCAATAACCTTACTCAACAAATATTAATGCTACCCTCGGAAATAATTTAGAGAGGCATATGGCTCACACTGCTCGGCAAAAAGGAAAGAGAAAATAAGGTTAAATTTACAAGGCCGAAAATACGCAGTGAAGTGGAGGTGGAAATCCTAGCGCATCAATTAAATTTTTAAAAGCAAGATCCCTAAGTAGGCGTCCAGCCCTATTATACAGAGGCGAATCCCGTACTACCGGGTGACTAGGTATTAGAAGGTATAACACAGAAAAACCGAAAGAAAATTTTGGTGGTATCAAGCATAGAGGACGGTTAACGAGGTAAACACTCATGTTTACTGTTTCAACTGTTTCAGCAGGGGAAATGAATATATACAAATCTAAAGACGAAAAGTTACATTTGTTCTTGAATTTGAGAACGAAGCCGGCCACCTACCAGATCCATACTAAGGGGGATGTTACATCTCCTCTAGCTTTACAAGCAGTAGTTCACTTAGTAAAATAGACTGCCTTACCTTGCTTTTTATGATATCAGGATGCCGAAACCTAGCCCCCTTATCTCCCGAAGGAGATATCATCTCTCCTTAGTACGTAACACACACTAAAGCTGCCGCAAGATCAGACTCTCTTCAAAGCTCTCGTCTTATGCAGGGGTTTCGGCAGAACCATCCAGACGATTTAGTACTCATCTGATTGAATTAAATGGAATTCATATATGATATTCTGATCAACCAAACAATTCAATCAATCAATACTGATCTGAATTTAATCCAGTCGCACAGGTGGCAGATTCCCTATCTGTTGTTTCCCTATCCTTTTCTTAAATGATTGCAAACAAATTCGACATTTATGAATTTATTGGTAAGTTATTTCAATCCCTAACTCCTCCAACTATAAATTAATATTTGCATCAATTTGTCCTCTTGAATTTCAGCTTTATCTTCATATTGTGATCTTTCCTACTGTTAACACCCCAGTCGAAGTTATTCTTCTACGAATGTCATTCCACGCCATTTCTCCACCGACAGCTAGGATTATACCACTTGCCGGTAATCGAGCAGCTCGTCTTCTTTCTCCCAAGTCTTCCCAGACCAAACTTTGCAACATTTTTGTAACACTACTCGTTTGTCGGAAATTATCCAGAACAAATCGGGCTGCTTTTCTTTGGATTTTTTCCAGTTCTTGAATCAAGTAATCCTGGTGAGGGTCCCATACACTGGAACCACACTCTAGTTGGGGTCTTACCAGAGACATATCCCCTCACCTTTACATCCTTACTACAACCCCTAAACACCCTCATAACCATGTGCAGAGATCTGTACCCTTCATTTACAATCCCATTTATGTGATTACCCCAATGGAGATCATTCTTTAAATGAACAACTGGATACTTACTATGTTCCCCAAAAGAAACTTTCACGCTATCAATGCAGTAATTAAAAATAAAACTGAGAGGACGTTTCCTATTCGCGAGGCTCACAAAGTGATTTTAACCCCGTTTACCATCATACCGTTATCAGCTGTCCATCTCACAACCTTATCGAGGATATGTTGCAGTTGCTCACCGTCTTGTAACTTATTTATTAATCTGTACAGATTTACATCATCTGCAAAAGTCCTTACCTCTGACTCCACTTCTTTATACATATCATTTGTATGTAACCCTTGGAATAGGCTTCAATATACGTAAGGAAATATAAAGGTCCAATAATATTGCCTTGAGGAATTCCCCTTCGCCTACTCTAATTCTCTAGAAATACAGCAACCAATTCAGTCACTCTTTTGTCTAGTCCAATTGCACTCATTTTTGCCAGTACTCTTCCATGATCCATACTATATAACGATTTAGACAGGTCAATCGCGATACAGTGCATTTGACCTGCTGAATTCAAGATGTCTGTTATATCTTGCTGGAATCTTACAAGTTGAGCATCAGCGGAATAACCTTTTCTAAAACCGAACTGCTTTCTATCAAACCAGTTATTAATTTCACAAACTTGTCTAATGAAATCAGAAAGAATGCCTTCCCAAAACTTACATACAAAGCATGTCAAACTTATTGGTCTGTAATTTTCAGCTTCATGTCTATCATCATGAAATTATGAAGCTGTATGAAGTCATTAAATTCAACATTCGTTGTATAATTCGTGAACTCCTCGTTTTATTAATTTAAATTCATTAAATTATTATTATTCATTAAATTTGAGATCATCACTCCATTAAAGTCATTACCTCTGAAATCGTTAAAGATTATTCAAATATATTTGTAAAATCAAATAATTACTAAATCCACAGATTTGTTAAAATCATATAATTATTTATTATGATAATTTATGAAATCATTCCTAATATTATTTAAGTCCGAAATCTATCTAACTCATTATTTCTTGTAACATCCTCCACTCCTATATTTGAAACTAATACGGAACGTGACCGAATCGACAGTAACCCCTGACACGAATAAATTAACTTACTATTCTGATTCATTATTAAACAAAAATATCCCGCACATACATAATCAGCTGTTTCCGTAATACGTAAAATATACTCCAACTCTGTAGCAAAGAGCCTATTCTAATATTATAAACCACAAACTTATTCTACACTGATTCTAAGACAATAGGACAGAACCACATTGTCGCAATAAATCAACCGTAATTGAAATGAATTCACACATCGACAAGAAATTATGCAACTGCAAACCAGAATTTGCATTGGCCAAACATAGTAAACATATAATACAATGAAGCAAATACAACATCAGTCACATAAATAATCACAGGGAAAATCATGATCATTGACCTGGCCGGGCATCAAACTCCGACCTTCAGCTCCGCATCATTACAGTGACCTATCATTCTCTACATCACAATGAACTGTCTCGAAGTATATCTATCATTTTAATCTCAATGTGCTGTCCTAAATTCCTCAAGCCGAACTACATTATGAATGACATTAATTATTTTACTTTAAGACCCTAACAACGCTGTTTGAACTCCTCTAATACACATATCCAGTCGGCACGGGCGACTATCATATCTCGTACGCCTCTCATCTGTTTATTTCACTAACACGGCCATTCATTCTCATCAACACCAAATTAATATCTGTCTCTCTCCACTTTAATGAACTCATATCTTGCCTCAAATCAACTTTCGTATTACTGCTTCTCTGAGCTAACAATAACCACCATTTATGAGCATTCAACACTTTCAATACACATTATTTGCTCCATTTATCATGTGTTTAATTGCATATTCCTCGCAACTTTCAGTATATTAAGATGCACATATATCACTTGGCCGATACTGATTCCCATATTACTGCACCTCATTGGTTCGACTCCTGCTACTGGCATTTGTGTCTTAAAGGTTGTACTTCAAAACTAGGCTCACTAAATTTCGGATAAAATCTATATGAATAATATCTATTCCCTATAGCACATTTCGTCTACTAGTTAGAACACAGGTTACTTACTGATGAAATAAACTCTAAAATTTCACTGTAATGTGCCTGGATAGCCAAGGCTCGTATCTTCTCGGTCAATGAAATTTCTCTCGATGATCTTGATATCATGCGACATGCTATACTGATCTATTTACTTCCCATGACTACAGAATTATTTTAAATGCCTCCTACATCACTTCAAATATTCACACACACGCTGATATCTTTATCAGAGAATCGCGCACTAAAGAAAAACCATATTTCACACACGTATTTATCACTATAGAAGATCATATTTATACACCTATCATCTTATTATTTAAGAAGATCTTATTCAACACACGCCTATTATTTTATTATTTAAGAAGATCATATTCAACACACGCCTATTACTGTATTATTCACTCCCCAGGCATCAGTATGAAAATTACGCCCTATAACTCTAACTATCCTTGCTACCTTGAAAGTAAAAAAAATAAAAAATGAACATGCATGAAATTAATTATAGGTTTAACAACTAATCATGCATAAACCAGATATAGTGAATCAGGGGTACTTATCGAATTTGGCGACGTTCCATACTCAGCTCCACGGCCTCATGGTTTCAGGTCGGCCCCATGATGAGAATTAAGCCATCATATTGGCGACCTTAGCATGCGAACCAATGCCATTCCCGATATCCATGTTCTTCATTCTTGCAGATTTTAATGTTCAATCAATCAATCAATACTGATCTGCATTTAGGGCAGTCGCCCAGGTGGCAGATTCCCTATCTGTTGCTTTCCTAGCCTTTTCCGAAATGATTTCAAAGAAATTGGAAATTTATTGAACATCTCCCTTGGTAAGTTATTCCAATCCCTAACTCCCCTTCCTATAAATGAATATTTGCCCCAGTTTGTCCTCTTGAATTCCAACTTTATCTTCATATTGTGATCTTTCCTACTTTTATAGACGCCATTCAAACCTATTCGTCTACTAATGTCATTCCACGCCATCTCTCCGCTGACAGCTCGGAACATACCACTTAGTCGAGCAGCTCTTATCCTTTCTCTCAATTCTTCCCAACCCAAACATTGCAACATTTTTGTAACGCTACTCTTTTGTCGGAAATCACCCAGAAAAAATCGAGCTGCTTTTCTTTGGATTTTTTCCAGTTCTTGAATCAGGTAATCCTGGTGAGGGTCCCATACACTGGAACCATACTCCAGTTGGGGTCTTACCGGAGACTTATATGCACTCTCCTTTACATCCTTACTACAACCCCTAAACACCCTCATAACCATGTGCAGAGATCTGTACCCTTTATTTACAATCCCATTTATGTGATTACCCCAGTGAAGATCTTTCCTTATATTAACACCTAGATCCTTACAATGATCCCCAAGAGGAACTTTCACCCCCATCAACGCAGTAATTAAAACTGGGAGGACTTTTCCTATTTGTAAAACTCACAACCTGACTTTTAACCCCGTTTATCAACATACCATTGCCTGCTGGCCATCTCACAATATTTTCGAGGTCACATTGCAGTTGCTCACAATCTTGTAACTTATTTATCACTCTATAGAGAATAACATCATCCGCAAAAAGCCTTACCTCCGATTCCACTCCTTTACTCATATCATTTATATATATAAGAAAACATAAAGGTCCGATAACACTGCCCTGAGGAACTCCCCTCTCAACTAATACAGGGTCAGACAAAGCTTCACCTACTCTAACTCTCTGAGATCTATTTTCTAGAAATATAGCAACCCATTCAGTCACTCTTTTGTCTAGTCCAATTGCACTCATTTTAGCCAGTAGTCTCCCATGATCCACCCTATCAAATGCTTTAGACGTGTCAATCGCGATACAGTCCATTTGACCTCCAGAATCCAAGATATCTGCTATATCTTGCTGGAATCCTACGAGTTGAGCTTCAGTGGAATAAACTTTCCTAAAACAGAATTGCCTTCTATCGAACCAGTTATTCATTTCACAAACATGTCTAATATAATCAGAAAGAATGCCTTCCCAAAGCTTACATACAATGCATGTCAAACTTACTGGCCTGTAATTTTCAGCTTTATGTCTATCACCGTTTCCTTTATACACAGGGGCTACTATAGCAACTCTCCATTCATCTGGTATAGCTCCTTCGGCCAAACAATAATCAAATAAGTACTTCAGATATGGTACTATATCCCAACCCATTGTCTTTAGTATATCCCCAGAAATCTGATCAATTCCAGCCGCTTTTCTAGTTTTCAACTTTTGTATCTTATTGTGAATGTCATTGTTATCATACGTAAATTTTATTACTTCTTTGGCCTTAGTCTCTTCCTCTATCTCGACATTATCCTTGTAACCAACAATCTTTACATACAGCTGACTGAATACTTCTGCCTTTTGAAGATCCTCACATACACACTCCCCTTGTTCATTAATTATTCCTGGAATGTCCTTCTTGGAACCTGTTTCTGCCTTAAAATACCTATACATACCCTTCCATTTTTCACTAAAATTTGTATGACTGCCAATTATGCTTGCCATCATGTTATCCTTAGCTGCCTTCTTTGCTAGATTCAATTTTCTAGTAAGTTCCTTCAATTTCTCCTTACTTCCACAGCCATTTCTAACTCTATTTCTTTCCAGTCTGCACCTCCTTCTTAGTCTCTTTATTTCTCTATTATAATAAGGTGAGTCTTTACCATTCCTTACCACCCTTAAAGGTACAAACCTGTTTTCGTATTCCTCAACAATTTCTTTAAACCCATCCCACAGTCTGTTTACATTTTTATTTACCGTGTTCCACCGATCATAGTTACTTTTTAGAAACTGCCTCATACCTGCTTTATCAGCCATATGGTACTGCCTAACAGTCCTACTTTTAAGACCTTCCTTTCTATCACATTCATTTTTAACTACCACAAAAACAGCTTCATGATCACTAATACCATCTATTACTTCAGTTTCCCTATAGAGCTCATCTGGTTTTATCAGCACCACATCCAAAATATTTTTCCCTCTGGTTGGTTCCATCACTTTCTGAATCAGCTGTCCTTCCCATATTAAATTATTTGCCATTTGTTTGTCATGCTGCTTGTCGTTCGCATTTCCTTCCCAATTGACATCTGGCAAATTCAGATCTCCCGCTACAATCACATTTCTTTCCATGTCGTTTCCCACATACCTGACTATCCTATCAAATAATTCCGAATCCGCATCAGTGCTACCCTTTCCCGATCTGTACACTCCAAATATATCAAGTTGCCTATTATCTTTAGAAATGAGCCTTACACCTAGAATTTCATGTGTCTCATCTTTAACTTTTTCGTAGTTTACAACTTCTTCTTTCACCAGAATGAAAACTCCCCCTCCCACCTTTCCTATCCTATCTCTACGATGCACACTCCAGTGCCGTGAGAAAATTTCTGCATCCATTATATCATTTCTCAGCCATGATTCAACTCCTATTACAATATCTGGTAAATATATATCTATTAAATTACTTAATTCTATTCCTTTCTTTACAATACTTCTACATTTCAACTCTAACAATTTTATGTCATCCCTACTTGATTTCCAGTTCCCTGTTCCCTTATCACCGCTCCCTAGGCCATCCCGTTTCCCTGAATGTACCTCCCTATTACCCTTCCAAACAAATTTCCTAACTTATACGTACCACTGCGGTTTAAATGAAGGCCATCCGAGCGCAGATCCCTTTCTCCTACCCACCCATTGGGATCTAGAAATTTCACTCCCAGTTTCCCACATACCCACTCCATAGTCTCATTTAAATCCCCAATCACCCTCCAGTCAGTATCCCTCCTACACAGTATTCCACTAATAACAATCTCCGCTTTCTTAAACTTCACCCGTGCTGCATTTACCAGATCCCACACATCTCCAACTATGTTGGTACTTATATCAGCTTGCCTTACGTTGTTGGTACCAACGTGAAACACTACCACCTTCTCCTTCCCCTCCTCCCTCTCTTCTACTTTCCTCAACATCTGCCTCAACCTAATTCCTGGATAACATTCTACCCTGGTTCCCTTTCCTCCACACACTTTCCCCACTGTTTAACGATGGAATCCCCCATGACCAGAGCCTCAAACCTATCCACCTCATTTGATCCCCTCCCCTCCTGGTCAGCCCTATCTTTACTGATAGCTGCAGAAGCTACTTCCTCCTCCCTTTTCTCCTTCCCATGACCCTGTTCCACCTGTCTTTTCCTATCCTCTACTCTACATTTCCCTTTCCTACCTTTTCCCTTCCTCCTACTTCCACGCATCTCAGCAACAGTTCCCTGTCCCTCATCTTCCCTCTGTTGTTCTACCTGGAGTGACTCGTACCGATTTCGCACAGACACCTGTCCTGAATTCTGATCCTGAATAGAGCCCTTGGCCTGCAATCTCCTTCCCCTTAGAACATTAGACCACCTGTCTTCTACAACTCCTCCCTTTCCTTCCCCTCCCTCTTGTACACCTACTGTAACCTGTACATTGTTTGAGGGAGTCCTATCTTCCTTCACGTCTTCTGTGAGAATCCTAATTATCTCCCTCAAACTTTCCAACTCCTCCCTCATACCCTTCAATGCCTCACCACACCCACAATAAGTACACTCGCGCTCCTTAGCCATTCTTTACGGGGGGAAAATTTTAAATTAAAAAAATAACTTATTTGCAAAAAAATAAATGAACGGAGGGATATATTGTCTGGGATAGTACACAACAATAAGGTAATTAATATACGACTACACTACAATACTACTTAGTCGTGCTCTATTATTATTTTTTTCCTACAACCCCTAACAGGATAAAAGCTGCTGTTAATTACTGAATATCGAAAGTAATACACAAGAACTACACAATTCCAAACTGCAATTAAGCCTATCCTAATTTCAACAATATTTTAGTAAGAGTTTCTACGGATACCTCCACTAGACCATTACTACACAAATATTTTACAATAATAAAATAAGCACACTTAATTATAATAGGATAGTACTCGTATACTACTGTACAGTACACTACAGTAATTTTTAAACTACTTTCAGACGTATCCTAATTACGATACCGGTACCGTACCGTATGTCACTACTAAGCACAACAGAAATGAAATTTGCAAGAACTACTGTACTCAAAGATTACCAACGAAGCTAAATGCTTAGACAAATTATTATTAGTATTACGGTCTAATAGATATACACGAAAGATAATACACGAATATAGCACGCAAGATACGGCACTATCTAAATGTACTGTATCTATACTACAATGTATCTACACTACACTACACTGCGTTTGGTCAAATGCTTAACCTTTAGATACTCGCGCCCAGTTTTCCCCCTTTATTACTCGCGTGGGGTCTTTAAGGCCTCCGAGACGGTATGCATCGAAAAAATACTCTAATTACAATAAAATTGCATCTTATTTTACTGCAAACACTGTACCACATTAAAAAGCATGTTTACAAGAAATAAATAAACATTAAGTAACATTAAGTTCATGACAGTGTTCTTTTTCTCACATTACACACAATTCTCACATATTTTCATCATGTGCTCTCCACAGACAGGTTCCTTGCATTTTTCACATTTAATTTTCATTTTCTTCTCCTTTGACCTAGGGAAAATCACGCATCTCTTTGTTGAAGTGTATGGATCCTGTACATCTTCCCTGTCATCATTATCTGTACGTCGTCTTTTCTTGATATTTCTAGGCAGGCTAGGTATAGCAGCACGCGCCAAAAGCCATGGTTTCATGAGTTCTTTCGCCAGCTCTTTCAAAAATACTCTTCTTGGCATGTTTTTCTCGTGGCTGTAATTGAATTTCCATACAACGAAAGCGTTGATACCAACCACATTGAAAAGATGATAGAAAACAACGAGTGTCCATCTCTTCGTTCGTCGTGCTACATTGTAAGTTTGGCATAACTTGTAATTTGTGTCTGCACCACCTTTCGTGCTGTTATCAAACACAACTATTTCCGATTTCTTCTTTTCAGCCTCTTCAATATCTATCATGATGCATGCTGCAGATCAGTATTCCTGCTTTATGATTGCTGAATATTTCACAGTCTGCATCAGAATCAGAAGTAACTGGGACATCTTCTTCTAAAAGCCACTGTTCAATATCCTGTACTTGACGACTGTGCCTTCCATCCATATTCATCTGAAAGCGAAATACAGATAGAAGTAACCCGGAAATATGAGAGAAAATCAATAACACATCCCTCTAATTGCTGCATTGTATCTCATGTCAAAGTAGAAGCACCTTATACTGTAGGTTATAGGCTTACTTCTTGTATAATAACAATTCCCAGACATCACAGGAGGTTCAAATGCTGACCAAAATATGTTTATTACACGTTCACATCATCAAAACTAAATGAATAGTTAGTTATAAGAAATATGTGCAAGAATATGAAAAGAGTTACTATAATTTTATTTTCATACGTAATTACTCGCGTGGGGTCTTCCAGGCCTGGTCACTGCTCTCCACTGAGTACCTTACTTGGCAACAATAAGCCAACTACTGAACTGAGCTCTCCTTCCCACTACATGAAGCTATTGCATGTGTCAAGGTCACACGTAGTCACTTCGAGAAAATATAACAATTTAAAAAGGGAGTGGGGCCTCAAAGACCCCGCGCGAGTAATTAAAGGTTAAGTATCAAAAGGATTGCCGTACACGAAGAAAAACACGAATATAACTGGCCAGATACTATCTAATATATTACCGTATACCTTATCTTCACTACAATTCTACTGAAATGTGGTTATGTGATTATTTCACACGGCTTCACATATTTCACACTAAAATGCACAAACACACGTATAAACAACTTATAATAACACATTAAACACTTATTTACACCAACAATATATACTTTGTCTCTGCTATTCCACGATTCTCAACACGCGGCACTGCAAAGCGTCTGTATATCGATGTCGTTCCAGTCTTCCCTGCTTTATCAAAGTTAATATTACAAGATTATCTTCCCAATTTCTACAAGATTTTCACCATTATCTAGTTAAAATGAAATCTATCGGATCCCGTTGTATCCTCTCGACAGTTATGGTTATCAGACTGAGAAATGCTCAAGATCTTTAGTCCGCATCGGACACCATGCGCATCTCGTCCGGTCCATTCAAAATCACGCAGCAGAGTGCCTCTTCTAAGCGGCACGCTACTTCTCCCTGCACACTAGCTTTCCAGGTACGGTGTTAGGGGAACCCCATCATTAGTGGTGCAATATCCTGTCATGTATGGCTGCATTTATTGGTTACGATAGATCATTAGGAATATGTCTTCTTTAATTCTCGTCCACAGCAGAACTTAAATTTGATTCCAAACTGCCCCTCGGTAGATTTAGTTAATTTTGGAAGGCATTCATACGAGCGTCCATATTTAATTCTCCCCCAATCACTTCGAACTTGCTGTGCTCCTATTCGCTACTCAGAAATGTTGCCAACTTATGATCTGAGTACCTCGATCACACACCTCTCTCACGATAGCGTAGAATATTCCATGACTTCCATATTACGTCATCAAATGACCCTGACACGTGGACCTTAGCTCCAAGCTTGGGCAAGCGAAGTTGCACCATAGCCGGCCTTCAATATGACTATAATCCATTTCCCTGTACCTTTCTATAATTTACCATATTTTAAGACAATGATATGGACCATTTGGGTTCAGTAGTATTAGTCACCACCTCTATCTGGACATTATCTTTGTAACCAACAATCTATACATACTTCTGACTGAACACGTCTTCTGTTTGAAGATCCACACATACATACTCACCTTGTTCATTAATTATTCTTGGAAGGTCCCACTTGGAACCTGTTTCTGCCTTAATATACCTATATATACACTTCCATTTTTCACTAAAATTTGTATGACTGCTAATATGCTTCCCATCATGTTATCCTTAGCTGCCTTCTTTGCTATATCCAATTTCCTAGTAAGTTGCGTCAATTTCTCCTTACTTACACAGCCATTTCTAACTCTATTTCTTTCCTATCTGCACTTCCTTCTTAGTCTATTTATTTCTCTATTATAATAATGTCGGTGTTTACCATCCCTTACCACATTTAAAGGTACAAAGCAGGCTTTAGGCACTTTAAAAAAAGTAAATATGATCGGTAGAAAATGAAAATCAATTTTCACATTCCTTAACAATTGCCTTAAACCCATCCCAGAGTCTGTTAACATTTTTATTTACCGTTTTCTACCTATCATATTCACTTTTGAAAAGTACCTAATGCGTGCTTTATCAGCCATATGGTACTGCCTAATAGTCCTGTTTTTAAGTCATTCCTTCCTATCACATTTATTCTTAACTACGACAAAAACAGCTGCATGATCAGTAATACCATCTATTACTTCGGTTTCTCTATAGAGCTCATCTGGTTTTACCAGCACCACGTCCAGGACATGTTTCCTTCTAGTTGACTCCATCACTTTCTGAATCGGTTGCCCCTCCCATATTATTTCCCTTTTGTTGGTCATGCTTCCTGTCCTTCGCATTACTTTCCCAATCGACATTGGTAAATTGAGATCTCGCACTACAATCACATTCCTTTCCATGTCCTTTCCCACACAGCTGATTATCCTATCAAATAATTCTCAATCCGTGTCAGCGCTACCCCCTCCCGGTCTGTACACTCCAAAGATATCAAGTTGCCTAATATCTTTAGAAATGAGCCTTACACCTAGAATTTTATGTTTCACATCTCTTAACTTTTTCGTAACTTACAATGAATACTCCCCCTCCCACCATTCCTATCCTATCTCTAGGCCGCCCCATTTCCCTGAATGTACCTCCCTATTACCCTTCCAAGCAAATTTCCTTAAACGTACCACTGCGGTTGAAGTGAAGGACCTATCTGTGTCGACGCGACGTAAAAGAAACTGTAAATAATAATAATAATAATAAAATAATAATAATAATAATAATAATAATAATAATAATAATAATAATAATAATAATAATAATAATAATAATAATAATAATAATTGTACCGGACGGTACACCTCCACAATGCAAATTCTAATATTGCGCCCGTTTAAACTCCTCTACTTGAGAACGCCTGAACTTTAACAAACTATATTAATTCTATGGTTTCTCAAAAGATGTCACCACAGTAAATTTGGTAATTTTGAAGTGTTTGAACGGTGTCTATTTCGACTTGTGTTTGTTTCCTCCGGATCAAGAAATGTGGACGTTCTCTAACAGATGTCTCTACAAAAACTATTATAACGCACTCTGGTGTAAAGGAATGAACTGTCCTGAAGAAATTTAACTTTAATAAGTTTTTTTCCTTAAATTTTGTTCTGTGGTTTGAGAGTTGGCAATGTTAATCCTTTCTTTCCGCCTGTTTTGAAATTAGCCAATCCCGAATTTCTTAAATTAATTTTCGGCCAATCGGGGCTTTCTTCCCCAACCTGCTCTGTGGCTGTGTTCTGTAACCAATAAAATTGCTGTGGGTGTGTCTTATCATTCATGAAAGATCTCGAATGTTCCACGAGGGTATATAAACTGCTGATTGTCTTGTCTCGGGGCCACTTCAGTAACATCTCTCCTAGTGTGATTATGTAGCAGGGGGCGGGAAGCGCCTCTTTCTTCGGGCAGCAGTTCATCCATAAGGTAATGGCCATTTAATAACTTCATTTCTCGCTAGCTCAGCAGTTTAACCCTCGGGGCAGGTTCGAATCTTTTCGCATGTAACCTATCTTTAAAATGTAATAGACACTTGGTAAATCTTCGTCTCTTAAACTATAAATTGGGATAGAGAGTGCTATACCCTCTCGAGCTCCCACTCCTATTGTTTTGAGGTGACTTTGTTTTCACAACCGTTTCTTCCTTTCTTAATGTAATAAAGTCTTCTTATACAAGGCACCTCTTTAGTATGGGATTAGCCCTTGTGTATGCGGCCTAGTGCCAAGTAGGTTTTAAAAGTGTATTAGGAGTGCAAGTTACGCCTCCAGTCAAGTTGGTATTTTGGGCCATGTAATTAACCTGCTTCTTTACTGAATAGGCCCAGTAGGTTGGGTATTTATTGTATTCATTACCCCTGTTCTTGGTATGCCTTGAGGGCAGTTTGAAGTATAGTTTATTGTGGCCTTTGATGGGCTTGAACCTTGAGAGCGGGTTTGCTCTTTCTTAAATTTGGTTTCTGTGTGCCTCGAGGAGGCTTAATATGGTAATCAGGAGCCAGTGCTCCTTGGCATGATTGGGGTTTTCTGCCCCTTTGTTTGAACTTGGTATATAGGTAAAGTTGGGCTTATAGCTCAAGGTTCGTGAGTGTCGGGCTCGAAGCCCAAATTTTGTAATGAACTAAAATTGTACTTTCTTAATTTGTTGATCTGCTACTTGGTACCTGTTATATTCTATTATTTATTTATCTTGAAAAGAAAATATAACCTTCGTTAAAGTTTTAAATTAACTTTAATTTCGTAAGTTGAGACCTATTCCACCCAGCACCTTCTTTCACCTCTGCTGTTCCACAGATACCTTGGAACAATAATAATAATAATAATAATAATAATAATAATAATAATAATAATAATAATAATAATAATAATAATAATAATAATAATAATAACTCATACTGTTATACGATACGCGTGACTGAGTGGCAGTGGCGGTTGCATTAATGAGCAAAGCAACAGGATTATTAATCCGTCAATCAATCACTACTGATCTTCATTTAGGGCAGTCGTCCAAGTGGAAGACTCCCTATCTGTTATTTTCCTAGCCTTCTCAAAAATTGATTGTACCGGGCGAGTTAGCCGTGCGGTTAGGAGCGCACAGCTGTGAGCTCGCATCCGGGAGATAGTGGGTTCGAACCCCACTGTCGGAATCCCTGAAGATGGTTTTCCGTGGTTTCACATTTTCACACCAGGCAATTGCTCGGGCTGTACCTTAATTAAGGCCGCTGCTGCGTCCTTCCCATTCCGAGGCCTTTCCTCTCCCATCGTCGCCGTAAGACCTATCTGTGTCAGTGCTACTTAAAAAATGGAAAAATAATTATTGCGAATAAATTGGAAGTTTAATGAAATTTCCCTTAGTAAGTTATTCCAATCCCTAACTCCCTTTCCTATAAACGAATACTTGCCCCAGTTTGTCCTGTTGAATTCCAACTTGATCCCATATTGTGATCTTTCCTACTTTTAAAGACACCACTCAAACGTATTCGTCTACTAACGTTTTTCCACGCCATCTCTCCGAGCAGCTCGTCTCCTTTCTCCCAAGTCTTCCCAGCTCAAACTTTGCAACAATTTTGTGACGCTACTCATTTGCCGGTAATCACGCAGAACAAATCTAGGTGCTATTCCTTCAGATTTTTCCCAGTTCTTTAATCAAGTAATCACTCACTGATCATAATCGGGAAAAGAGTTAGCGCTCGAAGGATGATCGTGTCTGCTAAAGAAGGAGAAGTTTATTGAATTGTAGGAAAATCAGCAGATCCCTCATACCGTAGTAGTTATAACCGCCAAGTTAGAAAGAGAAGAACACTGATTAACACGGTCCGGTGAGAAAAAATATTTACTTCAATCCGTAATAGCTACTCCTGCATTCTTGTAGAATCACTGAACTGAAGGCTAGTTTAAAGCAAGCCATTAACCGCGGCGAATATAACTGATAATCCGAAAACAGCATGATCTGTATTACATAAGTTATTTCAGATACAAATGTACTGTATATGAGGTTGATAACTGACCAAGTTTGTTAGCATTTAGTAATCTCTAGCTCTATTTCAGCTTATGAATATTGTAATAATATGACTGGTAACTGGATGCTGTAGGATAGGCATGAAACGTGTGCAATCTACGGTAGTAGAGTTTGGGGCGCATGAAGTAGGTAAACGGTGGGGACAGATAACAAATGCGGTAGCTACGTGCATAACATTCAAACTAGAAATGTTAGCACACGGAGGTTTTGGACGTAGTAAGGCTGAGGATCAGTATTTATTCGTGAGGGTAGCAAGTTTGTATCCCTTAATGTTTCAGCATGGACAAACGAGAACTCGGAATAACAGTATTGTACATTGCTCGAAACATAAATACTAAATTCTGACTGAATATTATTCTAACGAAATTTACCGCCATTTACTCGCTGATGTCTCTCCCGTAACATTGTACAACAATGAACATTTTGCGCCATTTGATTGCTAAACGAGCTGAAACAATATTATTTGTACCATGTAAATGACAAGTAACAATTATATTTTTGTACTAGCTGACGTATTCGTGCTTCGCTACGGAATTCTGCATTGTATACGTAATTCTATGTTAGGTAGTGTACACGTTGTGAGCAAGATTGTATTAAATTGCACAGCTCTTAATGTTACCCTAAAAACGCGACGGGGAACTCTCCAAACGCCTTTTCTCATATGACGACCGGATTAGGGAATTTTCATTGTAATCGTAGGCCTGCTTGCCTAGCATCAGCCACAATAAGGTTGGGAATTTCTCATTATAATGGCGGACACTCACTCTCCAATTGCTTTTTTACATCATAAGAAAGACTGCCTTAGTGTTTTCCCAACTGAAATGAACATAGATCATTACTATGACATCAATAGGAACGGCGCGATTGAAAGCAATGTTTTCATATGAAATACTCGATCAAATGAAAAACCACACATTTTCTCACTTTTAACGAACAGTACTACCCTGCTGATCTAACAGTCCAAAGTCTCAGAGCAGGAATGTCCAAGCTACAGACAGCCGTGATCCGTGAACACCCTTCGTCTTTTTTTTCGGTGGCGCGAGGGGGGTTCTAATAGTGGAGAGTTCCAGGGCAAAAACTGTGCTCTTTACTAATCATTTTCTAGGAGTACCCGATGAGTCGAAAACTCTCAGTTCACTACACTGGCGGCGGAAAAATCTAATCAATCAATCAATCAATCAATCAATCAATCAATCAATCAATCAATCAATCAATCAATCAATCAATCAATCAATCAATCAATCAATCAATCAATCAACACTGATCTGCATTTAGGGCAGTCGCCCAGGTGGCAGATTCCCTATCTGTTGCTTTCCTAGCCTTTTCCGAAATGATTTCAAAGAAATTGGAAATTTATTGAACATCTCCCTTGGTAAGTTATTCCAATCCCTAACTCCCCTTCCTATAAATGAATATTTGCCCCAGTTTGTCCTCTTGAATTCCAACTTTATCTTCATATTGTGATCTTTCCTATTTTTATAGACGCCATTCAAACCTATTCGTCTACTAATGTCATTCCACGCCATCTCTCCGCTGACAGCTCGGAACATACCACTTAGTCGAGCAGCTCCTCTTCTTTCTCTCAATTTTTCCCAACCCAAACATTGCAACATTTTTGTAACGCTACTCTTTTGTCGGAAATCACCCAGAAAAAATCGAGCTGCTTTTCTTTGGATTTTTTCCAGTTCTTGAATCAGGTAATCCTGGTGAGGGTCCCATACACTGGAACCATACTCTAGTTGGGGTCTTACCAGAGACTTACATGCACTCTCCTTTACATCCTTACTACAACCCCTAAACACCCTCATAACCATGT
Source organism: Anabrus simplex (assembly GCF_040414725.1). Classification (NCBI taxonomy): domain Eukaryota; kingdom Metazoa; phylum Arthropoda; class Insecta; order Orthoptera; family Tettigoniidae; genus Anabrus; species Anabrus simplex. The sequence goes on from NC_090271.1 coordinate 328,314,182, forward strand.
GCAGAGATCGGTACCCTTTATTTACAATCCCATTTATGTGATTACCCCAATGAAGATCTTTCCTTATATTAATACCTAGATACTTACAATGATCCCCAAAAGGAACTTTCACCCCATCAACGCAGTAATTAAAACTGAGAAGACTTTTCCTTTTTGTGAAACTCACAACCTGACTTTTAACCCCGTTTATCAACATACCATTGTCTGCTGTCCATCTCACAACATTTTCGAGGTCACGTTGCAGTTGCTCACAATCTTGTAACTTATTTATCACTCTATAGAGAACAACATCATCCGCAAAAAGCCTTACCTCCGATTCCACTCCTTTACTCATATCATTTATATATATAAGAAAACATAAAGGTCCGATAATACTGCCTTGAGGAATTCCCCTCTTAATTATTACAGGGTCAGATAAAGCTTCACCTACTCTAATTCTCTGAGATCTATTTTGTAGAAATATAGCAACCCATTCAGTCACTCTTTTGTCTAGTCCAATTGCACTCATTTTTGCCAGTAGTCTCCCATGATCCACCCTATCAAATGCTTTAGACAGGTCAATCGCGATACAGTCCATTTGACCTCCAGAATCCAAGATATCTGCTATATCTTGCTGGAATACTACAAGTTGAGCTTCAGTGGAATGACTTGGAAGCAAAGTTTTCCTCCAAGCCTTAGGAGAAACACCCTCTTCACTGTTAATTTGGAATAAAATGAATGCAGATTTTAATAAAAGTGAAGAGGAAGACGCTTTTCTTAAGAAACTGCTCTATTCAGGGTTTAATTTTGAATTCTTCCTTTTCATTCGTGTCAGAAGTATCAACTTTACTTACAGATATTTAAAAAACATCATGTCTATATTCCTACTATACAAATATACAGGTCTATTATACAATTACAGATAAAGCAACAATTCTAGAGTTAGATGATTCTTGCCCAGTATTGGGCGACGTCAGTAGCGTTCGGGGAGGCTGCAATCAATGTTTTCATAGTGCACATTGAAGTACATAAAACATGCTGACATAGATGTTGGATTGTCTGCTGCTCTCCGCAATCACGAAGTGATGAATCACTTGAGAAACCTCACTTCCGCAAATTTACTTTTGTTCTGCCGACTTCTGTATGGAGTCTGTTAAGGGCTTTCGATACTGTCCAGTTCTCCTGGTGTCCACATGGAAGTCTTTCCTTCGGCTCTATCCAGTTAGAAAGGTATCTTAGAACAGTTAGAAAGGTGGTTGATTCTTTCTGTCCACATTTTGACCCTAGCATTCTCTGCTTTCCCCTCAAGGTTAATTGATGTGCGGAGAAAACATTTTTCTAGATTTTAGCCTCTGTGTGGCTGGGTGGTACCTATAGAGAGGATGTGCTTCTGAAGAAGATGATTGGAGCCTTTCTTTGTTAGCTGCTACCGCCCTACGAATCTCACTGGGAGCAATACCAGCTAACGTTGGACCTTCTCAATGGGTGTAGGTTTCAAACATCCAGTATCTACCAGTCAATATGACCCAATTTGTAGTTATTTAGTGAACTGTGTTGCTAAAAATTTGGAATAGGCCTAAATTTTAATTCTAGACCAGGTCATACTACCACTACTACTAATACTCTTACTACTACTAAATGAGCCTCTGCCTTAAGTTTGAACACTGCTCATTCAGAACAGCGCGTCAAAGTAAGGATTGAATAGCTGGAATACTATGATGAACCAGTGTGTTAGGTACCAGCAGTATCAGGAAATGTATGAACCAGAGGTATGGTATGCTAAAGAAGAAAGTTTTCTTAACTCCCCTGCTATATCCGGCCAATATTCAGCCAGTCTGTTATACTCGGTTGGCAGCAGTAACCCATCTATCTGAGTTGAGTGGCAGCATAAGGGACAAAGATCATCACAACAAACAATGGTCAATGTAATGTTATTGTTGATCAATGCTTTCGATATTGTAGGTGTTCACATTTAGTTTTCTTCCGATTCTGAAATGCCACTCTTATCATAGTCGGTACGGTAAAATTGAATAAAATGTAAATGATCTGAAATTGTATTCTCTGCTTTTGTTATGCAGTGCAGTACTTTACGATAGGACCAATAACATAGCTACAAGTATTTGAAAATTAAATTTTGGGCGCCTTCCCCTAAACTAAAATTTCATCCAGGGTGAATAAAACTGTTTATCGCTTAGAGTGTAGTTTCATATTCCCCGACTGTATATACCGATTTTCATTAAATTCTGTTAACCCGTTTCCTCGTGGATCGGCGTTGATATGGACTTAGCAAAAAAACCACATTCGTGAATATATGTGTTGTAGCCGGTACGGTAAAAATGTTTAGGACATAAATGATCGGACATTCAACTCTATATAACTTCAGTTTTGTAGTATTTACCGATAGGACTACTAATATTGTAAATATTTGAGAATTACATTTTAGGCCATCCCCTAAAATACCATTTCACTCAACGTGAATAAAATGATTTATAGCCTAGATTGTAGTGGCTCATCCCCCGACTTTACATTCCAATTTTCATTAAATTCTCTTAATCCGTTTTCTTGTGATGCGTGTACATACATACTGCCTCTTTCCTACCGGGCATAGATCAGCCGGAGAACGAGAGTCCCGAGGGTGGACCGTTCGTTGTCTGGCTTTACTTATTTTCGAAGGCAGGGTAAGAGATAAGGACTAGCGACAATAACACAAGAATATAAAACTACAGGTTCTGACATTAATTATAAACTAAAACATTTAACAATAACAAATTTAATTAACCATCTTGATGAGAAATTAAGTTTCTTCTCTGCCAATTCTTCTTAACAGCACATAATCTCCACTATTCTCGGTCGACAATGCTGCTGTAAGTATACATAATTTCATTATCCTACTTTTGGCTCAACGAAATAATAACAAAATAAAATGTTTTTAGGAGGACCTCCTCTCAATAATGATATTATTCTTTATAAGTTAAAAGAAAGTGAAAATTGTCAGATTCCTATTTATCTTGAATGTCGAATGACAACGTAAAGTCACTCTTAGGTATTTGACACTTCTAAAGAAAATTTTGACGCCATTAGCTTTACAAAATTAAATAGTGAACCAGGTCCACGGAAATGATCCTTCCTTATTCATTACCGTGTGACACTCTGAATCTTACTTTACTTAAATACCAAATAAAATCCACTATAGATTTAAATTTCAAAAAGTTATGCCAACACAAACAACGACGCAGACAATCAGGTCTCAACGTAACGAACACGTGGTCAGGTCAAAATCATGGTCAAAGAAAATATCACGATGCATTGAAATAATATCAATCACACGCACCATTCACACTAAGGCACGCGAGAATTATTTACACTATTTACAACGAATTCTAGCCTTTTGAATATTAAATTTTGATTTTAATCCTAATATTTGAAATTTCTCGATGACGGTATCGGGCAAAGAAAAATATTTTACGTCCCTCAGGAATGTGATGAAGTCTGGACAATCACCTAGTTAAAGAAGATGAAATTTACAACGTTGATCACGATAATATCGGCGGTTGATGTCTGAAGAAATTCGTCGACTACCGAAATGGACATAGAACAGGTCAAATATAAGCGTTCGCCTTCATGGTTCATGAGTCATGACATTATTATTATTACTCAACTCACGTCTATCATTTAACTCGCGCTCCACTTGAAGAAATTACGTTCAACAACACGTATTCTCGAAAATAAGACTCAATAAATGGATTCACAAGTCACAAACACACAGTAAATAATCCATCCTCAAATCAGTAAAATATAATAAATGATCCGACGAGAATCTGCCATATTCCAGGCTCATATTCACCCTAATTGAGCACACATTAACATCCTACACACAAGATCAAGCAATATTTAAACTCATGACCCTTATTCATTTATTTAACCCGAGATGAAAATTCATTATTATTATTATTATTATTATTATTATTATTATTATTATTATTATTATTATTAGATGTGCGAGATCTAAATTTCGCGGAAACTGGGATTCGACAATATGTCAGATGACACTAACACGCCTTAAACCACACTTGAAGAAACTCTTACATAGAAATCCGGCGTAACAACATGCCGTTAATCTGTCCCACACGACTTCCAAAAATATATTTTCAAAAAATTAAATTGTTAATTATATGTGAGGACACTGATTTTTAAACACACTAGACTGTTAAATAGGACAGCTAGAATAATCGTAGAAGACACACACACGTTCTAGCTAAACTAATAGAGGTCAATAATCATCCACACACAAAATGACAAAACTACCATCTCCCATATGAAAGAAGAGTGAAAATATTCACATCTACTGCAAGACTAGAAGGAATATTACCACTAATGAATAAGAAATTATTATTTCTACAAAGATGAGAAGATAAACATTAGTAAAGTGTACTTAAATGAATGATGGAACTGGATCTTCGCCGATGGTCTGCAACATGTGATGAGTTATCTGCCGGGGGTCGCTATCTCCCCATGCCGGAGATAGCCTACATTTTTAGCCGATCATCGTAACCTCGATGTTCCAAATAAAGTTGCGGCAGGCTTCCTCCTCACAATGTAACAGCATCCTGAGACACTCGTTCCAACAAGTGGCTACTTTCTTTCTTCTTCTCGTGGAGTAGAGACTGAAACTAACAAACAGTTTTAAAATATGCTTCACACACACACGCGCGATGAAATTAATGGTGGAAAAATACGTAACTTGTTGTAAAGAAATCTACCAGGCTCGTTGATCCAACTATAAGCAAAGGGTGGCTGGTTTTACTGTCAAATAATTGATTTAAGAAGTAACCATCCCGGAGTAGACAGTGAATATCGCGTCGAAGTTCGCAGCACAACACAGCAAATTAAGAGCACAGCCGAAGATTCGAAGATCAGAGAACGTAGAGAGCGTTTCTTCTGGAAACACGGGTTTTTATGCATATCCAGGGAAAGGGGTGTGGCACTATAATTGTCCGTAATTGGTCGACGTCTAGCGTTCAATTCTCGAAAGTACTTATACCTGAGATTTGACATGTGCTGTCCGCGTGTCCAGGTGACCTTGGCCTGCTCCCTCAGTGTGTCACGTAAGCCAGCTGATAGCTCCGCAGAGAAAAGATCAATACATTTATCCCCTGCCAATAAGACCGGTTTTGAACTGTTGGAGCTGTCTTTGTAATACAAGGCTGGAGAACATCGCTCGCGCTAATGAAATAAAATCTTATACACGCAGATACAATAAATGCTTATTGTAGGCCAAATTTGAAGGGGACAATACATACAGACAGGCAGACAGACAGATAGACAGACAGAAATTACGGAAAAGTTAAAATTGCATTTCCTAGTTACTGTAGGCATGATCGATACAGTAATACCATTCTTTTCAAATTATGAGCAATGCACAGACAAAACTCTTATCTATATATATAAAATAACTTGTCCTGACTGACTGACTGACTGACTGACTGACTGACTGACTGACTGACTGACTGACTGACTGACTGACTGACTGACTGATTCATCATCGCCGAGCCAAAACTACTGGACATAAAGAAATGAAATTTTGCGGATATATTCATATTAAGATGTAGGTGCTCGCTAAGAGAGGATTTTTGGATATTCCATCGCTAAGGGGGTGAAAAGGGGGGTGAAATTTTAAAATGAGTGTATCCATATCTCAAAACTTTAAAAGTTTACAGATGTAAAAATTGGTATTTAGAATCTTCTTTAAAATTAAGGAAACACGTATTTTTTTATTTTCAGAAAATCCCAATAGGAGGGGTGAAAAAGGGTGAAAATGGGGGAAAATGGGTTGAATGCCTTTAATCAGGATACCGGTACTTATATCTCAGAAACTGAAGATATTACAGACCTGAAAATTGGTACATTTGATCTCTTTTAAAAATAAAGAAACACGTATTGTTTGTTTTTAGAAAATCCAATTAATGGGAGGGTGAAAATGGGGGGATTTTTAAAATGAGTGATTCTATATCTCCAAACTTTTAAAGTTTGCAGATGTAAAAATGGGTATTTAGAATCGTCATTAAAAATAAAGAAACACGTATTTTTTTGTTTTCGGAAAATCGCAATAGGAGGAGTGAAAAGGGATGAAAAAGGGGTCGAATGCATTTCATGAATCTACTTATATTTCAGAACCTGAAGATATTACAGACCTGAAAATTGGTGTTTGGGATCTCCTTTAAAAATAAAGAAACACATATTTTTGTTTGTGGAAAATCCGATTAATGGGGGGGGGGGGTGAAAAGGGGGTGTTTTTTTAAAGTGGGTGTATCTATATCTCAAATATTTTAAAGTTTATAGATGCAAAAATTGGTATTTAGGATCTCCTTTAAAAATAAAGAAACACGTATTCTTTTGTTTTCGGAAAATCCCAATAGGAAGGGTGTAAAAGGGTTAATAATGGGTTGAATGCCTTTAATGAGGCTACTTATATTTCAGAACCTGAAGATATTACAGACCTGAAAATTGGTATTTTGGATCTACTTTAAAAGTAAAGAAACGCGTATTTTTTCGTTTTTGGAAAATCCAAATATTGGGGGGTGAAAAGGGGGGTGAATTTTTTAAAATGAATGTGTCTACAACTTAAAACTTAAAAATTTACAGATGTAAAAATTGGTAGTTCGAATCTCCTCTAAAAATAAAGGAACATGTATTTTTTGTTTCCTGTAAATCCTAATAGGAGGAGTGTAAAAGGGTGAAAAATAGGTTGAATGCCTTTAATGAGGATACATATATCTCAGAAACTAAAGATATTACAGACCTGAAAATTGGTGTTTGGGATCTCCTTTTAAAAAAAAGAAACACGTATTTTTAGTTTTTGGAAAATCCAATTAATGGCGGTTAAACAGGAGTGACAAATTGGGGTGAATTTTTTGAAAGACTATATCCACAGAATATCTTGGAAACGTAAAATATTACAGACGTAAAAAGTGGGTGTTTGGAATCTCCTGTAAATGTAAAGAATCATAGGTGATTTGTTTTTGGAGTCTCCGCTTAAGGGGAACTCAAAAGGGGTGAAATTTTAAAATGAGAATTTTTACAGTATATCTAAAAAAACTTAACATGTTACAGAAGTGAAAAATGGTATTTTTTATCTCTATTAAACATAAAGAAACGTGTATTTTTAGTTTCCGGAAATACCACTCGGGTGGAAGGGGGGGGGGTAATAGTGACTGAAAATGGTGTTGAATTCTTTTAATTAGCCTACTGATATCTCAAAAATGAAGATGTTACAGACGTGAAATTTGATATTTACAATCTGCTTTAAAAGTAAAGAAACACGTATTCTCGGAAAATCCCTTGAAGGCGGGGGGGGGGGGTAGTGAAAGAATTGAAAAATTAATTGACTTAATTCTATGAGAATACATACATCTAATAAATATAAAGTTGTTACAGACGTGAAAATTCGTATTTGGATCTCCTTTAAAAACAAAGAAAAACGCATTTGTTGGGGAAACCATCTTGGAGGGCGGGAGTGTAAAGGAGTTGAATTCCTTTCATGAGGACACATAAATCAAAAACTCTGAAGAAGTTAGAGTCGTGATAATTGGTATTTAGAAGATCCTTTACTATTAAAGAAACAAGTATTTTTTGAGGGGAAAATTCACTTCTGGGGGGGGGGGGAGTATTGTGAAATGAAGTGAAAAAAGTAAATTATTTTTATGGGGATATTTATATCTCAAAACTGAAGGTAATAGACGTGAACATTGGTGTTTGGAATCTCACTTAAACATAAAGAAACAAGCATTATTTTAATTTTTTTTTTTTTTTGGGGGGTGGCGGTAAATAAACTTAACGGCGGTGGGGTGTAGAAGGAGGTGTATCCAATTGATTTTACTGTTATTAATGTACTTATAAGTATCCTCCGTTGCTCAGGCGGCAGCGCGCCGGCCTCTCACAGCTGGGTGCCGTAGTTCAAATCCTGGTCACTCCATGTGACATTCGTGCTGGACAAAACGGAGGCGGGACAGTTTTTTCTCCGGATACTCCGGTTTTCCCTGTCATCAGCCATTCCAGCAACACATAATAGTAATAATAATAATAATAATAATAATAATAATAATAATAATAATAGTATTCCGGACCGTCGTCAAATGTGCGGACCACGCTGGTAACGGCTCCTGGACAAATGACTAAGAATGCAGTCCGGCCGCGGGTTCAGTGCCGCCAAGGCACCCAATATGACACCACGCCGGATCTCCTGAAGGATTTTATCCATATTAAAAATGATTATAGGAAAAGATGGCAAAGATTTACGGATCCAACTGACCGGGAGGAATACCTGAGCCTAGCTCGGGAAGTACGAAATCAATTGCTGGAAAGGAAGATTGAAAAATGGGAGGAAACGTGCCGTGAAATAATAGAAAACCAGTCAGATCGAGAATTTTGGTGGATTCTCGCAGAAAACGAGTCAGTTCGCGAATTTCGGCGGATTATATATCTAAAACAATAAGCATTCAATTATAAATTTCAGTATAATACTGTAGCGAAGCACGGGTATCTTGCTAGTTTTATATATAGATGGATGGATAATACTCTGCTGTGTAAGAATTTCTCATGTTTAAGATAGGAGTTTCTCTATGTATAACCCTTCTTTGACACGTCGTAATCTTAATCTTTTTCAACGCTACTTTTACAAGTTTGTGTGTGATCAGCAGAGCATCCGGACTCAATTTATTGCTTGGATGCAACTCATTGGTCGACGTGGAAGTTCCACTAAGATATTCGGCTTCGGAACACTTGGCTCTGTAATAGAAGATATCAAACACAAGCAAACTTTCAGTTATATATTGATGCTGACATCGTGATTATAGCCCCCCTGTTATAAGTCTTATCCGAATCTCTTAATTCTCAGAAACCTCACACGCAATATCAGACCGTGCGTCTCGACAGATTCCAGTGGAGTCCGAATCTATTAAACAGATTGTACTACTTCGGCCTTGAGGGGTCTTGAGTGCATTTTCCGACATATGTATTAGGTATACTGCACAGATGTGTTGAAAGTAGTGGTACTTTGTGGAACGGCATCGAGCTGGCCAGAATGAGATCTGCACACGACGGTGTGATTAGTTTTCGAGTAGTAGGAACTTAGGCTTCTTGTATCGGAATCCATCAGTATCTAACAATGGCCATGGAGGATTCCATTGTTCGACATGTGGGGAAAGTGGGTGGAGGAAAGAGAACCAGCGTAGAGTGTTTTCCAGGAATTAGGTTAAAGCAGATGTTGGTGAAAGTAGAAGAGAAGGAGGAGGGAAAGGAGAAGGTGGCAGTGTTTCACGTTGGTACTAACAACGTAAGACAAGAAAGTGTAAGTACCAACATAGTTGGGGATGTGTGGGATCTGGTAAATGCAGCACGGGTAAAATTTAAAGAAGCGGAGATTGTTATCAGTGGAATAATGTATAGGAGGTAATCATAATTTCGTGTGGCTATTTCTAGCCGAGTGCAGCCCTTGTAAAGCAGACACTGCGATGAGGGTTGGCGATATCTGCCATGTGTATGTAACTGCGGAGATAGTGTTATGTGTGGGGTGTGAGTTGAAGGGACGCTAGGGACGGCACATAATACTGACTGAAAGGTGACTGGGGATTTAAATGAGACTATGGTGTGGGTATGTGAGAAGCTGGGAGTGAGATTTCTAGATCCTAATGGGTGGGTAGGAGATAGGGATCTGCGCTCAGATAGCCTTCACTCAAAGCGCAGTGGTACATGTAAGTTAAGAAACTTGTTTGTAAGGGTTGTAGGGAGGTACATTCAGAGAAATGGGGTGGCCTGGGGAGAACTGATAAGAGTACAGAGAAATGGAAATCAAGTAGGGATGACATGAAAATTTTAGTGCTCATCTGTAAAAGTATTATAAAAAGCAGTAAAATAAGGAAATTTAATTGATATGTACTTACCAGATATTTTAATATGAGCTGAATCATGGCTAAGAAATGATATAATGGGTGCAGAAATATTCTCACAGATCTGAAGTGTGTATCGTAGAGATAGGATATGAATGGTCGGAGGGAGAGTACTCATTCTGGTGAAAGAAGAATTTGTAAGTTACGGAAAAGTTAAAGATGACAAACGAGAAATTCTACGTGCAAGATTCATCTCTAAAGATAATGGGCAACTTGATGTCTTTAGAGTGTAGAGACCGGGGAAGGGTAGCACTGACGCTGATTCAGAATTATTTGATAAGGTAATCAGCTATGTGGGAAACGATATGGAAAGGAACGTGATAGTAGCGGGTGATCTCAATTTACCAAATGTCAACTGGGAAGGTAATGCGAACGACAGGAATCATTACCAAAAAATGGCAAATAAGTTAATATGGGAGGGCATCTTTCAGAAAGTGATGAAACCAAGTAGAGGAAAGAATATTCTGGGTGTAGTGCTGGTAAACCCAGATGAGCTCCAAATGTGAAAGAAAGGAAGGTATTCAAATTAGGACTATTAGGCAGTACCATGTGGCTGATAAAACAGGCATGAAGGAGTTTTCAAAAAGTAACTATGAACGGTGGAAAACGGTAAATAAAAATATTAACAGACTATGGGATGGGTTTAAAGCAATTGTTGAGGAATGTGAACATGGGCTTGTACCTTTAAAGGTGGTAAGGGATGGTAAAGATCCACTATATTATAACAGATAAATAAAGAGACTAAGAAGGAGGTGCAGGCTGGAAAGAAATAGAGTTAGAAATGGCTGTGAAGTAAGTAGAAATTGAAGGAACTTACTGGAAAATGAATCTAGCAAAGAAGTCAGCTAAGGATAACATGATGCCAAGCACAATGGGTGGTCATACAAATTTTAGTGAAGAATGGAAGAGTATGTATAGGTACTTGAAGGCAGAAACTGGTTCCAAGAAGAACTTTCTAGGTATCATTGATGAACAAGGAGAGTGTGTATGGTGTCGTCCTGATTGCGAACAGTACAGATTGCGAAGAAGTGGGTACCTGAAGGGGATGATTTGGGTTTGGCGCACATAAATGAGTCCAGATTGCGAACAAGTGGGAAATACCAAGATGCCCAACCCGCTTGACTAGAAATGTTGACTTGGATAAAGCAAAATTCTAATTTTACGGGCTGCAGAAAATTTAACCCTCAGTTGGTACACCAAGTTCTGGTACACACAATTGAAATACTAGGTAATACACAAAAAAAAAAGTTAAAAGCATGTTAGGAAAAACCCAGTTGTTTCCAAATAAACTGACTATTTCACTTCTTATGTGTTATTTTGAATAATAATAATAATAATAATAATAATAATAATAATAATAATAATAATAATAATCGTCTAATTTCTTGTCGATGCAACCACTCACTTCTTTCATTGGCATAATAATAATACCGGGCGAGTTCGGCGGCTGTGAGCTGGCATCCGGGAGATAGCGGGTTCGAACCACACTGTCGGCAGCCAGGAAGATGATTCTCCGTGGTTTCCAATTTTCACACCAAGCAAATGTTGGGGCTGTACATTAATTAAGGCCACGGCCGCTTCCTTCCAACTCCTAGGCCTTTTCTATCCCATCGTCGCCATAGGACCTATCTGTGTCGATGCGACGTAAAGCCACTAGCAACAAAAATAAATAGTAATAATACTAATACTACTACTACTACTACTAATAATAATAATAATAATAATAATAATAATAATAATAATAATAATAATAATAGTTGTACAGATAGGTACACCTCTACGCCAAACATTTAAATGTTGCGCCTAATAAAACTTCCTCTACAGGAGAAACACTGAACATGAAACTAGACCTACTTAAACTTTTACTCAGAAGAAGTCACTACCGAATATTTTGGTTATTTTGAAGTTTCCCGTACTGTATAAAATTCTACGTGTTTTTTTTACCATTTATCAAGAAGTTTGGACTTTCTTCAACAGATGTCACTACTAACAAACTTTGATCATGCACCCTGGTGCGAAGTGGAAGAACCTTTTGAAGAAATTTTGTATTCATAAGTTTCTTTTCCTCCTCTGCGAACCATGTGACCTTGCCGCGGTGGGGAGGCTTGCGTGTCTCAATGATGCAGATAGCCGAGCCGCAGGTGCAACCATATCGGATGGGTATCTGTTGAGAGACCAGACTATCGAATGGTTCATCGAAAGTGGGGTAGCAGCCTTTCGGTAGTTGCAAGGGCGGCAGTCTAGATGAGTGACTGATACGGCCTTGTAATAATACTCAACATGGCTTAGCTGTGTTGATACTGCTAACGGCTGAAAGCAACGGGAAACTACAGCCGTAACTAACTCCCGAGGACATGCAGCTCGCTCTGTATGAATGATGTACTGATGATGGCTTCCTCCCGGGTAAAATATTCCGGAGGTAAACTAGCCCTCCATTCGGAACTCCGGGTGGGGACTACACGAGAGGGGGCGATCATCAGGAAGATGGATACTGACATTCTGCGAGTCGGAGCGTGGAATGTTAGAAGTTTGAATCGTTGTGGCAGGTTAGAGAATCTGAAAAGGGAGATGGATAGGCTAAAGTTAGATGTAGTTGGTATAAGTGAAGTACGTTGGCAGGAAGAACAAGATTTTTGGTCAGGCGACTACCGAATTATCAACACAAAATCAAACAGGGGAAATGCAGGAGTTGGTTTAATAATGAATAAGAAAATAGGGCAGCGGGTAAGCTACTACGACCAGCATAGTGAAAGAATTATTGTCGTCAAGATAGACACCAAACCAATGCCCACCACAATAGTGCAGGTCTATATGCCTACTAGTTCAGCGGATGATGAAGAAATCGAAAGAATATATGAGGAGATAGAAGATTTAATACAATATGTAAAAGGTGACGAGAATTTAATTGTGATGGGAGACTGGAATGCAGTGGTAGGCCAAGGAAGAGAAGGTAGTACAGTAGGAGAATTTGGATTGGGACAAAGGAACGAAAGAGGAAGTCGGCTGGTTGAATTCTGCACTGATCATAATTTAGTACTTGCCAATACTTGGTTCAAACACCACAAACGACGGCTGTATACGTGGACGAGACCTGGAGACACTGGAAGGTATCAAATAGACTCCATTATGATTAGGCAGAGATTCAGAAACCAGGTGTTGGATTGCAAAACTTTCCCGGGAGCAGACGCCGACTCTGACCACAACTTGTTGGTCATGAAATGCCATCTGAAGTTGAAGAAATTGAAGACAGGAAAGAATGCAAAAAGATGGGATCTAGACAAGTTGAAAGAAAAGAGTGTGAGGGATTGCTTCAAGGAACATGTTGCACAAGGATTAAATGAAAAGGCTGAAGGAAACACTATAGAGGAAGAGTGGAGAGTCATGAAAAATGAAGTCAGTAGGGCTGCTGAAGAAATGTTAGGAAGGAAGAAAAGATCAACTAAGAATCAGTGGATAACTCAGGAGATACTAGACCTGATTGATGAACGACGAACATACAAGAATGCTAGAAATGAAGAGGGCAGAAAAGAATACACTCGATTAAGAAATGAAGTGGATAGAAAGTGCAAGGTAGGTAAGGAAGAATGGCTGAAGGAGAAGTGCAAGGATGTTGTAGGCTGTATGGTCCTGGGAAAGGTAGTTGCTGCATACAGGAAAATCAAGGAAACCTTTGGAGAAAGGAAATATAGGTGTATGAATATTAAGAGCTCAGATGGAAAGCCACTTCTAGGGAAAGAAGCAAAGCAGAAAGATGGCAGGAGCATATCCAACAGTTGTATCAAGGTAAAGATGTAGATAATTTGGTTCTGGAACATGAAGAGGCTATAAATGCTGATGAAATGGGAGACCCAATTTTGAGGTCAGAGTTTGACAGAGCTGTGAGTGACCTCAATAGGAACAAGGCACCTGGAATTGATGACATTCCCTCTGAATTACTGACTGCCTTAGGAGAAACCAGCATGGCAAGGTTATTTCATTTAGTGTGTAAGATGTATGTGACAGGAGAAGTCCCATCCGATTTTCGGAAGAATGTTGTTATACCTATTCCCAAGAAAACCGGTGCTGACAGGTGTGAAAACTACCGCACCATTAGTTTAGTATCTCATGCCTGCAAAATTTTAACACGTATTATTTACGGAAGAATGGAAAAACAAGTTGAAACTGAGTTGGGAGAAGATCAATTTGGCTTCAGAAGAAATGTAGGAACACGTGAAGCAATCCTGACTTTACGTCTGATCTTAGAGGATCGAATCAAGAAGGACAAGCCCACGTACACGGCATTCGTAGATCTAGAAAAGGCATTCGATAATGTTGATTGGACCAAGCTATTTATGATTCTGAAGACGGTAGGGATCAGATACCGAGAACGAAGAATTATCTACAATCTGTATAAAAATCAGTCTGCAGTGATAAGAATCGAGGGCTTTGAAAAAGAAGCAGCAATCCAGAAAGGAGTGAGGCAAGGCTGCAGTTTGTCCCCTCTCCTGTTCAATGTTTACATAGAACAGGCAGTAAAAGAAATCAAAGAGAAGTTTGGAAAGGGAATAACAGTCCAAGGAGAGGAAATCAAAACCTTGAGATTTGCCGATGATATTGTTATTTTGTCTGAGACTGCAGAAGATCTCGAGAAATGGCTGAATGGTATGGATAAAGTCTTGGGTAAGGAGTACAAGATGAAAATAAATAAGTCCAAAACAAATGTAATGGAGTGCAGTCGAACGAAGGCAGGTGATGCAGGAAATATTAGATTAGGAAATGAAGTCTTAAAGGAAGTAGATGAATATTGTTACTTAGGTAGTAAAATAACTAACGATGGCAGAAGTAAGGAGGACATAAAATGCAGACTAGCACAAGCAAGGAAGAGCTTTCTTAAGAAAAGAAATTTGCTCACTTGAAACATTGATATCGGAATTAGGATGATGTTTTTGAAGACTTTTGTGTGGAGCGTGGCATTGTATGGAAGTGAAACATGGACGATAACTAGCTCAGAAAGAAAGAGAATAGAAGCTTTTGAAATGTGGTGTTACAGAAGAACGCTGAAGGTGAGATGGATAGCTCGAATCACGAATGAAGGGATACTGAATCGAATTGGTGAGAGGAGATCGATTTGGCTAAATTTGACGAGAAGAAGAGATAGAATGATAGGACACATCTTAAGACACCCAGGACTTGTTCAGTTGGTTTTTGAAGGAAGTGTAGGTGGTAAGAACGGTAGGGGTAGACCAAGGTATGAATATGACTAGCAGATTAGAGCAGGTGTAGGATGCAATAATTACGTAGAAATGAAAAGGTTAGCACAGGATAGGGTGGCATGGAGAGCTGCATCAAACCAGTCTATGGAGTGATGACTCAAACAACAACAACAACAACAACAAGTTTCTTTTCTTTACTAAATTTCGTTCATCCATTTTTGGGTTGGCAATATTTATCTTTTCTCTCCGCCTGTTTTGAATCCAACCAATCAAGAATTTCTGTATATAATTTCCAACCTATCACATATTTCTTCTTCTATTTTGTGCGTAACTTTTGTATCCTTCAGTAAAATTCTGTGGGTGTGTCTAGATTATTCATGAAAGGTCTCGAACCTTCCCCGAGGGTTTATAAACTGCGGAGTTTCACGTCTCTTGGCCATTTGATCAACATCTAACTAAGTGTGTGTGTGAAGCAGGAGGCGGGAGGTGCCTCTTTCATCAGGCAGCAGTACTTCGACTAGGTATGGCCATTTAACATCTTCACCTTTTGCTAGCTCCGCAGTTTAAGCCGAGGGATAGGTCCGAAACTTTAATATGTAACCGCCTTCTCTAAAATGTAATTTTCTGCCGGCTTATGTAAAAATTTCATAAAATCTTTAATTGTAAATCGGGGATAGAGAGTGATACACCCTCTCGAGCTCCCCTTCATCTTGGTTTGAGGTACCGCATTTGTTTCTAATATGTATTAAAGTTATCTTCATCCGAGCAACCTCAGTAGTTTGGGATTAGCCCCTGTTTCGTTGGCCAAGAGCCCTATAGGATTTAAATTTCTCTTTGGGAGCTCAATCTATGACTCCATTCCAGTTGTACTTGGGCCGTTTATTGAACCTGTTCTTTTTCACTAAGGCCCTGTAGGTTGGGTACTAGATACCTCTGTGCAATAAGATTGCTATTTGTAAAAAGTGCCTTGTACGGCCTGTAATTACTAGATTTGTACATTGTGTTGCCTTGAGGAGGCTGTGAACACTGAGAGCACATCAGCTCTTTTCAAGTATTGTAAGAATGCCTCTGGGAGGCTCGATATTGTAATTAGGAGCAAGTGATCCATGTATTAGGGGATTTCTGCCCTTTGAACAAATTAGTGTTTTGTAATGTTGAGCTAGGAGCTCAAAGTTGTAAATCTAGGGGCTTGTAGTCCAAGAGTGTTAAAATTCTGAAATCTTGGATCTCTCTAAGTCTTGTTTCCAAATTGTTATTTCATCAAGTGAAAAGTTGTTATAATTTTGTTGCTTCTTCTGAAAATATAACCTTTGTTAAATTTTAATTTAACTTTGACTTTATAGTTAGACCCATTCATCCCGGCACCTTCTTTCACCTCTGCGTTCCACAGATACCCCGGGATAATAATAATAATAATGATAATAATAATAATAATAATAATAATAATAATAATAATAATAATAATAATAATAATAATAATAATAATAACACAACTCACACTAATTCACTATAAACAAATACACCTCTAGATATGTTATACAATAAAAATAATCTTCTAAATGGTAAGACTACCTAAAGCAAAATTATTAAATATTTTGAATAAGAAAAATATATTTAATATGGTTAGGTTATTTAAAACATCCCAAAGTAACAGTTAAAGTAATACTACTAAAACAAAAATTGCATATGAGATAGTTTTGAAAATTGTATTTGTTTTATGTATCTCACATCATCACTAATAGCCCAGTGTATAAACGAAAGGGTGATAGACATAAAGTTGAAAATTACAGGCCAGTCAGTTTGACATGCATCGCATGTAAGCTTCAGGAAAGCATTCTTTCTGATTATAACAGACATGTTTACGAATTGAATAACTGGTTTCATAGAAGGCAGTTTGGGTTTAGGAAATGTTATTCCACTGAATCTCAACTTGTAGGATTCCAGCACAGTACTCCAGATACCCTGGATTCATGAGATCAAATGGACTGTATCGCATTTGACCTGTCTAAGTCATTTGATAGCGTGTATCATGGGAGACAGTTGTCAAAACTGAGTGCAATTGGACTTGACAAAAGAGTGACTAAATGGGTTGCTATATTTCTACAAATAAGAACTCAGAGAATTAGAGTAGGCGAGGCTTTATCCGACCCTGTAATAATTAAGAGGGTAAATTCCTCAAGGCAGTATAATTGGACGTTTATGTTTTCTTATATATATATATATATATATATCAATGTTACATGTAGAGAAGTTTAATCAGAGATAAGGCTTTTTTCAGATGATGTTATTCACACAGAGTAATAAATAAGTTACAATATTGTGACCAACTGCAAGATGACCTAGACAAAGTTGTGACATGGATAATAGGCAATGGTTTGATGATAAATGGGGTTAAAAGTCAGGTTGTGAGTTTCACAAATAAGAAAAGTCCTCTGATTTTTAATTATTGCTTTGATGGGGTGAAAGTTCCTTTTGGGGATAATTGTATGTACCTAGGTGTTAATATAAGGAAAGATCTTCTGTGGGGTAATCACATAAATATGATTGTAAATAAATAGTACAGATTTCTGCACATGGTTATGAGGGTATTTAGGGGTTGTAGTAAGGATGTAAAGGAGAGGGCATATTAGTCTCTGGTAAGACCCCAAATAAAGTATGGTTTCAGTGTATGGGACCATATCGTCGCCATGAGACCTATCTGTGTCGATGCGACGTAAAGCCACTAGCAAAAAAGAGTGTATCATCAGGATTACCTGATTCAGGAACAGGAAAAAATCTGAAGAAGAGCAGCTCGATTTTTCCGGGTGATTTCCGACAAAAGAGTAGCGTTACAAAAACGTGGCAAATTTTGGTCTGGAAAGACTTAGGAGAAAGGAGACGAGCTGCTCGACTATGTGGTATGTTCCGAGCTGTCCGTGGGGAAATGGCGTGGACCGACATCAATAAACGAATAAATTTGAGTGTTATTTTTAAAAGCATGAAATATCACAATATGAAGATAAAGCTGTAATTCAAGAGGAGAAATTGGAGAAAATTTTCCTTTATTGGAAGTTGAGTTACTGGAATAACTTAACAATAAATTCATAAATTTCCAATTTGTTTGCAGTTATTTAAGAAAAGAATAGGAAAACAACAGATAGGGAATCTGCCACCTGGGCGACTGGCCTAAATGCAGATCAGTAGTAAAAATGAAATTGCGTATCGGTTTTGGTGCCTAGAGTGTCTGAGGACATTTTCGGCTAGCCAGGTGCAGGTCCTTTGATTTGACACCCGTAGGCGACCTGCGCGTCTTGACGAGAATGGAATGATGATGAAGACGACACAGACACCCAGGCCCCGTGTCAGAGAAATTAATTAACGATGGTTAACATTCCCGACCTTGCCGGGAATCGAACCCGGGACTCCTGTGACCAAAGACCAGCACGCTATCCATTTAGCCATGGATCCAGACTGATCAGTAGTGATTGATTGTAATAACCCAATCAAGAGATGAGCTGTTTGCGAATAGAGTTTATAGCAGTATTGACTTTCCTGGAAGTCTACTGGATTCTGGTGTAAATTTCCGCGATGTGGAGGTCATTGTGGATAACTCGATTCCGTTCGAACCATTACGCACCTGAGATCATGCGGAGGGGGGATTTTTTGTACGCCCTGTTCTCGTTTCAACTGAGTTTTGGTTGCGATATCCCAGTTCGATGATTGGGTGAATGGAGGGTATGTACAGCCGAAGCCTGTTTCCTATGTTTAGCCCATTGTCGGCTTTATTAAAGGGAATGATTTCTGAAAGTCGCCTGCTCGCTTGGGCCGAAATGAGGATTACATAAATGTCAATACTCTGCCGAATGTAACACCGAGGTATTTCGTGACATTTTGCCAACGGGTCACTTCGCAAAGAAACGACCAGCCGTTCGGGGTCATTTCTGGTGCGTTTACAAAGAGTAGAGCTCTACTCCTGGCGACATTAATTTTGGTTCTCTGTTTACGACGCCAGGGTTAGAAACTGGAGAAGGCTTCCTGAAAGTAATTTTGTACACTGGGTGGTTATCAAGAGACAGAGGATATTCAGTATCATCGACGTACATATATTATTTCGCGCGCGGAAGATGGGGAATGCCTGACAAATATAAATTGAATAGCACAGGATAGGTAACACCACGCTGGGGGGACCCCAGCACTGATGGAGCGGTGGTCGGACATGGTGTTGTTGACCGCAACCTGTAATTGCCTGTCTGATAGGTAATGGAAATAAGATAGACTAAGTAAAGTGGGAAACGAAGACGGTATTCAGTACATATCTGAGCAGAAGTCGAGTCTTTACTCACAATTCTCTGAAATTAAAGTTGATGCAATTATTGATTGTTAGATTTTCCCCATTTAGAACCTGTTGCACCAGTGATGAGGCAGTTAGGATGGATGAAGTGACAGATGTACGAACCTCTCGTCGTTGACCCTTGAATGAATAGCAGGGCAGTAGGGACGTGTGACATATTACCCGTATACCAAAATAGCAGAAGTGTGTCAGGAATTACTCGTGCGAACACACGATAAATTGTCCATCCTAACCACACATCTACAGATACGAGCACGATCGCCTCATCACTTAATGCTACCACTCATTATTTACCGGTTCAATGCTCCTTCGTTCGACTTTCTTCTTTGCTATGAGAATTTGTCAAGCCTCAGGAGCGTGGGAGTGTAAACCTACATTTAATTATTGCTGTTCGTGTAAACACATGGGTGATCACGGCAATGGCACTAAAGGTCTTTCATTCCAGACACTTATCAGTGCTACGAGATAGGACAGACACCACGGATAAGTCACGACCCACGCGATGTGCTATTCTTCGGAACGCCCAGCCAGCCACTCGCAGCCCTGGTATACTATGTCCACGCTTAGAGCTAATTAGTAGCTCAACAGATATTTGCTGTCGTGTTCATAGCGTATAAAAACACACACACTATGATCCATGCATCGGAAACTCGGACTCAAATACTCTTCCTGTCTTCAAGCGCTCTTCGAAAAGAGACTCAGTCACATGGCTCTACACAGTTGCACGAGTGCTGTAAGCTTCACACCATGATCAGCGTGCCATCTAAACCCTCGTTTTTGTGGCTACGAATACCACTCTGTTCGGACGAGTATACCAGGTGTAAATGAATTTCTATCAGGTTATAACGGTTGATTCTTTTATGTGCTGATTTCTTGGGAAGAAGATCAACAATTGAAAATATCGCATAATCTAATATGTGTTTATACAGGTTATCTCACACAAACCCAGACCGAACGCACGGTGTTTCTACTCTGTGCTACGGCAGCTGCAGTACGCGAGGCGCACACAGCTCTT
The DNA here is from genome assembly GCF_040414725.1 of Anabrus simplex. Classification (NCBI taxonomy): domain Eukaryota; kingdom Metazoa; phylum Arthropoda; class Insecta; order Orthoptera; family Tettigoniidae; genus Anabrus; species Anabrus simplex. The sequence continues at coordinate 328,334,642 of NC_090271.1, forward strand.
GACCTTGCAGGCAGCCTGCACGTGTTCGACCTGGCAAGCATGAGTCGCCAGTCTGAATATCCGCTGTTAACATGGTAAAGTACACGCGTGTCCTCATGCCAACGTGGTGTAGCTCTTTTCAGACACACCCCCAATTGTGGTGAGATGTATGTGCCACACTCAAATTTCCGGAAGAACCAGGAATCGAACCCGGTATCCTGAGAACGGCAGCTAATAACAATAAACGTTACGCTAGAGAGATGGGCTGTAAACATGGTGAGACAGTTATCATTGCAACGTCGTGTTTTCGTGTGTAAATCTTCTGGTTTCATCTTAATGGTCGTGTGAACAGTCATAAGTCTCGCTATTGGTGTGCAGAAAATCCTAACGGTGTTTATGAAGTCCCTCATTACGATAGGAGGATTGGTGTTTGGTTTGCTGTTAGTGCAAGACGAAACATTGGACCTACTTTTTTCGAGACGACAGTAAATGCAGAGATGTACCAAGTTGGCATGGCAAATAAGCTAATATGGCAAGGACAACTGATTCACAAAGTTTTGGAACCAACTAGAGGGAAAAATATCCTGGACGTGGTGCTGATAAAACAAGATGAGCTATATAGAGAAACCGAAGTAATAGATGGCATTAGTGATCATGAAGCTGTTTTTGTCGTAGTCAAAAGTAAATGCGTTAGAAAGGAAAGTCTTAAAAGTAGGACTATTAGGCAGTACCATATGGCTGATAAAGCAGGTATGACGCAGTTTGTAAAAACTAAATATGATCGGTGGAAAACGGTAAATAAAAAATTAAACAGACTCTGGGATGGGTTTAAAGAAATTGTTGACGAATGCGAAAACAGGTTTGTACCTTTATGGGTGGTAAGGAATGGTAAAGACCCACCTTATTATAATAGAGAAATAAAGAGACTAAGAAGGAGGTGCAGACTGGAAAGAAACAGAGTTAGAAATGGCTGTGGAAGCAAGGAGAAACTGAAGGAACTTACTAGAAAATTGAATCTAGCAAAGAAGGCAGCTAAGGATAAGATGATGGCAAGCATAATTGGCAGTCATACAAATTTTAGTGTTACATGGAAGGGTATGTATATGTATTTTAAGGCAGAAACAGGTTCCAAGAAGGATATTCCAGGAATAATTAATGAACAAGGGGGATGTGTATGTGAGGATCTTCAAAAGGCAGAAGTATTGTCAGCAGTAGGTTACAAGGATAATTTCCAGATAAAGGAGGAGAATAATGCTAAATAGGTATTGAAATTTACATATGATAACAATGACATTTACAATAAGATACAAAAGATGAAACTGGAAAAGCGGCTGGGATTGATAAGATTTCTGGGGATATACTAAAGACAATGGGTTGGGATATAGTACCATATCTGAAGTACTTATTTGATTATTGTTTGCTTGAAGAAGCTATACAAAATGAATGGCGAGTTGCTGTTGTAGCTCCTGTGTATAAAGGAAAGGGTGATAGACATAAAGCTGAAACTTACAGGCTAGTAAGTTTTACATGCGTTGCATATAAGCTTTGGGAAGGCATTCATTCCGATTATATTAGACATGTTTGTGAAATTAATAACTGGTTCGATAGAAGGCAGTTTGGTTTTAGGAAAGGTTATTCCACTGAAGCTCAACTTGTAGCATACCAGCAAGGTATAGCAGTTATCTTGGATTCAGGAGGTCAAATGGACTGTACTGCGATTGACCTGTCTCAAGCATTTGATAGGGTGGATCTTGGGAGACTACTGGCAAAAATGAGTGCACTTGGACTAGACAAAAGAGTGACTGAATGTGTGGCTATATTTTTAGAAAGTAGATCTTAGAAAATTAGAGTAGGCGAAGCTTTATCTGACCCTGTAATAATTAAGTTGGGAATTTTTCAGGGCAGTTTTATTGGACCTTTATGTTGTCGTACATATAGAAATGATATGAAGGATTTTTTTTTGCTAGTTGCTTTACGTCGCACCTACACAGATAGGTCTTATGGTGACGATGGAGCAGGGAATGGCTAGGAGTGGGAAGGAAGCGGCCGTGGCCTTAATTAAGGAACAGCCCCAGCATTTGCCCAGTGTGAAAATGGGAAACCACGGAAAACCATTTTCAGAGCTGCCGACAGTGGGGTTCGAACCTACTATCTCCCAAATACTGGCCGCACTTAAGCGACTGCAGCTATCGAGCTCGGTAATGATATGAGTAAAGAAGTGGAATCAAGGTAAGGCTATTTGCAGATGATGTTATTCTGTATAGAGTAATAAATAAGTTACAAGTTTGTGAGCAGCTGCAACGTGACCTCGATAAAGTTGTGAGAGGGACAGCAGGCAATGGCATGTTGATAAACGGGGTTAAAAGTCAGGTTGTTTGTTTCACAAAAAGGAAAATTCATCTCAGTTTTAATTACTGCGTTGACGGGGTGAACTTTCCTTTTGGGGATCATTGTAAGTATCTAGGTGTTAATATAAGGAAAGATCTTCATTGGGGTAATCACATAAATGGGATTGTAAATAAAGGGGACAGATCTCTGCATATGGTTATGAGGGTGTTTAGGGGTTAGTAGTATAATAAGCGGGTTCGGGCGCCACCTCCACCTCAGGCTCCCAGTGGCCACCTCCACCTCCACCTCAGCCAGAGGCCTCCCAGTGGCCACCTCCACCTCCACCTCCACCTCAGCCAGAGGCCTCCCAGATGCCTCCTCCACCTCCCGCGGGAAATTTGAATTTGTAAACAAAGCCACGTGCTTTTTGACAGCTGTCATCGACAACAACGCATCGCAAACCTCAGTACTGCCATCTTGACGGGCCTAAACCTCAGTAGTGCCAACTTAACCTAACTAGCGCGAGGTAAACAAAGCCACGTGCTTTTTGACAACCACGTGCTTTTTGACAGATTTGTAAACAAAGCCACGTGCTTTTTGACAGCTGTCATCGACAACAAGGCATCGCGAACCTCAGTACTACCATCTTGACGGGCCTAAACCCCAGTAGTGCCAACTTAACCTAACTAGCATGAGGTAAACAAAGCCACGTGTTTTTTGACAGCCACGTGCTTTTTGACAGACAACAACGCATCGCTAACCTCAGTACTGCCATCTTGACGGACCTAAACCTCAGTAGTGCCAACTTAACCTAACTAGCGCGAGGTAAACAAAGCCACGTGCTTTTTGACAGCCACGTGCTTTTTGACAGATTTGTAAACAAAGCCACGTGCTTTTTGACAGACAACAACGCATCGCAAACCTCAGTACTGCCATCTTGACGGGCCTAAACCTTAGTGGTACCAACTTAACCTAACTAGCGCGAGGTAAACAAAGCCACGTGTTTTTTGACAGCCACGTGTTTTTTGACAGCCACGTGTTTTTTGACAGCTGTCATCCGCCATCTTTGAGCACCGTGCTGCCCTCTTTATCGTAGTAGATGTAAATTCATCACCTGTCATCGGCATTGCCGCCATCTTGACGGGTCTAAACCTTAGTGCTACCAACTTAACCTCACTAGCGCGAGATAAACAAATCCACGTGCAGCTGTCATCCGCCATCTTTGAGCATCGTGCTGCCCTCTTTAGCTACTTACCTTTGAAATGTGGTACGTTATCCGCCATCTTGCATCCGAAACCTCAGTGCTGCGCTCTATGTAGTGGCGGCAAATTCCATGTGCTCTTGTTTGGAAACAAAGCCACGTGCAGCTGTCATCCACCATCTTTAATCACCGTGCTGCCCTCTTTAGCTACTTACCTTTGACAGTTGTCATCCGCCATCTTGCATCGCCAACCTCAGTGCCGCACTCTATGTAGTGGCTGCAAATTCCACGTGCTCTTGTTTGGAAACAAATTCACGTGCTATTTTTCTGACAGCTGTCATCCGCCATCTTTGAGCACCGTGCTGCCCTCTTTAGCTACTTACCTTTGAAATGTGGTACGTCACAGCTGTCATCCGCCATCTTTAATCCAGAGAGAACAGTGCTGCAATCTATGTGGTGGCGGCAAATTCCACGTGCTTTACAAATCAACATGCTTTTTTGACAGCTGTCAACCGCCATCTTTAATCACCGTGCTGCCATCTATGTGGTGGCGGTAAATTCCACATGCTTTACAAACCTATATGCTTTTCTGACAGCTGTCATCCGCCATCTTTAATCCAGAGAGAACAGTGCTGCCCTCTATGTGGTGGCGGCAAATTCCACGTGCTCTTGTTTGGAAACAAAGCCATGTGCAGCTGTCATCCGCCATCTTTGAGCACCGTGCTGCGAGCAATTTCGTCAGTTGTCATCCGCCATCTTTAATCTACAGAACACCGTGCTGCCCTCTTTATGGCTACTACCTTAAGCACGTAGTAGCGGGCAATTTGAAAAGTTCTGTTAGCTATCATCCGCCATCTTTAATCACCGTGCTGCCATCTTTAGCTAGATACCTTTGAAATGTGGCGGCGGATAATTTGAAAAATGCTTTTTGACAGCAGCTATCTTTGAGCACCGTGCTACCCACTATGTGGTGGCGGCAAATTCTACATGCTTTACAAACCCACGCGCTTTTTTTTGACAGCCATCTTTAAGCAACAGAGTACAGTGCTGCCCTCTTTGTTGTGGCGGCAAATTCCACGTGCTCTTGTTTGGAAACAAAGCCACATGCTCTTTTGACAGCTGTCACCCGCCATCTTTAACTAACAGAGCACTATGCTGCGGGCAATTTCGTTAGCTATCATCCGACATCTTTAATCAACAGAGCACCGTGCTGCCCTCATGCGGGGTAATTTCGTTAGCTGCCATCCGCCATCTTTAAACACCGTGCTGCCCTCTTTATGACTACTACCTTAAGCACGTAGTAGCGGGCAATTTCGTTAGCTGTCATCCGCTATCTTTGAGCACCGTGCTGCTCTCTGTAGTAGCGGGTAATTTGAAAAGTTCTGTTAGCTGTCATCCGCCATCTTTGAGCACCGTGCTGCCATCTATGTGGTGGCGGCAAATTCCACATGCTTTACAAACTCACGCGCAGCTGTCATCCACCATCTTACATCGCAAACCTCAGTGCTACACTCTATGTGGTAGCGGATAATTTTAAAAAGAAAAATTCTACAGCAGCCATCTCTCGACGCTAATTGCACAAGATGGTAGCTATACATGACTCCTTAAAGGTGCTCATGCAAGATGATCGCTATACATAGACGCCCTTGGGATGCTTGCGCAAGATGGCGGTTATACAAGGCTCCTTATGAGGGATGCTTGCGCGAGATGGTGGTTGCTCTTATGAGGCGGCTCAAGGATCCATGGCTAGAGACGCCCTAAGGATGCTTGCGCAAGATGGCGGATGCAAGATGGCGGCTATACATAGCTCCTTATGAGACAGCCAGTACAACATGTGATCAGAACATTGATTGATGTGTTCAGAACACAAAATAAGTAGAATCGAACACTGTACTCGATACAACATGTGATTAAAACATTGTGTGGTGTGTTCAGAACACTAATCGAACGCTGTATTAGGGGATATCTTTGTTTAGATTGAAACATAACAAGACTAGAATTGAACACTGCACATTGATTGATGTGTTCAGAACACAAAATAAGTAGAATCGAACACTGTACTCGATGTCGTTAACTTCAACATGTGATTAAAACATTGGCTGGTGTGTTCAGAACACTACATAAGTAGAATCGAACGCTGTATTAGGGGATACCTTTGTTTAGATTGAAACATAACAAGACTAGTATTGAACACTGCACTCGATGTCGGAAGATCAGATTGAAACATAACAAGACTAGAATTGAACACTGTACATTGATTGATGTGTTCAGAACACAAAATAAGTAGAATCGAACACTGTACTCGATGTCGTTAACTTCAACATGTGATTAAAACATTGTCTGGTGTGTTCAGAACACTACATAAGTAGAATCGAACGCTGTACTCGATGTCGTTACATGTGACCCGATACAACATGTTAGGGGATACCTTTATCCTAAGAACCGAACACTGTACAACATGTTAGGGGATACCTTTGTTTAGATTGAAACTAACAAGACTAGAATCGAACACTGCACTCGATGTCGTTACATGTGATCCGATACAACATGTTAGGGGATACCTTTGTTTAGATTGAAACATAGCAAGCCTAGAATCGAACATTGTTTGATGTGTTCAGTACAACTTCAATGATTAACACACACACACTGTGCACATATCGCATAGCTAAAAACACACTGTGCACATATCGCATACCTAACACTTCAAATGATTTGCTTAGTACGAAAATAAAAATCTATACCGCGTAGCTAACTCGTTCATCACACTGCTAAGACGCTTAGTAATTGTGAATACACTCATACGAAAATCAAGAAAGCACACTGCGTAGCCAACTCGCTCGGCTCACTCGCTTAGTAATTACAACACTGATACACACACGGATAAGAATGTTCCGAGATACTACATACTTACATGTTTTTTTAAGGGGGGTGAAAGATCATAAATTATATGTACACATGTTGTCTCCTCCAAGTTGTAAGATGAAATAGACGCAGTACTGCGAGTTTCCGCTCTAGCTGGCGAACGGAAGTAGCATGATATCTCAGCAAAAAAAAAAAATACGCGTGAGCTTGCAAGTCAGACACAATGATGGATACCGCGATTCAAATCCTGGTAACTTATGCCGTCGGGAAGGGTATCCGGCGAGCATCTAGCTGTAAATCCCCGTTTCTCGACAGATTCTTAATCCCAGTTCTTTGACGTCAGGAAGGGCAACCGGTTGAAAACAATTATCGAACACGCATCGCGAAGGCAAGCGTGTGCAGCGATATGCTTGTTTAGACTTGCAGATTACGAAAGAAACATAACAAGACTTGAGTCTTAAAACAAATTCTTGCGATTTAAAATCTTAGTCAGGAAGGGCATCCAGCAGTAAAACAATAGTTCGTGATACTGCGATTTAAAATCTAGCTGTATATCCCCCGATTCTCGACAGATTCTTAATCCGAGTTCTTTGACGCCAGGAAGGGCAACTAGTTGAAAACAATTATCGAACACGCATCGCGAAGGCAAGAGTGTGCAGCGATATGCTTGTTTAGACTTGCAGATTACGAAAGAAACATAACAAGACTTGAGTCTTAAAACAAATTCTTGCGATTTAAAATCTTAGTCAGGAAGGGCATCCAGCAGTAAAACAATAGTTCGTGATACTGCGATTTAAAATCTAGCAGTAAAACCCCCCGATTCTCGACAGATTCTTAATCCGAGTTCTTTGACATCAGGAAGGCAACCGGTTGGAAACAATTATCGAACACGCATCGTGAAGGCAAGAGTGTACAGCGATATGCTTGCTTAGACTTGCAGATTACGAAAGAAACATAACAAGACTTGAGTCTTAAAACAAATTCTTGCGATTTAAAATCTTAGTCAGGAAGGGCATCCAGCAGTAAAACAATGGTTCGTGATACTGCGATTTAAAATCTAGCTGTAAAACCCCCGATTCTCGACAGATTCTTAATCCGAGTTCTTTGACGTCAGGAAGGGCAACCGGTTGAAAACAATTATCGAACACGCATCGCGAAGGCAAGAGTGTGCAGCGATATGCTTGTTTAGACTTGCAGATTACGAAAGAAACATAACAAGACTTGAGTCTTAAAACAAATTCTTGCGATTTAAAATCTTAGTCAGGAAGGGCATCCAGCAGTAAAACAATAGTTCGTGATACTGCGATTTAAAATCTAGCAGTAAAACCCCCCGATTCTCGACAGATTCTTAATCCGAGTTCTTTGACATCAGGAAGGCAACCGGTTGGAAACAATTATCGAACACGCATCGTGAAGGCAAGAGTGTACAGCGATATGCTTGCTTAGACTTGCAGATTACGAAAGAAACATAACAAGACTTGAGTCTTAAAACAAATTCTTGCGATTTAAAATCTTAGTCAGGAAGGGCATCCAGCAGTAAAACAATGGTTCGTGATACTGCGATTTAAAATCTAGCTGTAAAACCCCCGATTCTCGACAGATTCTTAATCCGAGTTCTTTGACGTCAGGAAGGGCAACCGGTTGAAAACAATTATCGAACACGCATCGCGAAGGCAAGAGTGTGCAGCGATATGCTTGTTTAGACTTGCAGATTACGAAAGAAACATAACAAGACTTGAGTCTTAAAACAAAATTCTTGCGATTTAAAATCTTAGTCAGGAAGGGCAACCGGCAGTAGTGATACAGCGATTTAAAATCTAAGAAGAGCATCTAGCTGTAAAACCCCCGATTCTTGACAGATTCTTAATCCGAGTTCTTTGACGTCAGGAAGGGTAACCGGTTGAAAACAATAGCGTATGATGTAAGAGCTTAGATACTACCAGTTTTGCGTCAGGAAGGATAACTAGTCTTAAAACAAAACAGATTCTTAATCTGAGTTGTCAGGAAGGGCAACCGGTTGAAAACTATAGTGTGAGAGGTTAGATACTGCTAGTTTTGCATCAGGAAGGACAACTCAACACATTCATGCGATTTAAACACATTTTTATTCCCAAGAGAATCGAACCCGAGACTACTGGGTGAGAGGCATGCACGCTAAACTAAACTGTAGGCTATGGGTTTGTTCTACAGTCCTTGAAGAAGTACCGGCACAGTCATTCTGAGCGAGTTGTAGAATGCGTGTGTTAGCTGAAATTGTACACGTATCTTCCGGCTCAACCTTGAGCGAGGACACTGATAAGCGACTTGTAACTCGCGAACGTCTTCTTAGCTGAGTAGCATGTAAGCTCTTAAAACACAGTACCAATTAAGGTTGTAAAATATTCTGAAATAGTCCTCCTCTGTGGTGTAGTAGTTAGTGTGATTAGCTGCTACCCTCGGAGGTCCGAGTTCGATTCCCGGCTCTGCCACGGAATGTGTAGCATTTAGCCTATGTAAGTTCCTAACGTAAAATATCATGATTGTACGGAGAGGTTAAAACACACACAGTGCCTACTCCTATTGAAAGAACCTGCACGGTACCGGCATGTAGGCTTCTCCTGATGAAGGAGCCTGCACAAGGTTTAACGCCTCCTATCAACAGCCCTTACTTAATGCTAGCTTTTGCACACACCCCGCCTCACACCATAGTTTTATACGACCGGTTACCCCTCCTGACTAGGATTTTTAAATCGATAACTAGATGTCCCGACATAGCCTACTCCTACCGAAAAAGCCAGCTTAACGCCTCCATCCGACGAATGAATCACCCTCAACACTCTTCAATCATTCACACTACTTCGGAAGATAGCGGGTTCGAACTAGAAGCTGTAAATGCTAGGCGAGGGGCCTGCGCGATCGTCATTACATGATCTAGCTAGATGCCCTTCCCGACGGCATAAGTTGCTAGGATTTGAATCGCGGTATCCATCATTGTGTCTGACTTGCAAGCTCACGCGTATTTTTATTTTTTGCTGAGATATCATGCTACTTCCGTTCGCCAGCTAGAGCGGAAACTCGCAGTACTGCGTCTATTTCATCTTACAACTTGGAGGAGACAACATGTGTACATATAATTTATGATCTTTCACCCCCCTTAAAAAACATGTAAGTATGTAGTATCTCGGAACATTCTTATCCGTGTGTGTATCAGTGTTGTAATTACTAAGCGAGTGAGCCGAGCGAGTTGGCTACGCAGTGTGCTTTCTTGATTTTCGTATGAGTGTATTCACAGTTACTAAGCGTCTGAGCAGTGTGATGAACGAGTTAGCTACGCGGTATAGATTTTTTTTCGTACTAAGCAAATCATTTGAAGTGTTAGCTATGCGATATGTGCACAGTGTGTTTTTTGATTTTCACACTAGGCGAGATAGCTATGCGATATGTGCACAGTGTGTGTGTTAATCATTGAAGTTGTACTGAAAACATCAAACAATGTTCGATTCTAGGCTTGCTATGTTTCAATCTAATTTTCTTAGAACAAAGGTATCCCCTAACATGTTGTATCGGATCACATGTAACGACATCGAGTGCAGTGTTCGATTCTAGTCTTGTTAGTTTCAATCTAAACAAAGGTATCCCCTAACATGTTGTACAGTGTTCGGTTCTTAGGACAAAGGTATCCCCTAACATGTTGTATCGGATCACATGTTAAGGTTAACGACATCGAGTGCAGTGGTCGATTCTAGTCTTGTTATGTTTCAATCTAAACAAAGGTATCCCCTAACATGTTGTACAGAGTTCGATTCTACTTGTTTAGTGATCTGAACACATCAATCATTGTTCTGAACACATGTAACGACATCGAGTGCAGTGTTCAATTCTAGTCTTGTTATGTTTCAATCTAAACAAAGGTATCCCCTAACATGTTGTACAGCGTTCGATTAGTGTTCTGAACACACCAAACAATGTTTTAATCACATGTTGTATCGAGTACAGTGTTCGATTCTACTTATTTTGTGTTCTGAACACATCAATCAATGTGCAGTGTTCAATTCTAGTCTTGTTATGTTTCAATCTAAACAAAGGTATCCCCTAACATGTTGTACAGCGTTCGATTAGTGTTCTGAACACACCAAACAATGTTTTAATCACATGTTGTATCGAGTACAGTGTTCGATTCTACTTATTTTGTGTTCTGAACACATCAATCAATGTTCTGATCACATGTTGTACTAGCTGTCTCATAAGGAGCTATGTATAGCCACCATCTTGCATGCGCCATCTTGCGCAAGCATCCTTAGGGAGGCTCTAGCCAAGGATCCTTAAGCCGCCTCATAAGAGCAACCACCATCTCGCGCAAGCATCCCTCATAAGGAGCCGTGTATAACCGCCATCTTGCGCAAGCATCCCAAGGGCGTCTATGTATAGCGATCATCTCGCATAAGCACCTTTAAGGAGTCATGTATAGCCACCATCTTGTGCAATTAGCGTCGAGAGATGGCCGCTGTAGAATTTTTCTTTTTTAAATTATCCGCCACCATTTTTCAACTAAAGAGTGTAGCACTGAGGTTTGCGATGTAAGATGGCGGATGACAGCTGCGCGTGAGTTTGTAAAGCACGTGGAATTTACCGCCACCGGGCAGCACGGTGCTCAAAGATGGCGGATGACAGCTAACAGAACTTTTCAAATTACCCGCTACTACAGAGAGCAGGGCGGATGGTAGCTGTCAAAAAAGCACGTGAGTTTGTAAAGCACGTGGAATTTGCCGCCACCACATAGAGGGCAGCACGGTGCTCGAAGATGGCGGATGATAGCTAACAGAACTTTTCAAATTGCCCGCTACTACAGAGGGCAGCACGGTGTTCTGTAGATTAAAGATGGCGGATGACAGCTGACGAAATTGCCCGCAGCACGGTGCTCAAAGATGGCGGATGACAGCAGCACGTGGCTTTGTTTACTAAACAAGAGCACGTGGAATTTGCCGGCACCACATAGATGGCAGCACGGTGCTCTCTTGATTAAAGATGGCGGATGATAGCTAACAGAACTTTTCAAATTGCCCGCTACTACAGAGAGCAGCATGTTGTTGTGTAGATTAAAGATGGCGGATGACAGCTGATGAAATTACCCGCAGCACAGTGCTCTATTGATTAAAGATAGCGGACGACAGCTGTCAAAAAAGCATGTAGCTTTGTTTACTAAACAAGAGCACGTGGAATTTACCGCTACCACAGGTATCTAGCTAAAGATGGCAGCACGGTGCTCTCTTGCGGGTGACAGCTGTCAAAAAGCATGTAGAATTTGCCACCGGCATAAAGAGGGCAGCACGGTGCTCTCTGGCGGTTGACAGCTGTCAGAAAAGCACATAGGTTTGTAAAGCGTGTAGAATTTACCACCACCACATAGAGGGCAGCACGGTGCTCTCTAGATTAAAGATGGCGGATGATAGCTGACAAAAAGCGCATAGGTTTGTTTCCAAACAAGAGCACGTGGAATTTGCCGCCACCGGGCAGCACTGAGGTTTGCGATGCAAGGTGGCGGATGACAGCTGTGACGTACCACATTTCAAAGGTAAGTAGCTAAAGAGGGCAGCACGGTGCTCTCTGGATTAAAGATGGCGGATGACAGCTGCACGTGGCTTTGTTTCCAAACAAGAGCACGTGGAATTTACCGCCACTACATAGAGTGCAGCACTGAGGTTTGCGATGCAAGATGGCGGATGACAGCTGTGACGTACCACATTTCAAAGGTAAGTAGCTAAAGAGGGCAGCACGGTGCTCTCTGGATTAAAGATGGCGGATGACAGCTGCACGTGGCTTTGTTTCCAAACAAGAGCATGTGGAATTTGCCGCCACTACATAGAGTGCAGCACTGAGGTTTGCGATGCAAGATGGCGGATGACAGCTGTGACGTACCACATTTCAAAGGTAAGTAGCTAAAGAGGGCTGCACGATGCTCTCTGGATTAAAGATAGCAGATGACATCTGCACGTGGCTTTGTTTACCTCGCGCTAGTTAGGTTAAGTTGGTAGCACTAAGGTTTAGACCCGTCAAGATGGCAGCACTGCCGATGACAGGTGACGAATTTTGCAGCTACTGCGATATAGAGGGCAGCACAGTGCTTTGTGGTTTAAAGATGGCGGATGACAGCTGTCAAAAAAGCATGTGGCTGTCAAAAAGCACGTGGCTTTGTTTACCTCATGCTAGTTAGGTTAAGTTGGTACCACTAAGGTTTAGGCCCGTCAAGATGGCAGTACTGAGGTTTGCGATGCGTTGTTGTCTGTCAAAAAGCACGTGGCTTTGTTTACAAATCTGTCAAAAAGCACGTGGCTGTCAAAAAGCACGTGGCTTTGTTTACCTCGCGCTAGTTAGGTTAAGTTGGCACTACTGAGGTTTAGGCCCGTCAAGATGGCAGTACTGAGGTTAGCGATGCGTTGTTGTCTGTCAAAAAGCACGTGGCTGTCATAAAACACGTGGCTTTGTTTACCTCATGCTAGTTAGGTTAAGTTGGCACTAGTGAGGTTTAGGCCCGTCAAGATGGCAGCAGTGAGGTTAGCGTTGCGTTGTTGTCGATGACAGCTGTCAAAAAGCACGTGGCTTTGTTTACAAATTCAAATCTCGCGCCAAAATTCAAATTTCCCGCCAAAATTCAAATTTCCCGCGGGCGGCGGCGGAGGAGGAGGCGGCGGAGGAGGCGGCTGGAGGAGGAGGAGGCGGCCGAACTGTCCAATTATACTACTGGGGTTGTAGTATGGATGTAAAGGAGAGGGCATATAAATATCTGGTAAGACCCCAACTAGAGTATGGTTCCAGTATATGGGACCCTCACCAGGATTACTGATTCAAGAACTGGAAAAATTCCAAAGAAAAGCAGCTCGATTTGTTCTGGGTGGTTTCCGAAAAAAGAGTAGCGTTACAAAAATGTTGCAAAGTTTGGGCTGGGAAGAATTGGGAGAAAGAAGAAGAACTGCTCGAGTAAGTGGTATGTTCCGAGCTGTCAGCGGAGAGATGGCGTGGAATGACATTAGTAGACGAATATGTTTGAGTGGCGTCTTTAAAAGTAAGAAAGATCACGATATGAATATAAAGTTGGAATTCAAGAGGACAAATTGGGGCAAATATTCGTTTATAGGAAGAGGAGTTAGGGATTGGAATAACTTACCAAGGGAGATGTTAAAATAAATTTCCAATTTTTTTGAAATCATTTAAGAAAAGTCTAGGATAACAACAGATAGGGAATCTGCCACCTGGGCGACTGCCCTAAATGCAGATCAGGATTGATTTATTGATTGATTGATTGATTGATTGATTGATTGATTGATTGATTGATTGATTGATTGATTGATTGATTGATTGATTGATTGATTGAAATACAAACTACTTGAAATTTTTACATCGTTTCATTCTTTTTCGTTTAGGCCTACGATGGAGCACCTGGTTCTTATCTCTGGTGAGCACTTTTCATCCTCATAGCCAAGTATTCCTTCATTGTAGCGCTGTGGATGTATTTTTCTTTCTTGAGTCCATTTCACTCCTACTCCTGGACGCAGTGATATAGATGTTAGTGACTGGAGAGAGTCAGATGTCTTGAGTAACTTTCTGAACTTATCTTGCTTGTAAATGTCAATATGATCAATGTTTAGCTATTGTATCTCCTTCCGAACTGAAGTCTTCCATTTGGCATTTGTTCCTTTCTCTCTAGATACAGTGTTGAAGATCCTTGAAGTGAGTCTCTGACTACGTGACCATAGAACGTTAGTCTTGTGCCTGGTTCTGTACCATCTCCTTCTTTAATGGGACCCATAATCCTTCTGATGATCTTTCGCTCTTTCAGTTCCATTTTTCTGAGTACTCCTTTCCGGGTCATGTTTAGGCATTCTGAGGCTTACAGTACAGATGGTCTTACTACGGTGTTGTAGTGTCTAAGTTTAAGATTCAAAGAGAGGGATTTAGACTTGTACAGTATATGGTCTTACAAATATGATATGCTCTTTCTAATTTAGTGCATCTACACTTCATTGCAAGGTCCTGATTAACATTTACGGTTATCCATTATCTAAGATATTTGAATGAGTTGGCCCTGTGTATTATTTTGTCCCCCAAAGAAATGAAGTTGGGAGCTTCTCTGATGTTGGTCAGAAATTCTGTTTATTGACAGCGATCTTCAGTCCTACTTTAGCTGCCATGCGTTCTAGGGAGGATAGCTGGTACTAGCTTCTTCCATACTTGAAGCTAAGAGTGTGAGGTCATATGCAAAGGCTAAGCAAGTGACTGTTAACTTGTCTTTTTGTAGCCGATTTTAATCCAGAGTTGTCAGCTACTGTGTTCGTCCATTCTCGAATGACCTTCTCCAGCAGACAATTAAACGGGATGGGGGACAAGCTATCTCCCTGTCTAACACCAGTTTTCATCTCGAAGATTTTTGATAATACTCTTCTGAATTTGACTTTGGTCATGGTGTTCGTTAGAGTAGTCTTCACAAGATTCAAAGTCTTCTTATCCAGTCCCATTACAGTCAAGGTCTCTAAGAGGGACTGTCTGTCTACCGAGTTGTAGGCATTCTGGAAGTCAACGAAAATAGCTCCATAGGGTGAGGTACTGATGTTTTTGTAGGTAAAGATAGTTTTGAGGTTCAGAATCTGCTCTGTGCATGACCTTGACTTCCTAAATCCAGGTTGGTACTCTCCTATGCAGGAGTCTAATTGTGCCACCACTTTTTAAAACAATGCTTTGGAGAAGATTTTGTAAGTCATTGATAGGAGGGAGACCCCTCTATAGTTGTTAGGGTCTAACTTGTCTACTTTCTTGTGCAACGTGTGGATGATAGCCGAAGTCCAATCCCTTGGTAGTGTTTCCGTTGTCCAGATGTCAGTTTTGATTCTGTGGATACTGTCTATTGTCTCTTCATCTGCATGTTTCCATAATTCTGCAATGTTGCCATCCTCGCCTGCTGCTCTGTTAGATTTCAGTTCAGAGATGATCTGTTTGATTTCATCTTTGGTAGCAGGAAGGGAATCAGGGTGAATAACATTCTTGGGTTGAAATTGCAGTTTTCTTCTGGTTCTTCTGCATTGAGGAGGCCATCATAACATTTTGCAAGGGCTGTAGTACAATCTTCATTGTTCATTTTCAGTTCTCCGTCTGGTCCTCGAAGGTGAAGTGTAGGGGCTGAGTAAGCTTTTGTCTGAGATTTTACAGCTTTTTACAAGTACTGGTGTTGTTCCTTTGAAAGTCTTTCTCTTCCTGATCTATGATGTCGTTTTTATATTGCCTCTTAGCATTTCTGATGGTCTTGGCGGTGTTATTTCTGACTGTTGGAAAGGCTGTATGATTTTCCGTGTTTTTGTTGCAGTTCCGTTTCATCCATGCCTGTCTTCTCTCCTCTATTGCCTTATCACATGTTGGTGTCCACCATGGGTGCTTACTCCTTCTGGCTGCAAGGATTGTTTCTATTGCTGCATCTATCAGTGCCTTCTGTAGGTTAGGCCAATCCGTTTTATTCTGATTATTGCTTATGACCTTAGTAAAGTTGTTGTCTCATTCAACTGGGCTGGATTAAATTTTGGGATTATGGACCTGGTGTAATTGTTACCTCTGGATTCATTCATTCATCGATTTATTTAATTTTTTCAATTTCCAAAATTGTACTGAGCCATAGGGAATGCTATGAGAAGTAAGAGATGCATGTTTTACTATCCGTTCGTGTTGTCTATTGTTTTGTAAGAGACGAAGAGTTGGGAGAAAGGAAACGAACAGGTCGACTAAGCAGGATATCCTGAGCAGTCAGTGGAACGATAGCAAGGAATGACATTAAGGAGACGAATAATTTAGACTACTGATTTTAAACGTAGAAAATATCACAATATGAATAAAAAGTTGGCATCTAGGGCAAATATTCGTTTTGAGGAATGGAATTTAGGGATTGTAAAAGTGTACATTCCCTGGCACGTAAGCCTATACAGTAGGTGCACACTCTTACTCTTTCTACCCTGTTCATACTGAAGGCAATTGTTCATACTGAAGGCAATTACTTTTATTTATTTTCTAACTGTTGGGTTGGATTCATTGTCGCTAACCGTACAGTTTAGGAATCCTGCTTTCCGACACGAAGTCATACAGTTACTGGCACGGTAGCATGATGCAGTTGTGATTTATTTCGTGATTAGCGACAATTACGTATTGCTACTTCCGTATTGATAAAATCAACAGTGCTACATTTGCGCATATAATTAAAGAAAATTGTATTTTCCTAAGGGATTTTAAATCTGTAACGGTAACACCAGGTAAGTATAAGAGTCGCATGCTCGAATAATACATTTAATAACGTAGCTGGCGTGAAATGATGAACGCAGGTCTTATTTCGTGCAATACATACGTACAGAATTTTATTAGGATGTGTAAGAAGCAAGAGAAATCTGCAAGAACTCCTCCAAAGAGGAAATCAACATTACCTTCTCTATGAAGATCAATTCAGTTCAAATGGAAGGAGATTCCGTCATCAGCCTAACTTAACCTAACCTTGTCGTGTCACGACACTGGTACGGTTTGCAGACTTAGCCTCTGTGTACTCTTATTGACTTACGGCATATAGTATGTACATGTAATATATTTGCTTGTGTGTATTATTACATCGTGGTTTTACGCAAGTAGGAGAAGTAATAGCAAATTTCAAGAAGGGAGCTGAATTACACTGACTGACAGAGCAAATGCAACAAAAAGAAGGAGTGGTCAGAACTTTATGCCAATTGCAGGGTAGACTGACGTCGCTGAGGTATGCTCATGATGTGAAATGCGCCGCTGTGCTGCGCACGTAGCGAACGATAAATGGGACACGGCGTTGGCGAATGGCCCACTTCGTACCGTGATTTTCAGCCGACAGTCATTGTAGAACGTGTTGTCGTGTGCCACAGGACACGTGTATAGCTAAGAATGCCAGGCCGCCGTCAACGGAGGCATTTCCAGCAGACAGACGACTTTACGAGGGGTATGGTGATCGGGCTGAGAAGGGCAGGTTGGTCGCTTCGTCAAATCGCAGCCGATACCCATAGGGATATGTCCACCGTGCAGCGCCTCTGGCGAAGATGGTTGGCGCAGGGACATGTGGCACGTGCGAGGGGTCCAGGCGCAGCCCGAGTGACGTCAGCACGCGAGGATTGGCGCATCCGCCGCCAAGCGGTGGCAGCCCCGCACGCCACGTCAACCGCCATTCTTCAGCATGTGCAAGACACCCTGGCTGTTCCAATATCGACCAGAACAATTTCC
The DNA here is from genome assembly GCF_040414725.1 of Anabrus simplex. Taxonomy (NCBI): domain Eukaryota; kingdom Metazoa; phylum Arthropoda; class Insecta; order Orthoptera; family Tettigoniidae; genus Anabrus; species Anabrus simplex. The sequence goes on from NC_090271.1 coordinate 328,352,253, forward strand.
CGTCGATTGGTTGAAGGAGGCCTGCACTCCCGGCGTCCGCTCAGAAGACTACAATTGACTCCACAGCATAGACGTGCACGCCTGGCATGGTGCCGGGCTAGAGCGACTTGGATGAGGGAATGGCGGAACGTCGTGTTCTCCGATGAGTCACGCTTCTGTTCTGTCAGTGATAGTCACCGCAGACGAGTGTGGCGTCGGCGTGGAGAAAGGTCAAATCCGGCAGTAACTGTGGAGCGCCCTACCGCTAGACAATGCGGCATCATGATTTGGGGCGCTATTGCGTATGATTCCACGTCACCTCCAGTGCGTATTCAAGGCACGTTAAATGCCCACCGCTACGTGCAGCATGTGCTGCGGCCGGTGGCACTCCCGTACCTTCAGGGGCTGCCCAATGCTCTGTTTCAGCAGGATAATGCCCGCCCACACACTGCTCGCATCTCCCAACAGGCTCCACGAGGTGTACAGATGCTTCCGTGGCCAGCGTACTCTCCGGATCTCTCACCAATCGAACACGTGTGGGATCTCATTGGACGCCGTTTGCAAACTCTGCCCCAGCCTCGTACGGACGACCAACTGTGGCAAATGGTTGACAGAGAATGGAGAACCATCCCTCAGGACACCATCCGCACTCTTATTGACCCTGTACCTCGACGTGTTTCTGCGTGCATCGCCGCTCGCGGTGGTCCTACATCCTACTGAGTCGATGCCGTGCGCATTGTGTAACCTGCATATCGGTTTGAAATAAACATCAATTATTCGTCCGTGCCGTCTCTGTTTTTTCCCCAATTTCAACCCTTTCGAACCACTCCTTCTTTGTGTTGCATTTGCTCTGTCAGTCAGTGTATTTACACGAGGTAAACACCGAAGAATATTTTTGTAGTAATGCGTATATCAAAATAAAGGCAGAAATAGGCCTATATAACATTAAATTGAGTGTGTGAGGGAGAGTGTGTTTATTTCCTTAATTCGTCATTAAGCTTGAAAACCGCCTTATTTACGTATATCTTGATAGGTAAGGGAACCTCCATTATTGATATTTACACTGAGGTAAGTTTGTTGATGGTTATGTCTCGTGATTTCTGTATGTAACTAATCAAGTTGGCAGCAGTGATTGGCCATTAAGAAAAAAGAGAATGGGGCAGCGATATTTGCCTTTTAGTGTACAGCCTTAGGACGAGTACTATAGCAAGGGATATGTTCGATAAATTTCCAACTTGTTTGAAATTGTTTGAGAAAAATAGGTTAACAAGCGATAGGAAATCTGACACCTGGGTGACTGCCGTAAATGAATATCCGTGGTGACTGGTTGGTAGATGGATAGATTGCTTGCTTGCTTGCTTGCTTACTTGATTGATTGATTGATTGATTGCCAGGATTTCAGGATTAAATTTGTAACCTTTCCATAGTCATCTCATTCGTTCTGCAGATGTACACACAACCACTCAAAAATAGGCCGGCAAAGAAATATATAATTTTGTACATTCTCGAAAACTGTTGATAGCCGTTGGCCGGTGAGACGTCACTTGGTATCTTACTCCCTGCGCATTATGTTCATCCAATTTCAAAGAAAATAATTTTGAAAGAAAGTCATCTCCTGTGACATCCAACTTTCGTGCAATTGACTGTACTTTTCTTCTCATCGATTACTTGTGGGGGCCAGTTCTCTCCTTCGTACGTTTTCTGGGGCGTTTTACCCGTGTATGAGTAATATATTTTGGCATTTGTGTAAACAATGCAAAAATTTGTTAATTTTCGTTCTGGATACCTTAAAAATATAAAATTACTGCCACATATTAGTTTTTGTGGTGTGTTCTGGTAGATCTCGCTGAATAAAATCAAGCTACACCACGCCACAGCCGACTTTCAACTACCATAATCATACCTTATTTGGATGGCTATCTTGCAGTGAAGTTGTGAGGATTTAGTCAGCCAACACAGTCACGTTTCAAGCATTAATTTTTCTGATTTAAAATAATATTAATGCATTTCCTGTATCTTTTGTACTTCGCGAGCCACAATCACATTTGGCATCATATGAGAACCCCCCCCCCCCCCGCCCCCTGCGACTCCCCACAATCCCAATATGAATGAAATATGTAATAAGTCCAACAGGTTCAGATCCGGAAACTTGGCAAGAAATCGTATCATATAATTACAACCACTCCAACGGTCTGGCAATATTTCATTCATATGCTGTTGGACAGTCCATCTTTGATCTGCCAGTGCTACGTCTTGATGAAACCACATTTTTTGACTTAATTGAAGTGGTACTACTTCTTCTCCGATTAGTTCCGAAATGACATCCCGCAAGGAACTAAGGTATATGCGTGCATTTATGGCCGGTTCTACCATCTGCTGGTAAAGTGGCTGGCAGCTGCCCGGGAGGTAAACTACCTGGAGGTTAAATCGGCTGGTACTTTGGCTTGCGTCCAACCACCTCCGCGCAAGCGCTAAGTAGCTACCCGGAGCTAGACACCGATATACGAAGTTGGCTAGACTGATTTTCAGCGACTTCTCCTTTCGAGTGTGGTGCTATCTACCGACAGATGCATGAAACTCATTTCGATTGTCTTATTTCCCTGTGCTTGCGTCTGCTGATTATCACCAAAAAGCCTAATAAGGGGAGTCTTAAGAGTTATGGACAACGATTTATATCAAGCTTTCGTGATTTTAATCTATGATCTTCAATATCAATACCTAATTGGGATTAATATCTCGAGATTACATTTTCTTACGCCAGTTATAACCTGTCATGTAAGGCAGCGTTTTTGAAAGGTATTCTCGTAGTACATTGGTTACGTCGCTCGCTCCGTAATAGAAGGTACACAGGTTTTCATCGTATTTCTAATTTACATTTTAAAATGTATTTTCGTTCCCTGCCGTTGTTCTTAATTCTCTTTTACGCGCTTCCATATACATATACACACACACACACATCTTCTTTACGGACTTATTGCCTTTGAGCATTCTATCTGCAGGCTTCTGAGAATTGATTAAGTATCTCCACGATGCTCTATTTGCAACTAGTTCTGTGACCTCGTTTAGTTCCACATGCTTCCATTCATTGATAAAGCATTTCATTCTAATGTTTAACTTTATGAAGATAAAGTTGGAAGGTACTGTAAATGTAAAGAATTAATCGGGATAAATATCCATTCATAGGAAGAGGAATTCGGTAATGGAATAATTTCCAATTTCTTCGAAATAATTTACAAGAAGACTGTGTAAACGTCTAATAGGGAATCTGCTACCTGGGCGACAGTCCCATGTGCTATTAATCATAACATCACTTTCTATAAGTAGGTAACATACATATAAGGCAATTTCCTAGTAGACATAATGTTGTGATTAAATATTTCAATGAAATATATTATTAACAAAAGAACATATGAAAAGAGGGATACAGATTAACACAACGCTAATAACGGAAATAAAAAAAGATTCATCATAATACGGACCCGAACCTGCATACCTCGCATTACGAAGCGAGCGTGTTAGCCATTACGCTCCGAGAACGCTTCAGATAGGTTAGATACATACATAACTTATATCTCGTGTCTGAAAACTGTATAAAGTAGAAAATTTAAGTCCATTTGAAATAATTTCCAAATAGATTTTGATTTTATATCCTTTTAAAGTTTCTTTACGAAAGCTTGACGTATAAAATGTATTCCCTAAGCTACCGATGCGAGAGGCTGGTTGTGACAGTTGCAACTCAAGGGAAGCATTAATGTTCAAGATCCTGCAATACAATATCGGTCACTGTTACAGTGTACTAAGCTCATTTAAGTTGTATGTCACCAGAAATACAGCTAATAATGTTCAACTCCCAATACTTGCCCGGCAGGTAAAGTCTTATCGGGCCCTCGAAGTGGCCGACAAATTACTCGCCGGGTAACTACGATTTATGCTGCCGATAGCGCTACCTGGGGGTGATCGAACGGAAACATCCTTTTACGCGGAGGGCAAGTTACGCGCTACTTTACCAGTAGGTGGTAGAACCGGCCCTTAGTCTGTTAGGTAGTAAATACAGCCTTGTGACATGACTCTAAAATTTCAGCCACAATGGGCATCGACTACCTTTGTCGGAAGGTCATTTCACGCTGTCCGCTCCTTGGCTGAATGGTCAGAGCAATGCTCTTCGGTTCAGAGGGCCCCGGGTTTGATTCCCGGCCGGGTCGTATATATTATCCTTAAATGGTTAATTCCCTTGGCTCGGGGACTGGTGTTTGTGCTGTCACCAACATCCCTACAACTCACACACCCCACATAACACTATCCTCCACCACAATAACACGCAGTTACCTACACATGGCAGATGCCGCCCACCCTCATCGGAGGGTCCACCTTACAAGGGCTGCACCCGGCTAGAAATAGCCACACGAAATTATTATTATTATTATTTCACGCTGGTAAGGGTCCAGTAATGAACGCTGTGGCTATTTACGACTCATTCATTCATTAACGTGGCTAAATCACTCCAGCGCACAGTGGGTAATTTCTAGCATCCAGCCGGCCAAAAATAAGATTTTCAACCCTTGTCTTCGGTGCGCATTTTCTGTGAGTCGTGTTTATAAGACTCTTGGGTACAGTAATTATGTATTGAAAAGTCCCGCTGTCTGATTATCTATTCTCACCGAAGGCCTAAATTGGCTCTTCTCCGGTAGGGCATCATATTCTGGCGAGGTGAGCGCGCAGTTATTATTATGTGAGGGCTCAGTAAGGACGTCAGAACTAAGTATTTCTTTAGTTTGCAATGTGATTACATTAAATGCAGGTATGTATTTTATATAGTATTTAGCATTTTCTGAAAGTTACTATATTTTTGTCCGGAATATGCACTTAAAATTCAGGTCCAAGAGCTATCTAATTATATAAATTTGAGCTGACTTTCAAAATGGATTGCCTTTGATTTCCGCAATGAAAGTATTTGGAGGAGTTATCTATACTTTAATGAATAGAAAACTGTGACTTTTTGCTGCGACCAGGCGCGACCATGAGAGTAATTAATTTTTTTCAGAAGTCATGTACTCTGTAACCCGGAGGTCGATTTTCGAGCTGTTGAGGAACAGCAGGGAATATAAGCGGAACGAAGACATTGCGAATGTTGTAATTGAACATGTAGGCTTTGAGGATTGTTCCGAGGATATATCCAAGTCAATAAGGAAGTTTGTCAATATTTTGTGTGCTAAAATTCGATCACGCTGGACAAAATATAGTAGAAAAAGGGACAAATTGCTGAAGTACAATAAAAGTTGGTTCGACCGGAGAATCAGCCTTGCAGAAGGACGTGCATCACAGCAATGTCAGGATGAGCCTGCCACTACTATAGCTCATTCCATGTTAAGAAAACAGTATTGCTCTTATGACAACAGGGTTGCCATATAAAACGGCTTTTCTCAACGCCATCACGGGAAAACGGCAGAACATAAATTTGTGAAATTCGGTGTTTAAGTTCAAGACAAAAAGCTGAAGAAAATACGCTACAAATTATTTTTATGAAGTAAAGGGGACGCGGGGTTTACAGGGGCCACTTTTGGTTTGTACAGAATCAGAGGAAAACTACGGCACATAAGAAACCTCAGCACTGAAATATAAGGCAAATTGAGGGAGAAAATAGACAAATAATTTTATGGGCTCGAGGGGCGGGGGATGTATTTAATTGCATTTAATAAATGTATCCAGACAATAAAAGCTAGAAGACGCCATAAATAAATACTGCAGATGACTATAAAATATCACAGTATTAATATTAGGCTTATCGCATAACTCTCATTCAACACAATACAATTACGCAATGATTTAAAGCCTAAAATACACACGCAATGCATAAATACTGTAGATGACTTCACTACAGAAGTGAGCTGCAAGCGGTTCACAGGGCGGTTGAACAGGAGCTACATTTCACTGTGGTGGAAGGAAAAGTCTGCAGTGCATTGTCTTCCTATCAGTCTTATCAAAGGTGCTAGATATGTGGAGCGTCCCCCAAAGGGATGAATAATATTCCTGAAGTGACTGAAAGAGTAATTAACCCAGCACCACTTAAGTTTGGGTTATGACCACTTCATGCACGGATTCGAAATTTCGAAAGCCTTTTACATATAGCGTACACACTTGACGTAAGAAAGTAGCAAATAAGAGATGCCGAGGAGAAGAAACTGGCTGAAGAAAGAAGAATATACAGGTTCGGTTCAGGGAGGAAACGGGTCTATTGGTTGATATCCGAAGCAAGGTGCTGGCAATACCAATGATGAAAACCGCTAGAATATTCTTCAGAGAGGCTTCCACTTCTGCGGATATTATTGGAGTAGATCTAAATTTAATGAACTATCTACGTGTCATCTTAGAAACTCTTTCGTGTGGGTATGCCATTGATAAAGTGACATTTGGAATGTACTAAAGGAAACTATACAATTGTACTTACAAAAATACAAATCGTACTACATGCCTGTAACTTTGCACAAACTCTTGGTTCATGGAGATGAGGTAATTAGGCACTGTATTACACTATTGGACAACTCTCCGTGGAAGCCCGGGAGACCAGGAATAAAGATAACAGTGAACCTTCCAGAAAGGACACAAATACTGACCTTTTCCATAGGCTGCTTATATCAACGGACCCTTACAGTACCAGATAAAGGAAATTAGGGAGGAGGAAGTTGATTCCGCTTTCACGAGAAGTGCTCAACTTACTGTCTGAGTCCCCTGTATCTGGTTCTGCCAAAGGAGATAATGACAGTGAAGTTAGCGATTCTGATGTTACTGCATGTATTCCTATACCTGTTTTTAAACATTCTAAACAGCATGTCCCACTATTAACATCTATTTAATTTCTTAAAGCTATAATTAAAATTACAAAGATTACTAATTCTACTCCTGGCGTAGTAATTTGTTCTTTGTACTTGATTGACCACACACTTAATTATCTCCAATAATAGCAGTTACATACTAAGTTTCGTGTAAATTGGTCCATTAGTTTCCCAGATACGATTTTTGGCCGGCTAGATTCCTGAAATTACACACTGTGCAGCGTTCAGACGCACTAATGTTTGGGCCCTGATATGGAGTTGTAAGACTCGGGAAGAGATTTCTACCCTCAGATGTAGATTCTCTGCTTTCTAATATTACGTTTTCCTGAAACAGGAATGATGTAACACTGATGCTTCCACGGCCCCTATTTGCACACAAAAAAGGGCTGTTGGGCTTATGCCACGTCTTTAATCTCGACTGTTCACGAGGAAGACTTCTACAATAATGAGGGTTTGAATTTATACGTTAGCAATAGGAATGAAAGTGGTACATCCAATCGTCACCAGATGGCTCACCGTACGCGGTACAGAGATAGCATTCCAAGCGGAAGCTGACGGCTCCATCAGATTCAGTCTGAGAGAGGCTTATAATTGGTGTAAACACACATGAAAGTATGACACTGACAGTAGCCTGGAATGAAACATCTGGTGATGAGAAACGTAGAGTTTAGAAAGCAACGAAGCGAAGTACAATAATGAAAGGACAGGGAAGAGATTTACGTAGGTAGTTCTCTTCCCTGTCTTTTCACTATTGTTATTTCGTTTCGGTGTTCTTCAAATTCATACGTTCCTCATCAC